>NC_092525.1:1567587-1936697 GCF_037038585.1 Patagioenas fasciata | reverse complement strand
GCATGTGCGAGGGGCCGGGGCCAAGGCAAGGTGGGCTCGTTGTGGGGTGTGGGGAGGTGTCAGTCCCCGGACTCAGCCCCTGTCTGATTGTAGTGCCCTTGGGCTGGTGTAGCTCAGTCCTCTGTGTGTTTCTCTTCAGGTGGAGCAGCGTGCAAAGGAAAAGCAAGGAAGGAGAGGAAGGTGGTGAACCTATGAGGAAGAGTGTAGCGAATCTGGCGTGGACTCACGGTAAGGTGCCATGAGAGACATTTATTACAAACTCAGGTTTGCATTTATACTCGCTATGATGCTTGCTCAAGCATTTGCTCTTTAGCTAAGTTAGACATTACATGAGCGATGTAACTGCCATATACGCATTTTTTTCTATAGTAAGCTGTCCCTCTGTCCCTGATGTATCAGTCCTGTATCCTGTATCTTAGTAGTCATAATTTTTCCCCAAGTAGATGAATATTTGCAAGCAGCTTTATCTCCAGTCGTTACCTGTTCATATAATTCTCATTCATCTTTGTGCCATGTCTCCAACTGAAATGTACCAGTTGTAGGAAAGTCTAGCACATGATTAGCAATCCATTGTAATAAACTCACCAATCAGACCCCTGATACATCCTGATTTTGCGTTTGTAGCGCATGTTGAAGGACATCCAGGGTTTGTCTTTGCTTAAGGGATAACTTCCCTCCCATGGTTCCCAATCGCTCACCTTTCGTTGGTGGTGGGCGTGCACTGTCCTGGTTCCCGGTCCTGTTTCCTGGTTCGATTGGGCTTCGCTACCAGAGCGGCTACTGCCTTTATAGGCACGCTGAAAGTCCCTGTTCCAGGGCGCCATTTGTAGCGAATGCGGTACGGACTCTCTTTTAAGGTGCAATGAGAGATGTTTATTACAAATTCAGGCTTGCGTTTATACTCGCTATGATGCTTGCTCAAGCATTTGTTGATTAGCTAAGTTAGTCATTACATAAGTGATGTGTTTTGTGTTCCCACCAAAGTCACTGCCATAAACACCTTTTTTGTCTATCACAAGCTGTCCCTCTGTCCTTGATGCATCAATCCTGTATCAACTCCTCTTTCCTTGATGTATCACATAGCATACAGTCCTTTGTTCTTGTATTTTTCCACTAATGCTTGTTCTCATGCTGTTGACTCTTGCAGTTTCTCATGTGCCCGGTCTTCCGTGTACTGACACAGAAGAGCGATCACGAAAGAGGATTGGAGCGCACCTGTGAGTCAAGCAGAGTCAAGAAAGAAGATGACAGTGGTGGACCTGTGAGTGAGGAGGGGACAAAAGAGGAGAAAGGTGATGGAGCTACGAGTCAAGAGTGAGGAGGAAGATGGGCAGGCTGAGCCAGCGAGAAGGAGAATGTATCCTTAAGCACAGGGAACGATCTGTGATTAGTGCGTCCCCCTCCCACCCCTAGAAACCGTGCTCGGGGGTAAAGTGGTAAAATGGGAGCAGGGGCTGTTGGCTGTGTTTTGGGAGGTGGGGGTGGTGAGCAGGGGCTGGGCTCTTGGACTTGGGAGCAGTTAAGGGAGCAGGGTGGTCATCCCTTGGGAGGTGTCTGTCTGCCAGCAGGTAAAGGAGGGTGAAGAGGATCCTGCCGGGGTGAGGGCCTGGCCAGCTCTCCACTCCCAGGGCTCTTGATGCTGGTGTGGTGTGTTGCTGTAAGTGCCAGGGGTGACTGGCAAAGAAAGTCTTTGTGGGGTGCATGCTGGGAAACTGTGCTGCTACGGAGGGGCTGGGTTGGTGGGAAGGCCTGTGCGGGGGGCCGGGGCCAAGGCAAGGTGGCCTTGTGGTGGGGTGTGGGGATGCGTCAGCGACCGGACTCGCCCCCTCGTGTGACTGTACGGGCCTGGGGTGGGTATATTTTTGTTTTCTGTGCATCTCTGTTCGGGTGGAGCAGCTCGCAAAGGCGAAAGCAAGAAAGAAGAGGAAGGTGGTGAACCTACGAGGAAGAGCGATCAAGAAAGAGGATTGGAGTGCATCTGCAAGTCAACAGGGATCAAGAAAGAAGATGACGGTGGTAGAGCTGCGAGTCAGGAGGGATCAAGAAAGAAGAGGAGGAAGGTGATGGAGCTGCGAGTCAGGAGTGAGGAGGAAGAAAATGTCCCCCTTGGGACAGGGACCTCCCTGTAATCAGGACTGCGCCCTCCCACCCCTGGAAACTGCTCAGGGGCCCAGACATCCATGGGAAGGTTGTGTCCGACAACACGAGCCAGATCTTCAGCACTGGCTGCTGTTCAGCTGGGACCAGGGGCTGCTGGTGGGGTTTTGGGAGGCGGGGTGGGTGAGTAGAGGCTGGGCTTTTGTACTCATGAGTGGTTGAGAGAGAGGGCTGGACACCTCTTGGGAGGTGTCTTGTCTGTCTGCCATCAGCTAAAGGAGGGGGAAGAGGATCCTGCCGGGGTGAGGGCCTGGCCAGCTCTCCACTCCCAGGGCTCTTGATGCTGATGTGGTGTGTTGCTGTAAGTGCCAGGGGTGACTGGCAAAGAAAGTCTTTGTGGGGTGCATGCTGGGAAACTGTGCTGCTACGGAGGGGCTGGGTTGGTGGGAAGGCCTGTGCGGGGGGCCGGGGCCAAGGCAAGGTGGGCTTGCTGTGGGATGTGGGGATGCGTCAGCGAGCGGACTCACCCCCTATGTGACTGTACGGGCTTGGGGTGGGTGTATTTCTGTCTTCAGGGCATTTCAGTTTGGGTGGAGCAGCTCACAAAGGCGAAAGCAAGAAAGGAAAGTAAGGTTGTGAACTTACGAGAAAGAGTGATCAAGAAAGAGGATTTGAGTTCATGCGGGAGTCGAGGGATCAAGAAAGAAGAGGAGGAAGGTGATGGACGTGCATATTGAAAATGAGAGGGAAGATGGGCAACCTGAAGCATGGAGCAAGGGAATGTCTCCTAGAACAAAGGGACCTTTCTGTAATCAGAGATCCCCCCTCCTACCCTACAAACTGAACAAAGAGGACTGCGAGAGGGAGCGCTCTGACAGGACAAGAGGTATCAGTAAATCTGGCAAGAGGACAGTGGGGGAAGCGCTCTGGCGGATCAACAAGTCTCAATATATGTGGCAAGAGGATGATGGGGGAGAGTTCACCAGTGGTTCAAAAGTCACCCAGAAAAAGGGGAAGAGGATGTCAAGGGGGGAGCGCTCTGGTCGATCACAAGACTCTCCTAAAAAACACACCAGGATGGTGGTGGGGGGGAATGTCCTATATGGGACAAGGGGTCCCGAGAAATCCAGCAAGAGGATGGTGGGGGGGAGCACTCCAGCAGACCAAGAATGTACTAAGGAAAGGCAAAAGGACGGCAGGAGGAGAGACCCAGTGGGTCAAGAGGTACCGAGAAATCCAGCAAGAGGACGACAGGGAGGAGCTCTTTAGCAGGCCAAAATCCCACTGAGGAAAGGCAAGAGGACAGCGGGGGAGAGCGCTCCAGTTCTTCAAGTGACTTCCCAGGCAGAAGGCAGGAGCATGGCGGGGCAGGACTGCGGCAGGTCAAGAATTCTCAGTCTGGCAATAGGATGGCGGGGAGGAGCGTTCCAGCGGGAGAAGAGCGCCCTGACTAGAGGCAAGACGAGGGTGAGGGAGAGCACTCGGACGTGTCAAGAAGACTCCCCCAAAAAGTGCAAGAGGAAGGCCGGTGGGGAGAGCAATCCAGCAGATCAGGAAGTCTCAATAAATGCGGTAAGAAGGTGGCAGGTGGGAGCTCCCCAGTGGTTCAAGAGGTCCCAAGATATCCAGCAAGAGAACTGTGAGGGTGAGCGCTCCAACAGGTCAAGCGGTGTCAAGAAATCCAGCAAGACAATGGTGGAAAACGCTCCGGTGAATCACAAGATTCCCCCCAAAAAAGGCAAGAGAATGGTGCAGGGGAGCACTCTGGTGGATCAAGAAGCACTCAGGAAAAGGGGAAGAAGATGGTGGGGGGGAGCACTCTGGTTGGTCACAAGACTCCCCCAGAAAACACAAGAGGGTGGCAGGGGGAACGCCCTAATGGGTCAAGAGGACCCAAGAAATCCAGCAAGAGGACGGCGAGGGGGAGCGCTCCAGCAGATCAGGAAGTCTCGATAAATGCGGTAAGAGGATGGCGGGTGGGAGCCCCCCCAGTGGTCCAAGAGATCCCAAGAAATCCAGCAAGAGGACGGCAAGGGGGAGCGCTCTGGCAGATCAGGACGTCTCAATAAATGCGGTAAAAGGATGGTGGGTGGGAGCCCCCCAGTGGTTCACAAGGTTCCAGGAAATCCAGCAAGAGGACGGCGTGGGGGAGCGCTGTGGCAGATGAAGAACCCTCAGTACATCTGGCAAGAGGACGGTGAGGGGGTGCTCTGATGGGTCAAGGTTGCTCTGAAAAAAGCCCAAGAGGGTGGTAAGGAGAAGCTCACCGGTGATTCACGAATCACCCAGAAAAAAGGGAAGAGGACAGTGCGGGGGAGCTCTTCAGTTGTTGAAGAGAATCCCCAGAAAAAGGCAGGAGGATGATGAGGGGGAACACTCTGGCGGGTCAAGAAGTCTCAATAAGTCCGGCAAGAAGACGGTGGGGAGGAGAGCTCGTGTGGGTCAAGAGGTCCCAAGAAACCCAGCAAGAGGACAGCAGGGGCGAGCGCTCCGGCAGATCAGGAAATCTTGATAAATGCAGTTAGAGGATGGTGGGTGTGAGCCCCTCAGTTGTTTAAGACGTCCCAAGAAATCCAGCAAGAGAACTGCGAGGGGGAGCGCTCCGGCAGGTCAAGCGATGTCAAGAAATCCAGCAAGACAATGGTGGAGAACTCTCCGGCGAGTCACAAGACTCTCCCAAAAAAGGCAAAAGAATGGTGCAGGGGAGCACTCTGGTGGATCAAGAAGCACCCAGGAAAAGGGGAAGAGGATGGTGGGGGGAAACGGCCTGGTTGGTCACAAGACTCCCCCAAAAACCACAAGAGGGTGGCAGGGGGAACGCCCTAATGGGTCAAGAAGTCCCAAGAAATCCAGCAAGAGGACGACAGGGAGGAGCTCTTTAGCAGGCCAAAATCCCACTGAGGAAAGGCAAGAGGACAGCGGGGGAGAGCGCTCCAGTTCTTCAAGTGACTTCCCAGGCAGAAGGCAGGAGCATGGCGGGGCAGGACTGCGGCAGGTCAAGAATTCTCAGTCTGGCAATAGGATGGCGGGGAGGAGCGTTCCAGCGGGAGAAGAGCGCCCTGACTAGAGGCAAGACAAGGGTGAGGGAGAGCGCTCGGATGTGTGAAGAAGACTCCCCCAAAAAAGTGCAAGAGGAAGGCCAGGGGGAGAGCAATCCAGCAGATCAGGAAGTCTCAATAAATGCGGTAAGAGGATGGGGGGTGGGAGCCCCCCCAGTGGTCCAAGAGATCCCAAGAAATCCAGCAAGAGGACGGCAAGGGGGAGCGCTCCAGCAGATCAGGAAATCTCGATAAATGCGGTTAGAGGATGGTGGGTGGGAGCCCCACAGTTGTTTAAGGCATCCCAAGAAATCCAGCAAGAGGACGGCGAGGGGGAACGCTCTGGCAGATCAGGACGTCTCAATAAATGCGGTAAGAGGATGGCGGGTGGGAGCCCCCCAGTGGTTCAAAATGTCCCAAGATATCCAGGAAGAGAACTGTGAGGGGGAGCGCTCCGGCAGGTCAAGCGATGTCAACAAATCCAGCAAGACAATGGTGGAGAACGCTCCGGTGAGTCACAAGACTCCACCAAAAAAGGCAAGAGAATGGTTAGAGGATGGTAACAGGCAGCTTTGAGAGCACTCTGGTGGATCAAGAAGCACCCAGGAAAAAAAGGGGAAGAGGATGGTGGGGGGAAACGGCCTGGTTGATCACAAGACTCCCCCAAAAACCACAAGAGGGTGGCAGGGGGAACGCCCTAAGGGGTCAAGAGGTTCCAAGAAATCCAGCAGGAGGACGGCGAGGGGGAGCGCTCCAGCAGGCTGAGATTGTACTAAAGAAAGGCAAAAGGACAGCAGGAGGAGAAACCCAGTGGGTCAAGAGGTCCCAAGAAATCCAGTGAGAGGACAACAGGGAGGAGTGCTCTGGCAGGCCAAAATCTCAGTGAAGAAAGGCAAGAGGACAGCAGGGGGGAGTGCTCCAGTTCTTCAAGTGACTTCCCAGTTAGAAGGCAGAAGGACGGTGGGGTAGCGCTGGGACAGGTCGAGAATTCTCAATCTGGCAATAGGACAGCAGGGAGGAGCATCCAGCGGGACAGGAGCGCCCTGAAAATAGGCAAGACAAGGGTGAGTGAGAGCACTCCGAGATGTCAAGAAGTGTCAAAAAATCTGGTAAAGGATGGCAGGGGGGAGTGCTGTGGATATTCAAGAGACTCCCCAGTAAAAGGCAAGAGGACGGCGCGGGGAAGTGCTCCAGCACGTCAAGATGGCACTGAAGAAAGGCAAGGTCACAGTGGGGGGGAGCATTCCCGTTGTTCCAATGGTTCAAAAGGTCCCAAGAAATCCAACAAGAGAACTGCGAGGGGGAGCGCTCTGGCAAGTCAAGCGGTGTCAATAACCCCAGCAAGGCAACGGCGGAGAGCGCTCTGGTGAGTCACGAGACTCCCCTACAAAGGACGAGAGGATGGTGGAGGGGAGCCCACCAGTGGTTCAAGCAGCACCCAGGAAAAGGGGAGGAGGCTGACGAGGGGCAGGCCTCTGGCGGGCCAAGATCGCTGAGGGAAGGTGCGGGGGAGCTTGCTGGTGGCTCAAGAGACCTCTAGAAAAAGGTAAGAGGGCGGCGGGGGGTGGGAGGGCGCCTCAGCTGGTGAAGAGGAACCCCGAAAACAAGGCAAGAGAATGTTGGTGGGGGGAGCGCTCTGGCGGTTCCAGAGGCTCCCCGAGATCCGCTCAGACGGCAGCGGGTAACGCGGCAGCTCAGCGTCCATCAAAGAAGAACAGGAAGGCGGTTGACCTGCAATTCCAGAGCGAGGAGGAAGACTGGCAACCCGAACGAGGAGCAGCAGAACTTGGCATGGCCTCTGAAATCCTCCTTTAATCTGGGCTCAGGTAAGCTGGAAGCAGGGGACATAGGCTGGGGTTTGGGAGGTGGGCAGGTGAGAAATGATCCGCATTTTTGATCTGCTGAGTGACTGAAGCGCCTGGGAGTTCATTTGGAGTCGTTGCCTTCCTTGATTTTACACTGACTTTTGCATTATATTTTAATGACGTAGAATTTTCCGTTTTGACATCGAAACCTAAACTTCTTTGGAAATTCATCCTCTGTCCCTTCAGTCTCAGCTCGTGGCACTTCCACTGTCTCGTGGCCCGCGTTTCAATGTACATTAGATCGCTTCCTGGGCCTTGGATTTTAAGTAATGGTCCGTCACAAGTTTGTTTTTCTTGTCCTTAACAGGCAGCTTTGAGAGCTCTCTAAGGAAAAGTGATATCTTTTTACCTTGTTACTGCTCTTTCCATGTTACGAGCAGCCACCCTCTTTATGATCAGTCTCATGCTTTTCTTCCTTTCTTGCCCAGGTTCAGAATACCAGGAATTCCAAGCTTCAAGTTTCCTGTGGAACATTGCGGGAGACCTTGATAACGTGGCAATGAGGGAGGTGATGAAGAGAAACAATACCTGTTCCTTTCCCATTTCAAGACGTTATTTTTTACCTTCCTGGTAGCTGTGAGATGATTTGCAATCTTGCGCTAGCATCTGCCTGAAAGAGAACACGGACCCTTTGGGTGCCTCCTCAAGAAATACTTGCTCTATGGTTCTGGCGATGTCCAGGCTTCAAGGGTGGGGCATAGGGGAGTGTAAATCTTAGGGGGCCTCCCGGGATGTCTGCAGGTTTGGGTGACCCGTGGCTGGGACGGGGATGCCGAGGTTGTCAATCTTGCCCTGAATCTCTCGCTCCCTCTCTTGCAGCACCCGAGACCGAATGGAGGAGCAAGTGTACGGGAAGTTCCTGCGCCACGCCACAGATCACATTTATCGCTCTCGCCCTGAGAGACCCGGAGAACCAAACCATTCCCATCGTGCCTTGAAGCAGCCTCTGCTCACGCGGTTCTCCCAGGGAGAAGGCAGAATGGCAGTAGCTCGCCACGTTATACCACAGGGTGCACACTCTGCAGCTTTCAAGCCCAGCTCTGCGTTAGCTCACCCCTGCAATTTTGCACCACCCACGCAAATTTGAGTTGTCGCTGGTTGTTGCAGCGTTTGGCTTTGGTGAGGACAGCGTGTGTTTGTCAGCAGTTGGTGTAGGGTGGAATCTTGAGGAGAAAGTGATATTTCCGTGCCAGAACTGGTTGGTGTTTGCATGGTATTGTGGTAGTTGTTCCCGCAGGTGATCAGTGCTGGAGTGTTATTGCAGGATGAGGGGATTTTGAAGGCTTGTCTGTGAGATGCACTAGAGGCAGCAGTTGCAAACGAAAGGCTGAGGTGTGGAGAGTTTGTCGGTGGGTTTTGGACAGTTGTCAGTTGAAGAGTTGGTTGTTTGCAGGTGAGGTGTAGAGCAGAGGGTGAAGCTGACTTTGCCTGGGCGGCGCAACTGGATGGGTGTGCAGAGCTGAGGAGAGCGGGCTTCTGCGGGTGACCCTAAAGCTGGAGAACCAGCCAGCGGCAGCTCCAGACAGTCCCGCTGCCGAGCTTGGCTGTGTAGGGCCAGTGCCCTGGGGCACAGGGAGTGTGACTGTGTGCACAAGCACAGGCACGTCGCGAGAAGAGCCAGAGGCCACCAATGTAATTGCAAAGAGCAAGTTTATTTTGGTTACCTCTCTACTGGGGGATCTCCGTAGCCACACCTGAGCTCCCAGGCAGAGGCGGCGTAAGCGGGGACGCAGGCGCTGGTCAGTTCAGCCCTGCTGGAAGATCGCTGGGCCTGCTGAGCTCGCCTGTATTTCACGGCTTCAGGCAGGCGCAGCCTCCCGCTCTTTCTCACAACAAAGCAGGAATCTCAGACACAGTGATAAGGTGTCCAGAGTTTCTCCCAGGCCTGTGTTATCTAACACAGGGGTTCTACTTGTCAAGCACACAAGGTCAGTAAAACAATTAGTGTGATGTATGTGTTTTCTTTATACCCCAGCTGCGGGTCACTTGAGCGTGTTTAGCTTTCTCCTCCTCGCCAATCTTCCGCAGTTCCCGTACATTCCACCCCCTCGCCCAAGGGACCGGCTTTGCTGGGGCCAGAATAGCCATAGGTGTTCATGTGAGCGTGTAAAGTTTAGAACAGAGCATTTTACAGAGATACTCAGCAAACATATATACATCTATAAAGAGAGAAAAGGAGCAAATATATGTGTGCAATAATAGGTTGCATCTGGCGTCCCGTCTCTCTTCTCAAGAGATGAGATGAGTCTATTAGCCAGGTACTGTCAGTGGATTGCTTCATTTGATGTGTCAGTTCCACAAGATGTTATCGTCTATCCTGGCTAGTGCAGTAGCTGTCTTGAAGCCACACTTGCGTTAGAAACGTCAGGGCAGCATCTTCAGCCACTACCTACCCAAGGGAAAAAGAATCATGAGAAACATGAAAGTTAAAAAAAAAAAAAAAAAAGAAAAACCCTTGGTATAATACATATATGTAACAGGACTATTGCGGTAATAAATTGACAGCAAGAGATCTGCAGCTATTAGTCTTGTGGAGGTGTGTCCTGCATATAATGCTTGTAACGTAGGGTTACAATGCACGACGAGCCAATCTGTGATAAGGGAGGAAAACAGGGGCATCTTCTCCTTCCAATAATACATACGCTGTTGCTCCAGCTCCTTCAGCTAGTATTACTCCGGGTTTGACAACCTGGTGTGGGGTAATTACCCACACAGACTGGAAAGCCGTGGCCTGTGCTTTCTCAGGTTGAACTTCAACACGATGTTGGGTCCGCGACACCAATAACACTGTTCCAATGCTGTCTCCTCTAGACAAAGTACAGGTAGTCATTGAAGATATCTGAAATACAAGAACTCGGGAGTCTGATATTAGCAAAGGATGTAACATAAGAGGAGAAGTCGGAGTACACAGCCACACAGCATTCTCAGGGGTTATTATGTGGACTTTCACATCCAGATTAATAGGTCGTGGTCCCACTTCGCAATCCATTGGGGTAAATAATTCCATTTCCCCTGTAGTTAGTATTTTGGGAGAAATACCATCTGGAAGGATTTCAAGCCGCACCATGTTTTGTACTGGGGGTGTTGTGATGCGGTCATAGGGTGTTTGATTATGGATAATCCGACTATTAAGCAAAAAAACTGCTTTAGTCAGATGTGGGCTCCAATGTTGCAAAGTTTTAGTACTGGTTAATTTTTTCAATTGTTCCTTCAACATTCCATTCATCCGTTCAATTAAGCCATTGGCCTGGGGATGGTATGCAATGTGAAACAACCAGTCTATACCTAACCCTCGAGCCCAGTCTTGTACATTACGTCCACTAAAGTGTGTCCCCTGGTCACTCTGTATTTGATGGGGAGGTCCATAGTGATGGATGAGTTGTTCTAACGCTTCAATCGTATTATGCTGATTAGCATGTTTAGTGGGCTTAGCAAACAATAGCCCTGACACCGTATCCACAGCAGTGAATACATATTGCCACCCCCTAGATGGGGGTAAGGGGCCCACATAATCAACTTGCCAGGTATTCAAAGCCCACTGACCACGCTTTATCTGTCCCCATGGCCTACATAGTGCTCTTAGGTGTAACCGTGTACAAGTAGCGCAGTTATGTGCACATGACATATAAGCATGTAGTGGCAAAGGGGGTTGGTTATGAGCAATGTCCCATGCACGTGCAGTAGAAGCTGAGCGATGACCACAAGCAATATGTGCATGTAAAGCCTGAGCATGTATGTCAGCAGAGGTCATCTCATCTACCTCTCTGTTGTTCTGTGACTCAAGTGAGTCATCTTTTTGATGAGCTGAAACATGTCTCACCTTCAAAGGAGATGTCTGTACGTGCTGCCAAATTTGTTGCCATATATCTGCTCCCCATATTGGATATCTTTGTACATGCCAATTGTCCTGGGCCCAGCGGGGCAACCACATTGTGAGACTTTTATATACTACCCAACTATCGGTATATAAATAATGTGCCTTCCCTTCCAGGATAGCAAGGGATGCTGCAAGCAGTTCAGCCCACTGACTAGAGGCCTGTACACCCGTTTGCCATAATATTATGCCTGGTAAAGGAGCGTATGCAACCGCCCTCCATTGTCTTTGTCCAGTTGCAGTATATGTTGCACTGCCATCAGTAAACCAGGCATCCTTCTTGTGCTCTTCTGTTAACTCGTCGTAAGGAGGAGCCTCCTCCACAGGAGAGGTCGGGATGTCTCCTAGAGGAAAAGCTTCCCCAAGTGCAGGCACATGATTGAATGATATTGTACCAAGAAGGGTGGCATGTGGGGTAGTCACATGTGAGTTTCCTGGTAAAAATCGTTGCTGCAGATAGTGTTTCCACTTCCAGTGTGTAGCTGCCTGAGCTACTCCTGCATGGGCCCTAACAGAGTCATCTGCAACCCAGCCATGAATAGGGATGGGGGTGTGTACGGTTACACTATCTTGACCCGTGATACGTTCAGTTTCCTGCAGTGCCCAAACAACAGCCAGAATCTGTTTTTCCATTGGGGTATAATGAGTAGCAGACCCTTGCAGTGCTTTAGACCAAAACCCTACGGGTTCCTTCTGATTTTTTGGTCCAGTTGTCTGCCACAATCCCCAAGAGACTACATCGTCCAAAATTGTTACTTCTAGTTCAAAAGGATATCCTTGCCTGGGAGTATATAACCGGGCATGTTCCATCAAGGCACTTTTACATGCATCAAAAGCTTCTTGTTGTTGTTTGGTCCACTGCCAGATAGCTTTCTTTCTAGTTAGTTTCTGTAAAGGCCTCATTAAAATTGCCAAATGCGGAATAAAAGTCCTCCAATACCCCAGAAGTCCCAAAAAGGTCTGTAGCTGCTTTACCGCAGTTGGTACAGGAAATTGTTGAACTGTCTGCTGCACTTTATTTGGTATTTCCTTAATCTGCCCATGCCAGACGACCCCCAAGAACTGTACAGTGGTGCTAGGGCCTTGTATTTTCTTTGGACTGATTGTCCAGCCCCGGTTTTGCAAATGTGACTGCAATGACTCAGCAGCTGCTTCAATTTCCTGTTGTGACTCTGCCATAAGCAAGAGATCATCGATATAATGGTACACAGTAAGAGTACCTGACCACGATGCTACATCAGCTGCTACCATTTGACGGCATATAGAGGGGCTGTGTTTGTATCCTTGGGGCAGTACCTGAAAGGTATATTGCTTCTGCTGCCAGGTAAAAGCAAACTGATCTTGACTCTCTGGGGCAATGGCAATTGAAAAGAAAGCATTAGCAAGATCTAGTACCATTTTCCATGGCAATAAGTTCTTGCCAATTTTTTCTATGAGTGTAACCATATCTGGCACTGTAACTGCAAGGGGGGGGGTGACTTTGTTCAGTTCTCTGTAGTCTACAGTCATTCTCCAAGTGCCATCTGTTTTCCGAACAGGCCAGATAGGATTATTGAAAGCCGTCATGGTTTCTCTAATAATCCCCACTTGCTGGAGTGCCTGGATAGTCTCGCTAATTTCTTCCTCCCCCCCTGGGATGCGATATTGTTTCATAGTCACCACCTTGGCAGGTGCAGGCAGCACAACAGGATCCCATTTTGGGAATCCACGCAAGACAGTTACAGACCGGATAGCAAATCCAGTGCATGGAGAGCCGAAAGAAAAACGACCATTTAAGGTTTCGACTGTCCGCCCTGCTAGGACATCAATACCCAGAATATATTCTTTAATTGGGGCAATCAACACTGTTGCAGTAAATGGCTTGGCATTTGCGATTGTGAGGGTAACGGTAGCTTGGAGAGCAGGGGTTGGATGTCCCCCCAAACCACAAATCTGTGATGTAGCATCTTTGTTCTTAATATCACTATGCAACACTGTGACCTCAGCCCCCGTATCCACCAGAGCTAACACATTCAAAATCCCTCCAGACCGCCACTCTATGGTTAAAGGAACATAAGGGCGTCGGTCCCCCTCACGATAGGAAGCTACAGTGGCGGCAACCTTGGGGGACCCGCCAAACCTTCAGTCCCGCTGTTTAGGCAACTGCCAAGCAGCGCCTTGTTTTGAAGCGGCAGACGGGGTGGAGGGAGGGTGCGGGGGGGCTGATGCGGCTGGAGATGGCTGGCTTTTTGCTGTAGATATTAACTGTCGCCAGCGGCGAAACAGTTCTGCTGTTGACAGCCCACCGAATTCGGATCGTGGGACGCCAGCCTGTAAAAGATCATGCCACATCTGTCTCCTCGTCACCTGTGCCGTAGACCCTTTTGATTTTGCTGACTTTCCCTTGTTCACTATTCGGACAGAGGGTCCTGAGAGCATAGTCTCAAGATCTTTCATGGCAGTCACCAGAGCACCTACATTACCCGCGGCAGCTTGTATTGTTGATATAAGGCAGGGTTTTACCGAGACAGGTGCTCCCTTCAACAACTCCATCCTGATACTTCTTGTGATCGGTATATCATCTGGACTAGTCCCCGTCAACACTGCATGAGCCATTCCCATTTGCCGTAGCAAAGTGGTACCCTCTGATATTGTAGACCAGTTTCCGAGGGAAGACATTAACTCCCTAGGGTCTGTATGTGTTGCTAGAACTGCTGCACACAACCACTGATATACTGTAGGTGCGGTAATGTCTACCCCATTTGCATTTCTAATATTCCGCAGCTGGACAAATTCTCTTTGTATCGAATCATTCTTAGATATAGGACATAAGAGATCCTTTTCAGCTGCTAACAAGTGGATTGATGCAGCTCCATTATCCCATGCTCGCAAAAGCCATTCCAATATACCTTCCCCAGTCTTTTGCTGGTAAAGCTCCAAAAATTCTCTTAACTCTTTCGGAGTGTAAGTACGCGTAAGCTGTACCCCCCCACCAGGATGTTCCTGCTCTCCCGTCATCTGGATGAGGGGTCGTGCCTGCACCACATCCCTTTCTTTTGAATCTGAATCCAATTCAAATTCAATCTCGGAATCCGAGGATGCACTGCAAATATTTCCATCCCATTCATTGGGATCCCAGGAATGTTTCATGGTGAGAGCACGAACCTCGGAAATTGAAACTCTATGTGACCCATGTTTATCTCGCCGTTTATTAGCAATACGCGCTACCAGACAGTCCACTTTGTCCTGCAACCCAGAGCAGCGCTCTGATTGGGATGCAATTACTTCATGCGCCATCGCCTTTGCCTCTTGCAAAGTTCCAATTTCCTTCTCTAAATCCGCGACTTTACTCCGTAATGCAACAACTTCATGGTTAAGAGATCTAAGACCAGTAATAAATAGCCATCCCAATCTTCCCGCTAACTTGCGAGAAGATTTACAAGCCGCTCTCCATGGAAACTTCAGTATGGCCGCTTCAATTGCCTGGGGAGTAACCACCCCCCCTTCCTCAATCTCTGGCCATATCTCCGGCGGAGCCAATTCATATAGGAGAGCAGCCATGGGGGTCCAGGGCTCCGTACTGGGCCATCCCGGAATATGGGGAGTCACCCGTGAGGCCTCCCCTGTCCCCGGTGTTTTTTTTTAAAAAAGCCACGGCATGGCTGTTTCTAGCGACTGCCGACTACGCCAAATGTGTGCACAAGCAGAGGCACGTCGCGAGAAGAGCCAGAGGCCACCAATGTAATTGCAAAGAGCAAGTTTATTTTGGTTACCTCTCTACTGGGGGATCTCCGTAGCCACACCTGAGCTCCCAGGCAGAGGCGGCGTAAGCGGGGACGCAGGCGCTGGTCAGTTCAGCCCTGCTGGAAGATCGCTGGGCCTGCTGAGCTCGCCTGTATTTCACGGCTTCAGGCAGGCGCAGCCTCCCGCTCTTTCTCACAACAAAGCAGGAATCTCAGACACAGTGATAAGGTGTCCAGAGTTTCTCCCAGGCCTGTGTTATCTAACACAGGGGTTCTACTTGTCAAGCACACAAGGTCAGTAAAACAATTAGTGTGATGTATGTGTTTTCTTTATACCCCAGCTGCGGGTCACTTGAGCGTGTTTAGCTTTCTCCTCCTCGCCAATCTTCCGCAATTCCCGTACAGTGACCCTCCGCAAGCACCAAACAGCAGGTGAGGACTGTGGGGATTTGTACTGAGCTATGATATCTCTAAGGCATGTGCGAGGGGCCGGGGCCAAGGCAAGGTGGGCTCGTTGTGGGGTGTGGGGAGGTGTCAGCCCCCGGACTCAGCCCCTGTCTGATTGTAGTGCCCTTGGGCTGGTGTAGCTCAGTCCTCTGTGTGTTTCTCTTCAGGTGGAGCAGCGTGCAAAGGAAAAGCAAGGAAGGAGAGGAAGGTGGTGAACCTATGAGGAAGAGTGTAGCGAATCTGGCGTGGACTCACGGTAAGGTGCCATGAGAGACATTTATTACAAACTCAGGTTTGCATTTATACTCGCTATGATGCTTGCTCAAGCATTTGCTCTTTAGCTAAGTTAGACATTACATGAGCGATGTAACTGCCATATACGCATTTTTTTCTATAGTAAGCTGTCCCTCTGTCCCTGATGTATCAGTCCTGTATCCTGTATCTTAGTAGTCATAATTTTTCCCCAAGTAGATGAATATTTGCAAGCAGCTTTATCTCCAGTCGTTACCTGTTCATATAATTCTCATTCATCTTTGTGCCATGTCTCCAACTGAAATGTACCAGTTGTAGGAAAGTCTAGCACATGATTAGCAATCCATTGTAATAAACTCACCAATCAGACCCCTGATACATCCTGATTTTGCGTTTGTAGCGCATGTTGAAGGACATCCAGGGTTTGTCTTTGCTTAAGGGATAACTTCCCTCCCATGGTTCCCAATCGCTCACCTTTCGTTGGTGGTGGGCGCGCACTGTCCTGGTTCCCGGTCCTGTTTCCTGGTTCGATTGGGCTTCGCTACCAGAGCGGCTACTGCCTTTATAGGCACGCTGAAAGTCCCTGTTCCAGGGCGCCATTTGTAGCGAATGCGGTACGGACTCTCTTTTAAGGTGCAATGAGAGATGTTTATTACAAATTCAGGCTTGCGTTTATACTCGCTATGATGCTTGCTCAAGCATTTGTTGATTAGCTAAGTTAGTCATTACATAAGTGATGTGTTTTGTGTTCCCACCAAAGTCACTGCCATAAACACCTTTTTTGTCTATCACAAGCTGTCCCTCTGTCCTTGATGCATCAATCCTGTATCAACTCCTCTTTCCTTGATGTATCACATAGCATACAGTCCTTTGTTCTTGTATTTTTCCACTAATGCTTGTTCTCATGCTGTTGACTCTTGCAGTTTCTCATGTGCCCGGTCTTCCGTGTACTGACACAGAAGAGCGATCACGAAAGAGGATTGGAGCGCACCTGTGAGTCAAGCAGAGTCAAGAAAGAAGATGACAGTGGTGGACCTGTGAGTCAGGAGGGGACAAAAGAGGAGAAAGGTGATGGAGCTACGAGTCAAGAGTGAGGAGGAAGATGGGCAGGCTGAGCCAGCGAGAAGGAGAATGTATCCTTAAGCACAGGGAACGATCTGTGATTAGTGCGTCCCCCTCCCACCCCTAGAAACCGTGCTCGGGGGTAAAGTGGTAAAATGGGAGCAGGGGCTGTTGGCTGTGTTTTGGGAGGTGGGGGTGGTGAGCAGGGGCTGGGCTCTTGGACTTGGGAGCAGTTAAGGGAGCAGGGTGGTCATCCCTTGGGAGGTGTCTGTCTGCCAGCAGGTAAAGGAGGGGGAAGAGGATCCTGCCGGGGTGAGGGCCTGGCCAGCTCTCCACTCCCAGGGCTCTTGATGCTGGTGTGGTGTGTTGCTGTAAGTGCCAGGGGTGACTGGCAAAGAAAGTCTTTGTGGGGTGCATGCTGGGAAACTGTGCTGCTACGGAGGGGCTGGGTTGGTGGGAAGGCCTGTGCGGGGGGCCGGGGCCAAGGCAAGGTGGCCTTGTGGTGGGGTGTGGGGATGCGTCAGCGACCGGACTCGCCCCCTCGTGTGACTGTACGGGCCTGGGGTGGGTATATTTTTGTTTTCTGTGCATCTCTGTTCGGGTGGAGCAGCTCGCAAAGGCGAAAGCAAGAAAGAAGAGGAAGGTGGTGAACCTACGAGGAAGAGCGATCAAGAAAGAGGATTGGAGTGCATCTGCAAGTCAACAGGGATCAAGAAAGAAGATGACGGTGGTAGAGCTGCGAGTCAGGAGGGATCAAGAAAGAAGAGGAGGAAGGTGATGGAGCTGCGAGTCAGGAGTGAGGAGGAAGAAAATGTCCCCCTTGGGACAGGGACCTCCCTGTAATCAGGACTGCGCCCTCCCACCCCTGGAAACTGCTCAGGGGCCCAGACATCCATGGGAAGGTTGTGTCCGACAACACGAGCCAGATCTTCAGCACTGGCTGCTGTTCAGCTGGGACCAGGGGCTGCTGGTGGGGTTTTGGGAGGCGGGGTGGGTGAGTAGAGGCTGGGCTTTTGTACTCATGAGTGGTTGAGAGAGAGGACTGGACACCTCTTGGGAGGTGTCTTGTCTGTCTGCCATCAGCTAAAGGAGGGGGAAGAGGATCCTGCCGGGGTGAGGGCCTGGCCAGCTCTCCACTCCCAGGGCTCTTGATGCTGATGTGGTGTGTTGCTGTAAGTGCCAGGGGTGACTGGCAAAGAAAGTCTTTGTGGGGTGCATGCTGGGAAACTGTGCTGCTACGGAGGGGCTGGGTTGGTGGGAAGGCCTGTGCGGGGGGCCGGGGCCAAGGCAAGGTGGGCTTGCTGTGGGATGTGGGGATGCGTCAGCGAGCGGACTCACCCCCTATGTGACTGTACGGGCTTGGGTTGGGTGTATTTCTGTCTTCAGGGCATTTCAGTTTGGGTGGAGCAGCTCACAAAGGCGAAAGCAAGAAAGGAAAGTAAGGTTGTGAACTTACGAGAAAGAGTGATCAAGAAAGAGGATTTGAGTTCATGCGGGAGTCGAGGGATCAAGAAAGAAGAGGAGGAAGGTGATGGACGTGCATATTGAAAATGAGAGGGAAGATGGGCAACCTGAAGCATGGAGCAAGGGAATGTCTCCTAGAACCAAGGGACCTTTCTGTAATCAGAGATCCCCCCTCCTACCCTACAAACTGAACAAAGAGGACTGCGAGAGGGAGCGCTCTGACAGGACAAGAGGTATCAGTAAATCTGGCAAGAGGACAGTGGGGGAAGCGCTCTGGCGGATCAACAAGTCTCAATATATGTGGCAAGAGGATGATGGGGGAGAGTTCACCAGTGGTTCAAAAGTCACCCAGAAAAAGGGGAAGAGGATGTCAAGGGGGGAGCGCTCTGGTCGATCACAAGACTCTCCTAAAAAACACACCAGGATGGTGGTGGGGGGGAATGTCCTCCTATATGGGACAAGGGGTCCCGAGAAATCCAGCAAGAGGATGGTGGGGGGGAGCACTCCAGCAGACCAAGAATGTACTAAGGAAAGGCAAAAGGACGGCAGGAGGAGAGACCCAGTGGGTCAAGAGGTACCGAGAAATCCAGCAAGAGGACGACAGGGAGGAGCTCTTTAGCAGGCCAAAATCCCACTGAGGAAAGGCAAGAGGACAGCGGGGGAGAGCGCTCCAGTTCTTCAAGTGACTTCCCAGGCAGAAGGCAGGAGCATGGCGGGGCAGGACTGCGGCAGGTCAAGAATTCTCAGTCTGGCAATAGGATGGCGGGGAGGAGCGTTCCAGCGGGAGAAGAGCGCCCTGACTAGAGGCAAGACGAGGGTGAGGGAGAGCACTCGGACGTGTCAAGAAGACTCCCCCAAAAAGTGCAAGAGGAAGGCCGGTGGGGAGAGCAATCCAGCAGATCAGGAAGTCTCAATAAATGCGGTAAGAAGGTGGCAGGTGGGAGCTCCCCAGTGGTTCAAGAGGTCCCAAGATATCCAGCAAGAGAACTGTGAGGGTGAGCGCTCCAACAGGTCAAGCGGTGTCAAGAAATCCAGCAAGACAATGGTGGAAAACGCTCCGGTGAGTCACAAGATTCCCCCAAAAAAAGGCAAGAGAATGGTGCAGGGGAGCACTCTGGTGGATCAAGAAGCACTCAGGAAAAGGGGAAGAAGATGGTGGGGGGGAGCACTCTGGTTGGTCACAAGACTCCCCCAGAAAACACAAGAGGGTGGCAGGGGGAACGCCCTAATGGGTCAAGAGGACCCAAGAAATCCAGCAAGAGGACGGCGAGGGGGAGCGCTCCAGCAGATCAGGAAGTCTCGATAAATGCGGTAAGAGGATGGCGGGTGGGAGCCCCCCCAGTGGTCCAAGAGATCCCAAGAAATCCAGCAAGAGGACGGCAAGGGGGAGCGCTCTGGCAGATCAGGACGTCTCAATAAATGCGGTAAAAGGATGGTGGGTGGGAGCCCCCCAGTGGTTCACAAGGTTCCAGGAAATCCAGCAAGAGGACGGCGTGGGGGAGCGCTGTGGCAGATGAAGAACCCTCAGTACATCTGGCAAGAGGACGGTGAGGGGGTGCTCTGATGGGTCAAGGTTGCTCTGAAAAAAGCCCAAGAGGGTGGTAAGGAGAAGCTCACCGGTGATTCACGAATCACCCAGAAAAAAGGGAAGAGGACAGTGCGGGGGAGCTCTTCAGTTGTTGAAGAGAATCCCCAGAAAAAGGCAGGAGGATGATGAGGGGGAACACTCTGGCGGGTCAAGAAGTCTCAATAAGTCCGGCAAGAAGACGGTGGGGAGGAGAGCTCGTGTGGGTCAAGAGGTCCCAAGAAACCCAGCAAGAGGACAGCAGGGGCGAGCGCTCCGGCAGATCAGGAAATCTTGATAAATGCAGTTAGAGGATGGTGGGTGTGAGCCCCTCAGTTGTTTAAGACGTCCCAAGAAATCCAGCAAGAGAACTGCGAGGGGGAGCGCTCCGGCAGGTCAAGCGATGTCAAGAAATCCAGCAAGACAATGGTGGAGAACTCTCCGGCGAGTCACAAGACTCTCCCAAAAAAGGCAAAAGAATGGTGCAGGGGAGCACTCTGGTGGATCAAGAAGCACCCAGGAAAAGGGGAAGAGGATGGTGGGGGGAAACGGCCTGGTTGGTCACAAGACTCCCCCAAAAACCACAAGAGGGTGGCAGGGGGAACGCCCTAATGGGTCAAGAAGTCCCAAGAAATCCAGCAAGAGGACGACAGGGAGGAGCTCTTTAGCAGGCCAAAATCCCACTGAGGAAAGGCAAGAGGACAGCGGGGGAGAGCGCTCCAGTTCTTCAAGTGACTTCCCAGGCAGAAGGCAGGAGCATGGTGGGGCAGGACTGCGGCAGGTCAAGAATTCTCAGTCTGGCAATAGGATGGCGGGGAGGAGCGTTCCAGCGGGAGAAGAGCGCCCTGACTAGAGGCAAGACAAGGGTGAGGGAGAGCGCTCGGATGTGTGAAGAAGACTCCCCCAAAAAAGTGCAAGAGGAAGGCCAGGGGGAGAGCAATCCAGCAGATCAGGAAGTCTCAATAAATGCGGTAAGAGGATGGCGGGTGGGAGCCCCCCCAGTGGTCCAAGAGATCCCAAGAAATCCAGCAAGAGGACGGCAAGGGGGAGCGCTCCAGCAGATCAGGAAATCTCGATAAATGCGGTTAGAGGATGGTGGGTGGGAGCCCCACAGTTGTTTAAGGCATCCCAAGAAATCCAGCAAGAGGACGGCGAGGGGGAACGCTCTGGCAGATCAGGACGTCTCAATAAATGCGGTAAGAGGATGGCGGGTGGGAGCCCCCCAGTGGTTCAAAATGTCCCAAGATATCCAGGAAGAGAACTGTGAGGGGGAGCGCTCCGGCAGGTCAAGCGATGTCAACAAATCCAGCAAGACAATGGTGGAGAACGCTCCGGTGAGTCACAAGACTCCACCAAAAAAGGCAAGAGAATGGTTAGAGGATGGTAACAGGCAGCTTTGAGAGCACTCTGGTGGATCAAGAAGCACCCAGGAAAAGGGGAAGAGGATGGTGGGGGGAAACGGCCTGGTTGATCACAAGACTCCCCCAAAAACCACAAGAGGGTGGCAGGGGGAACGCCCTAAGGGGTCAAGAGGTTCCAAGAAATCCAGCAGGAGGACGGCGAGGGGGAGCGCTCCAGCAGGCTGAGATTGTACTAAAGAAAGGCAAAAGGACAGCAGGAGGAGAAACCCAGTGGGTCAAGAGGTCCCAAGAAATCCAGTGAGAGGACAACAGGGAGGAGTGCTCTGGCAGGCCAAAATCTCAGTGAAGAAAGGCAAGAGGACAGCAGGGGGGAGTGCTCCAGTTCTTCAAGTGACTTCCCAGTTAGAAGGCAGAAGGACGGTGGGGTAGCGCTGGGACAGGTCGAGAATTCTCAATCTGGCAATAGGACAGCAGGGAGGAGCATCCAGCGGGACAGGAGCGCCCTGAAAATAGGCAAGACAAGGGTGAGTGAGAGCACTCCGAGATGTCAAGAAGTGTCAAAAAATCTGGTAAAGGATGGCAGGGGGGAGTGCTGTGGATATTCAAGAGACTCCCCAGTAAAAGGCAAGAGGACGGCGCGGGGAAGTGCTCCAGCACGTCAAGATGGCACTGAAGAAAGGCAAGGTCACAGTGGGGGGGAGCATTCCCGTTGTTCCAATGGTTCAAAAGGTCCCAAGAAATCCAACAAGAGAACTGCGAGGGGGAGCGCTCTGGCAAGTCAAGCGGTGTCAATAACCCCAGCAAGGCAACGGCGGAGAGCGCTCTGGTGAGTCACGAGACTCCCCTACAAAGGACGAGAGGATGGTGGAGGGGAGCCCACCAGTGGTTCAAGCAGCACCCAGGAAAAGGGGAGGAGGCTGACGAGGGGCAGGCCTCTGGCGGGCCAAGATCGCTGAGGGAAGGTGCGGGGGAGCTTGCTGGTGGCTCAAGAGACCTCTAGAAAAAGGTAAGAGGGCGGCGGGGGGTGGGAGGGCGCCTCAGCTGGTGAAGAGGAACCCCGAAAACAAGGCAAGAGAATGTTGGTGGGGGGAGCGCTCTGGCGGTTCCAGAGGCTCCCCGAGATCCGCTCAGACGGCAGCGGGTAACGCGGCAGCTCAGCGTCCATCAAAGAAGAACAGGAAGGCGGTTGACCTGCAATTCCAGAGCGAGGAGGAAGACTGGCAACCCGAACGAGGAGCAGCAGAACTTGGCATGGCCTCTGAAATCCTCCTTTAATCTGGGCTCAGGTAAGCTGGAAGCAGGGGACATAGGCTGGGGTTTGGGAGGTGGGCAGGTGAGAAATGATCCGCATTTTTGATCTGCTGAGTGACTGAAGCGCCTGGGAGTTCATTTGGAGTCGTTGCCTTCCTTGATTTTACACTGACTTTTGCATTATATTTTAATGACGTAGAATTTTCCGTTTTGACATCGAAACCTAAACTTCTTTGGAAATTCATCCTCTGTCCCTTCAGTCTCAGCTCGTGGCACTTCCACTGTCTCGTGGCCCGCGTTTCAATGTACATTAGATCGCTTCCTGGGCCTTGGATTTTAAGTAATGGTCCGTCACAAGTTTGTTTTTCTTGTCCTTAACAGGCAGCTTTGAGAGCTCTCTAAGGAAAAGTGATATCTTTTTACCTTGTTACTGCTCTTTCCATGTTACGAGCAGCCACCCTCTTTATGATCAGTCTCATGCTTTTCTTCCTTTCTTGCCCAGGTTCAGAATACCAGGAATTCCAAGCTTCAAGTTTCCTGTGGAACATTGCGGGAGACCTTGATAACGTGGCAATGAGGGAGGTGATGAAGAGAAACAATACCTGTTCCTTTCCCATTTCAAGACGTTATTTTTTACCTTCCTGGTAGCTGTGAGATGATTTGCAATCTTGCGCTAGCATCTGCCTGAAAGAGAACACGGACCCTTTGGGTGCCTCCTCAAGAAATACTTGCTCTATGGTTCTGGCGATGTCCAGGCTTCAAGGGTGGGGCATAGGGGAGTGTAAATCTTAGGGGGCCTCCCGGGATGTCTGCAGGTTTGGGTGACCCGTGGCTGGGACGGGGATGCCGAGGTTGTCAATCTTGCCCTGAATCTCTCGCTCCCTCTCTTGCAGCACCCGAGACCGAATGGAGGAGCAAGTGTACGGGAAGTTCCTGCGCCACGCCACAGATCACATTTATCGCTCTCGCCCTGAGAGACCCGGAGAACCAAACCATTCCCATCGTGCCTTGAAGCAGCCTCTGCTCACGCGGTTCTCCCAGGGAGAAGGCAGAATGGCAGTAGCTCGCCACGTTATACCACAGGGTGCACACTCTGCAGCTTTCAAGCCCAGCTCTGCGTTAGCTCACCCCTGCAATTTTGCACCACCCACGCAAATTTGAGTTGTCGCTGGTTGTTGCAGCGTTTGGCTTTGGTGAGGACAGCGTGTGTTTGTCAGCAGTTGGTGTAGGGTGGAATCTTGAGGAGAAAGTGATATTTCCGTGCCAGAACTGGTTGGTGTTTGCATGGTATTGTGGTAGTTGTTCCCGCAGGTGATCAGTGCTGGAGTGTTATTGCAGGATGAGGGGATTTTGAAGGCTTGTCTGTGAGATGCACTAGAGGCAGCAGTTGCAAACGAAAGGCTGAGGTGTGGAGAGTTTGTCGGTGGGTTTTGGACAGTTGTCAGTTGAAGAGTTGGTTGTTTGCAGGTGAGGTGTAGAGCAGAGGGTGAAGCTGACTTTGCCTGGGCGGCGCAACTGGATGGGTGTGCAGAGCTGAGGAGAGCGGGCTTCTGCGGGTGACCCTAAAGCTGGAGAACCAGCCAGCGGCAGCTCCAGACAGTCCCGCTGCCGAGCTTGGCTGTGTAGGGCCAGTGCCCTGGGGCACAGGGAGTGTGACTGTGTGCACAAGCACAGGCACGTCGCGAGAAGAGCCAGAGGCCACCAATGTAATTGCAAAGAGCAAGTTTATTTTGGTTACCTCTCTACTGGGGGATCTCCGTAGCCACACCTGAGCTCCCAGGCAGAGGCGGCGTAAGCGGGGACGCAGGCGCTGGTCAGTTCAGCCCTGCTGGAAGATCGCTGGGCCTGCTGAGCTCGCCTGTATTTCACGGCTTCAGGCAGGCGCAGCCTCCCGCTCTTTCTCACAACAAAGCAGGAATCTCAGACACAGTGATAAGGTGTCCAGAGTTTCTCCCAGGCCTGTGTTATCTAACACAGGGGTTCTACTTGTCAAGCACACAAGGTCAGTAAAACAATTAGTGTGATGTATGTGTTTTCTTTATACCCCAGCTGCGGGTCACTTGAGCGTGTTTAGCTTTCTCCTCCTCGCCAATCTTCCGCAGTTCCCGTACATTCCACCCCCTCGCCCAAGGGACCGGCTTTGCTGGGGCCAGAATAGCCATAGGTGTTCATGTGAGCGTGTAAAGTTTAGAACAGAGCATTTTACAGAGATACTCAGCAAACATATATACATCTATAAAGAGAGAAAAGGAGCAAATATATGTGTGCAATAATAGGTTGCATCTGGCGTCCCGTCTCTCTTCTCAAGAGATGAGATGAGTCTATTAGCCAGGTACTGTCAGTGGATTGCTTCATTTGATGTGTCAGTTCCACAAGATGTTATCGTCTATCCTGGCTAGTGCAGTAGCTGTCTTGAAGCCACACTTGCGTTAGAAACGTCAGGGCAGCATCTTCAGCCACTACCTACCCAAGGGAAAAAGAATCATGAGAAACATGAAAGTTAAAAAAAAAAAAAAAAAAAGAAAAACCCTTGGTATAATACATATATGTAACAGGACTATTGCGGTAATAAATTGACAGCAAGAGATCTGCAGCTATTAGTCTTGTGGAGGTGTGTCCTGCATATAATGCTTGTAACGTAGGGTTACAATGCACGACGAGCCAATCTGTGATAAGGGAGGAAAACAGGGGCATCTTCTCCTTCCAATAATACATACGCTGTTGCTCCAGCTCCTTCAGCTAGTATTACTCCGGGTTTGACAACCTGGTGTGGGGTAATTACCCACACAGACTGGAAAGCCGTGGCCTGTGCTTTCTCAGGTTGAACTTCAACACGATGTTGGGTCCGCGACACCAATAACACTGTTCCAATGCTGTCTCCTCTAGACAAAGTACAGGTAGTCATTGAAGATATCTGAAATACAAGAACTCGGGAGTCTGATATTAGCAAAGGATGTAACATAAGAGGAGAAGTCGGAGTACACAGCCACACAGCATTCTCAGGGGTTATTATGTGGACTTTCACATCCAGATTAATAGGTCGTGGTCCCACTTCGCAATCCATTGGGGTAAATAATTCCATTTCCCCTGTAGTTAGTATTTTGGGAGAAATACCATCTGGAAGGATTTCAAGCCGCACCATGTTTTGTACTGGGGGTGTTGTGATGCGGTCATAGGGTGTTTGATTATGGATAATCCGACTATTAAGCAAAAAAACTGCTTTAGTCAGATGTGGGCTCCAATGTTGCAAAGTTTTAGTACTGGTTAATTTTTTCAATTGTTCCTTCAACATTCCATTCATCCGTTCAATTAAGCCATTGGCCTGGGGATGGTATGCAATGTGAAACAACCAGTCTATACCTAACCCTCGAGCCCAGTCTTGTACATTACGTCCACTAAAGTGTGTCCCCTGGTCACTCTGTATTTGATGGGGAGGTCCATAGTGATGGATGAGTTGTTCTAACGCTTCAATCGTATTATGCTGATTAGCATGTTTAGTGGGCTTAGCAAACAATAGCCCTGACACCGTATCCACAGCAGTGAATACATATTGCCACCCCCTAGATGGGGGTAAGGGGCCCACATAATCAACTTGCCAGGTATTCAAAGCCCACTGACCACGCTTTATCTGTCCCCATGGCCTACATAGTGCTCTTAGGTGTAACCGTGTACAAGTAGCGCAGTTATGTGCACATGACATATAAGCATGTAGTGGCAAAGGGGGTTGGTTATGAGCAATGTCCCATGCACGTGCAGTAGAAGCTGAGCGATGACCACAAGCAATATGTGCATGTAAAGCCTGAGCATGTATGTCAGCAGAGGTCATCTCATCTACCTCTCTGTTGTTCTGTGACTCAAGTGAGTCATCTTTTTGATGAGCTGAAACATGTCTCACCTTCAAAGGAGATGTCTGTACGTGCTGCCAAATTTGTTGCCATATATCTGCTCCCCATATTGGATATCTTTGTACATGCCAATTGTCCTGGGCCCAGCGGGGCAACCACATTGTGAGACTTTTATATACTACCCAACTATCGGTATATAAATAATGTGCCTTCCCTTCCAGGATAGCAAGGGATGCTGCAAGCAGTTCAGCCCACTGACTAGAGGCCTGTACACCCGTTTGCCATAATATTATGCCTGGTAAAGGAGCGTATGCAACCGCCCTCCATTGTCTTTGTCCAGTTGCAGTATATGTTGCACTGCCATCAGTAAACCAGGCATCCTTCTTGTGCTCTTCTGTTAACTCGTCGTAAGGAGGAGCCTCCTCCACAGGAGAGGTCGGGATGTCTCCTAGAGGAAAAGCTTCCCCAAGTGCAGGCACATGATTGAATGATATTGTACCAAGAAGGGTGGCATGTGGGGTAGTCACATGTGAGTTTCCTGGTAAAAATCGTTGCTGCAGATAGTGTTTCCACTTCCAGTGTGTAGCTGCCTGAGCTACTCCTGCATGGGCCCTAACAGAGTCATCTGCAACCCAGCCATGAATAGGGATGGGGGTGTGTACGGTTACACTATCTTGACCCGTGATACGTTCAGTTTCCTGCAGTGCCCAAACAACAGCCAGAATCTGTTTTTCCATTGGGGTATAATGAGTAGCAGACCCTTGCAGTGCTTTAGACCAAAACCCTACGGGTTCCTTCTGATTTTTTGGTCCAGTTGTCTGCCACAATCCCCAAGAGACTACATCGTCCAAAATTGTTACTTCTAGTTCAAAAGGATATCCTTGCCTGGGAGTATATAACCGGGCATGTTCCATCAAGGCACTTTTACATGCATCAAAAGCTTCTTGTTGTTGTTTGGTCCACTGCCAGATAGCTTTCTTTCTAGTTAGTTTCTGTAAAGGCCTCATTAAAATTGCCAAATGCGGAATAAAAGTCCTCCAATACCCCAGAAGTCCCAAAAAGGTCTGTAGCTGCTTTACCGCAGTTGGTACAGGAAATTGTTGAACTGTCTGCTGCACTTTATTTGGTATTTCCTTAATCTGCCCATGCCAGACGACCCCCAAGAACTGTACAGTGGTGCTAGGGCCTTGTATTTTCTTTGGACTGATTGTCCAGCCCCGGTTTTGCAAATGTGACTGCAATGACTCAGCAGCTGCTTCAATTTCCTGTTGTGACTCTGCCATAAGCAAGAGATCATCGATATAATGGTACACAGTAAGAGTACCTGACCACGATGCTACATCAGCTGCTACCATTTGACGGCATATAGAGGGGCTGTGTTTGTATCCTTGGGGCAGTACCTGAAAGGTATATTGCTTCTGCTGCCAGGTAAAAGCAAACTGATCTTGACTCTCTGGGGCAATGGCAATTGAAAAGAAAGCATTAGCAAGATCTAGTACCATTTTCCATGGCAATAAGTTCTTGCCAATTTTTTCTATGAGTGTAACCATATCTGGCACTGTAACTGCAAGGGGGGGGGTGACTTTGTTCAGTTCTCTGTAGTCTACAGTCATTCTCCAAGTGCCATCTGTTTTCCGAACAGGCCAGATAGGATTATTGAAAGCCGTCATGGTTTCTCTAATAATCCCCACTTGCTGGAGTGCCTGGATAGTCTCGCTAATTTCTTCCTCCCCCCCTGGGATGCGATATTGTTTCATAGTCACCACCTTGGCAGGTGCAGGCAGCACAACAGGATCCCATTTTGGGAATCCACGCAAGACAGTTACAGACCGGATAGCAAATCCAGTGCATGGAGAGCCGAAAGAAAAACGACCATTTAAGGTTTCGACTGTCCGCCCTGCTAGGACATCAATACCCAGAATATATTCTTTAATTGGGGCAATCAACACTGTTGCAGTAAATGGCTTGGCATTTGCGATTGTGAGGGTAACGGTAGCTTGGAGAGCAGGGGTTGGATGTCCCCCCAAACCACAAATCTGTGATGTAGCATCTTTGTTCTTAATATCACTATGCAACACTGTGACCTCAGCCCCCGTATCCACCAGAGCTAACACATTCAAAATCCCTCCAGACCGCCACTCTATGGTTAAAGGAACATAAGGGCGTCGGTCCCCCTCACGATAGGAAGCTACAGTGGCGGCAACCTTGGGGGACCCGCCAAACCTTCAGTCCCGCTGTTTAGGCAACTGCCAAGCAGCGCCTTGTTTTGAAGCGGCAGACGGGGTGGAGGGAGGGTGCGGGGGGGCTGATGCGGCTGGAGATGGCTGGCTTTTTGCTGTAGATATTAACTGTCGCCAGCGGCGAAACAGTTCTGCTGTTGACAGCCCACCGAGTTCGGATCGTGGGACGCCAGCCTGTAAAAGATCATGCCACATCTGTCTCCTCGTCACCTGTGCCGTAGACCCTTTTGATTTTGCTGACTTTCCCTTGTTCACTATTCGGACAGAGGGTCCTGAGAGCATAGTCTCAAGATCTTTCATGGCAGTCACCAGAGCACCTACATTACCCGCGGCAGCTTGTATTGTTGATATAAGGCAGGGTTTTACCGAGACAGGTGCTCCCTTCAACAACTCCATCCTGATACTTCTTGTGATCGGTATATCATCTGGACTAGTCCCCGTCAACACTGCATGAGCCATTCCCATTTGCCGTAGCAAAGTGGTACCCTCTGATATTGTAGACCAGTTTCCGAGGGAAGACATTAACTCCCTAGGGTCTGTATGTGTTGCTAGAACTGCTGCACACAACCACTGATATACTGTAGGTGCGGTAATGTCTACCCCATTTGCATTTCTAATATTCCGCAGCTGGACAAATTCTCTTTGTATCGAATCATTCTTAGATATAGGACATAAGAGATCCTTTTCAGCTGCTAACAAGTGGATTGATGCAGCTCCATTATCCCATGCTCGCAAAAGCCATTCCAATATACCTTCCCCAGTCTTTTGCTGGTAAAGCTCCAAAAATTCTCTTAACTCTTTCGGAGTGTAAGTACGCGTAAGCTGTACCCCCCCACCAGGATGTTCCTGCTCTCCCGTCATCTGGATGAGGGGTCGTGCCTGCACCA
The DNA here is from genome assembly GCF_037038585.1 of Patagioenas fasciata. Classification (NCBI taxonomy): domain Eukaryota; kingdom Metazoa; phylum Chordata; class Aves; order Columbiformes; family Columbidae; genus Patagioenas; species Patagioenas fasciata. The sequence continues at coordinate 1,907,728 of NC_092525.1, read as the reverse complement.
CATCCCTTTCTTTTGAATCTGAATCCAATTCAAATTCAATCTCGGAATCCGAGGATGCACTGCAAATATTTCCATCCCATTCATTGGGATCCCAGGAATGTTTCATGGTGAGAGCACGAACCTCGGAAATCGAAACTCTATGTGACCCATGTTTATCTCGCCGTTTATTAGCAATACGCGCTACCAGACAGTCCACTTTGTCCTGCAACCCAGAGCAGCGCTCTGATTGGGATGCAATTACTTCATGCGCCATCGCCTTTGCCTCTTGCAAAGTTCCAATTTCCTTCTCTAAATCCGCGACTTTACTCCGTAATGCAACAACTTCATGGTTAAGAGATCTAAGACCAGTAATAAATAGCCATCCCAATCTTCCCGCTAACTTGCGAGAAGATTTACAAGCCGCTCTCCATGGAAACTTCAGTATGGCCGCTTCAATTGCCTGGGGAGTAACCACCCCCCCTTCCTCAATCTCTGGCCATATCTCCGGCGGAGCCAATTCATATAGGAGAGCAGCCACGGGGGTCCAGGGCTCCGTACTGGGCCATCCCGGAATATGGGGAGTCACCCGTGAGGCCTCCCCTGTCCCCGGTGTTTTTTTTTAAAAAAGCCACGGCATGGCTGTTTCTAGCGACTGCCGACTACGCCAAATGTGTGCACAAGCAGAGGCACGTCGCGAGAAGAGCCAGAGGCCACCAATGTAATTGCAAAGAGCAAGTTTATTTTGGTTACCTCTCTACTGGGGGATCTCCGTAGCCACACCTGAGCTCCCAGGCAGAGGCGGCGTAAGCGGGGACGCAGGCGCTGGTCAGTTCAGCCCTGCTGGAAGATCGCTGGGCCTGCTGAGCTCGCCTGTATTTCACGGCTTCAGGCAGGCGCAGCCTCCCGCTCTTTCTCACAACAAAGCAGGAATCTCAGACACAGTGATAAGGTGTCCAGAGTTTCTCCCAGGCCTGTGTTATCTAACACAGGGGTTCTACTTGTCAAGCACACAAGGTCAGTAAAACAATTAGTGTGATGTATGTGTTTTCTTTATACCCCAGCTGCGGGTCACTTGAGCGTGTTTAGCTTTCTCCTCCTCGCCAATCTTCCGCAATTCCCGTACAGTGACCCTCCGCAAGCACCAAACAGCAGGTGAGGACTGTGGGGATTTGTACTGAGCTATGATATCTCTAAGGCATGTGCGAGGGGCCGGGGCCAAGGCAAGGTGGGCTCGTTGTGGGGTGTGGGGAGGTGTCAGCCCCCGGACTCAGCCCCTGTCTGATTGTAGTGCCCTTGGGCTGGTGTAGCTCAGTCCTCTGTGTGTTTCTCTTCAGGTGGAGCAGCGTGCAAAGGAAAAGCAAGGAAGGAGAGGAAGGTGGTGAACCTATGAGGAAGAGTGTAGCGAATCTGGCGTGGACTCACGGTAAGGTGCCATGAGAGACATTTATTACAAACTCAGGTTTGCATTTATACTCGCTATGATGCTTGCTCAAGCATTTGCTCTTTAGCTAAGTTAGACATTACATGAGCGATGTAACTGCCATATACGCATTTTTTTCTATAGTAAGCTGTCCCTCTGTCCCTGATGTATCAGTCCTGTATCCTGTATCTTAGTAGTCATAATTTTTCCCCAAGTAGATGAATATTTGCAAGCAGCTTTATCTCCAGTCGTTACCTGTTCATATAATTCTCATTCATCTTTGTGCCATGTCTCCAACTGAAATGTACCAGTTGTAGGAAAGTCTAGCACATGATTAGCAATCCATTGTAATAAACTCACCAATCAGACCCCTGATACATCCTGATTTTGCGTTTGTAGCGCATGTTGAAGGACATCCAGGGTTTGTCTTTGCTTAAGGGATAACTTCCCTCCCATGGTTCCCAATCGCTCACCTTTCGTTGGTGGTGGGCGCGCACTGTCCTGGTTCCCGGTCCTGTTTCCTGGTTCGATTGGGCTTCGCTACCAGAGCGGCTACTGCCTTTATAGGCACGCTGAAAGTCCCTGTTCCAGGGCGCCATTTGTAGCGAATGCGGTACGGACTCTCTTTTAAGGTGCAATGAGAGATGTTTATTACAAATTCAGGCTTGCGTTTATACTCGCTATGATGCTTGCTCAAGCATTTGTTGATTAGCTAAGTTAGTCATTACATAAGTGATGTGTTTTGTGTTCCCACCAAAGTCACTGCCATAAACACCTTTTTTGTCTATCACAAGCTGTCCCTCTGTCCTTGATGCATCAATCCTGTATCAACTCCTCTTTCCTTGATGTATCACATAGCATACAGTCCTTTGTTCTTGTATTTTTCCACTAATGCTTGTTCTCATGCTGTTGACTCTTGCAGTTTCTCATGTGCCCGGTCTTCCGTGTACTGACACAGAAGAGCGATCACGAAAGAGGATTGGAGCGCACCTGTGAGTCAAGCAGAGTCAAGAAAGAAGATGACAGTGGTGGACCTGTGAGTCAGGAGGGGACAAAAGAGGAGAAAGGTGATGGAGCTACGAGTCAAGAGTGAGGAGGAAGATGGGCAGCCTGAGCCAGCGAGAAGGAGAATGTATCCTTAAGCACAGGGAACGATCTGTGATTAGTGCGTCCCCCTCCCACCCCTAGAAACCGTGCTCGGGGGTAAAGTGGTAAAATGGGAGCAGGGGCTGTTGGCTGTGTTTTGGGAGGTGGGGGTGGTGAGCAGGGGCTGGGCTCTTGGACTTGGGAGCAGTTAAGGGAGCAGGGTGGTCATCCCTTGGGAGGTGTCTGTCTGCCAGCAGGTAAAGGAGGGGGAAGAGGATCCTGCCGGGGTGAGGGCCTGGCCAGCTCTCCACTCCCAGGGCTCTTGATGCTGGTGTGGTGTGTTGCTGTAAGTGCCAGGGGTGACTGGCAAAGAAAGTCTTTGTGGGGTGCATGCTGGGAAACTGTGCTGCTACGGAGGGGCTGGGTTGGTGGGAAGGCCTGTGCGGGGGGCCGGGGCCAAGGCAAGGTGGCCTTGTGGTGGGGTGTGGGGATGCGTCAGCGACCGGACTCGCCCCCTCGTGTGACTGTACGGGCCTGGGGTGGGTATATTTTTGTTTTCTGTGCATCTCTGTTCGGGTGGAGCAGCTCGCAAAGGCGAAAGCAAGAAAGAAGAGGAAGGTGGTGAACCTACGAGGAAGAGCGATCAAGAAAGAGGATTGGAGTGCATCTGCAAGTCAACAGGGATCAAGAAAGAAGATGACGGTGGTAGAGCTGCGAGTCAGGAGGGATCAAGAAAGAAGAGGAGGAAGGTGATGGAGCTGCGAGTCAGGAGTGAGGAGGAAGAAAATGTCCCCCTTGGGACAGGGACCTCCCTGTAATCAGGACTGCGCCCTCCCACCCCTGGAAACTGCTCAGGGGCCCAGACATCCATGGGAAGGTTGTGTCCGACAACACGAGCCAGATCTTCAGCACTGGCTGCTGTTCAGCTGGGACCAGGGGCTGCTGGTGGGGTTTTGGGAGGCGGGGTGGGTGAGTAGAGGCTGGGCTTTTGTACTCATGAGTGGTTGAGAGAGAGGACTGGACACCTCTTGGGAGGTGTCTTGTCTGTCTGCCATCAGCTAAAGGAGGGGGAAGAGGATCCTGCCGGGGTGAGGGCCTGGCCAGCTCTCCACTCCCAGGGCTCTTGATGCTGATGTGGTGTGTTGCTGTAAGTGCCAGGGGTGACTGGCAAAGAAAGTCTTTGTGGGGTGCATGCTGGGAAACTGTGCTGCTACGGAGGGGCTGGGTTGGTGGGAAGGCCTGTGCGGGGGGCCGGGGCCAAGGCAAGGTGGGCTTGCTGTGGGATGTGGGGATGCGTCAGCGAGCGGACTCACCCCCTATGTGACTGTACGGGCTTGGGTTGGGTGTATTTCTGTCTTCAGGGCATTTCAGTTTGGGTGGAGCAGCTCACAAAGGCGAAAGCAAGAAAGGAAAGTAAGGTTGTGAACTTACGAGAAAGAGTGATCAAGAAAGAGGATTTGAGTTCATCCGGGAGTCGAGGGATCAAGAAAGAAGAGGAGGAAGGTGATGGACGTGCATATTGAAAATGAGAGGGAAGATGGGCAACCTGAAGCATGGAGCAAGGGAATGTCTCCTAGAACCAAGGGACCTTTCTGTAATCAGAGATCCCCCCTCCTACCCTACAAACTGAACAAAGAGGACTGCGAGAGGGAGCGCTCTGACAGGACAAGAGGTATCAGTAAATCTGGCAAGAGGACAGTGGGGGAAGCGCTCTGGCGGATCAACAAGTCTCAATATATGTGGCAAGAGGATGATGGGGGAGAGTTCACCAGTGGTTCAAAAGTCACCCAGAAAAAGGGGAAGAGGATGTCAAGGGGGGAGCGCTCTGGTCGATCACAAGACTCTCCTAAAAAACACACCAGGATGGTGGTGGGGGGGAATGTCCTCCTATATGGGACAAGGGGTCCCGAGAAATCCAGCAAGAGGATGGTGGGGGGGAGCACTCCAGCAGACCAAGAATGTACTAAGGAAAGGCAAAAGGACGGCAGGAGGAGAGACCCAGTGGGTCAAGAGGTACCGAGAAATCCAGCAAGAGGACGACAGGGAGGAGCTCTTTAGCAGGCCAAAATCCCACTGAGGAAAGGCAAGAGGACAGCGGGGGAGAGCGCTCCAGTTCTTCAAGTGACTTCCCAGGCAGAAGGCAGGAGCATGGCGGGGCAGGACTGCGGCAGGTCAAGAATTCTCAGTCTGGCAATAGGATGGCGGGGAGGAGCGTTCCAGCGGGAGAAGAGCGCCCTGACTAGAGGCAAGACGAGGGTGAGGGAGAGCACTCGGACGTGTCAAGAAGACTCCCCCAAAAAGTGCAAGAGGAAGGCCGGTGGGGAGAGCAATCCAGCAGATCAGGAAGTCTCAATAAATGCGGTAAGAAGGTGGCAGGTGGGAGCTCCCCAGTGGTTCAAGAGGTCCCAAGATATCCAGCAAGAGAACTGTGAGGGTGAGCGCTCCAACAGGTCAAGCGGTGTCAAGAAATCCAGCAAGACAATGGTGGAAAACGCTCCGGTGAGTCACAAGATTCCCCCAAAAAAAGGCAAGAGAATGGTGCAGGGGAGCACTCTGGTGGATCAAGAAGCACTCAGGAAAAGGGGAAGAAGATGGTGGGGGGGAGCACTCTGGTTGGTCACAAGACTCCCCCAGAAAACACAAGAGGGTGGCAGGGGGAACGCCCTAATGGGTCAAGAGGACCCAAGAAATCCAGCAAGAGGACGGCGAGGGGGAGCGCTCCAGCAGATCAGGAAGTCTCGATAAATGCGGTAAGAGGATGGCGGGTGGGAGCCCCCCCAGTGGTCCAAGAGATCCCAAGAAATCCAGCAAGAGGACGGCAAGGGGGAGCGCTCTGGCAGATCAGGACGTCTCAATAAATGCGGTAAAAGGATGGTGGGTGGGAGCCCCCCAGTGGTTCACAAGGTTCCAGGAAATCCAGCAAGAGGACGGCGTGGGGGAGCGCTGTGGCAGATGAAGAACCCTCAGTACATCTGGCAAGAGGACGGTGAGGGGGTGCTCTGATGGGTCAAGGTTGCTCTGAAAAAAGCCCAAGAGGGTGGTAAGGAGAAGCTCACCGGTGATTCACGAATCACCCAGAAAAAAGGGAAGAGGACAGTGCGGGGGAGCTCTTCAGTTGTTGAAGAGAATCCCCAGAAAAAGGCAGGAGGATGATGAGGGGGAACACTCTGGCGGGTCAAGAAGTCTCAATAAGTCCGGCAAGAAGACGGTGGGGAGGAGAGCTCGTGTGGGTCAAGAGGTCCCAAGAAACCCAGCAAGAGGACAGCAGGGGCGAGCGCTCCGGCAGATCAGGAAATCTCGATAAATGCAGTTAGAGGATGGTGGGTGTGAGCCCCTCAGTTGTTTAAGACGTCCCAAGAAATCCAGCAAGAGAACTGCGAGGGGGAGCGCTCCGGCAGGTCAAGCGATGTCAAGAAATCCAGCAAGACAATGGTGGAGAACTCTCCGGCGAGTCACAAGACTCTCCCAAAAAAGGCAAAAGAATGGTGCAGGGGAGCACTCTGGTGGATCAAGAAGCACCCAGGAAAAGGGGAAGAGGATGGTGGGGGGAAACGGCCTGGTTGGTCACAAGACTCCCCCAAAAACCACAAGAGGGTGGCAGGGGGAACGCCCTAATGGGTCAAGAAGTCCCAAGAAATCCAGCAAGAGGACGACAGGGAGGAGCTCTTTAGCAGGCCAAAATCCCACTGAGGAAAGGCAAGAGGACAGCGGGGGAGAGCGCTCCAGTTCTTCAAGTGACTTCCCAGGCAGAAGGCAGGAGCATGGCGGGGCAGGACTGCGGCAGGTCAAGAATTCTCAGTCTGGCAATAGGATGGCGGGGAGGAGCGTTCCAGCGGGAGAAGAGCGCCCTGACTAGAGGCAAGACAAGGGTGAGGGAGAGCGCTCGGATGTGTGAAGAAGACTCCCCCAAAAAAGTGCAAGAGGAAGGCCAGGGGGAGAGCAATCCAGCAGATCAGGAAGTCTCAATAAATGCGGTAAGAGGATGGGGGGTGGGAGCCCCCCCAGTGGTCCAAGAGATCCCAAGAAATCCAGCAAGAGGACGGCAAGGGGGAGCGCTCCAGCAGATCAGGAAATCTCGATAAATGCGGTTAGAGGATGGTGGGTGGGAGCCCCACAGTTGTTTAAGGCATCCCAAGAAATCCAGCAAGAGGACGGCGAGGGGGAACGCTCTGGCAGATCAGGACGTCTCAATAAATGCGGTAAGAGGATGGCGGGTGGGAGCCCCCCAGTGGTTCAAAATGTCCCAAGATATCCAGGAAGAGAACTGTGAGGGGGAGCGCTCCGGCAGGTCAAGCGATGTCAACAAATCCAGCAAGACAATGGTGGAGAACGCTCCGGTGAGTCACAAGACTCCACCAAAAAAGGCAAGAGAATGGTTAGAGGATGGTAACAGGCAGCTTTGAGAGCACTCTGGTGGATCAAGAAGCACCCAGGAAAAGGGGAAGAGGATGGTGGGGGGAAACGGCCTGGTTGATCACAAGACTCCCCCAAAAACCACAAGAGGGTGGCAGGGGGAACGCCCTAAGGGGTCAAGAGGTTCCAAGAAATCCAGCAGGAGGACGGCGAGGGGGAGCGCTCCAGCAGGCTGAGATTGTACTAAAGAAAGGCAAAAGGACAGCAGGAGGAGAAACCCAGTGGGTCAAGAGGTCCCAAGAAATCCAGTGAGAGGACAACAGGGAGGAGTGCTCTGGCAGGCCAAAATCTCAGTGAAGAAAGGCAAGAGGACAGCAGGGGGGAGTGCTCCAGTTCTTCAAGTGACTTCCCAGTTAGAAGGCAGAAGGACGGTGGGGTAGCGCTGGGACAGGTCGAGAATTCTCAATCTGGCAATAGGACAGCAGGGAGGAGCATCCAGCGGGACAGGAGCGCCCTGAAAATAGGCAAGACAAGGGTGAGTGAGAGCACTCCGAGATGTCAAGAAGTGTCAAAAAATCTGGTAAAGGATGGCAGGGGGGAGTGCTGTGGATATTCAAGAGACTCCCCAGTAAAAGGCAAGAGGACGGCGCGGGGAAGTGCTCCAGCACGTCAAGATGGCACTGAAGAAAGGCAAGGTCACAGTGGGGGGGAGCATTCCCGTTGTTCCAATGGTTCAAAAGGTCCCAAGAAATCCAACAAGAGAACTGCGAGGGGGAGCGCTCTGGCAAGTCAAGCGGTGTCAATAACCCCAGCAAGGCAACGGCGGAGAGCGCTCTGGTGAGTCACGAGACTCCCCTACAAAGGACGAGAGGATGGTGGAGGGGAGCCCACCAGTGGTTCAAGCAGCACCCAGGAAAAGGGGAGGAGGCTGACGAGGGGCAGGCCTCTGGCGGGCCAAGATCGCTGAGGGAAGGTGCGGGGGAGCTTGCTGGTGGCTCAAGAGACCTCTAGAAAAAGGTAAGAGGGCGGCGGGGGGTGGGAGGGCGCCTCAGCTGGTGAAGAGGAACCCCGAAAACAAGGCAAGAGAATGTTGGTGGGGGGAGCGCTCTGGCGGTTCCAGAGGCTCCCCGAGATCCGCTCAGACGGCAGCGGGTAACGCGACAGCTCAGCGTCCATCAAAGAAGAACAGGAAGGCGGTTGACCTGCAATTCCAGAGCGAGGAGGAAGACTGGCAACCCGAACGAGGAGCAGCAGAACTTGGCATGGCCTCTGAAATCCTCCTTTAATCTGGGCTCAGGTAAGCTGGAAGCAGGGGACATAGGCTGGGGTTTGGGAGGTGGGCAGGTGAGAAATGATCCGCATTTTTGATCTGCTGAGTGACTGAAGCGCCTGGGAGTTCATTTGGAGTCGTTGCCTTACTTGATTTTACACTGACTTTTGCATTATATTTTAATGACGTAGAATTTTCCGTTTTGACATCGAAACCTAAACTTCTTTGGAAATTCATCCTCTGTCCCTTCAGTCTCAGCTCGTGGCACTTCCACTGTCTCGTGGCCCGCGTTTCAATGTACATTAGATCGCTTCCTGGGCCTTGGATTTTAAGTAATGGTCCGTCACAAGTTTGTTTTTCTTGTCCTTAACAGGCAGCTTTGAGAGCTCTCTAAGGAAAAGTGATATCTTTTTACCTTGTTACTGCTCTTTCCATGTTACGAGCAGCCACCCTCTTTATGATCAGTCTCATGCTTTTCTTCCTTTCTTGCCCAGGTTCAGAATACCAGGAATTCCAAGCTTCAAGTTTCCTGTGGAACATTGCGGGAGACCTTGATAACGTGGCAATGAGGGAGGTGATGAAGAGAAACAATACCTGTTCCTTTCCCGTTTCAAGACGTTATTTTTTACCTTCCTGGTAGCTGTGAGATGATTTGCAATCTTGCGCTAGCATCTGCCTGAAAGAGAACACGGACCCTTTGGGTGCCTCCTCAAGAAATACTTGCTCTATGGTTCTGGCGATGTCCAGGCTTCAAGGGTGGGGCATAGGGGAGTGTAAATCTTAGGGGGCCTCCCGGGATGTCTGCAGGTTTGGGTGACCCGTGGCTGGGACGGGGATGCCGAGGTTGTCAATCTTGCCCTGAATCTCTCGCTCCCTCTCTTGCAGCACCCGAGACCGAATGGAGGAGCAAGTGTACGGGAAGTTCCTGCGCCACGCCACAGATCACATTTATCGCTCTCGCCCTGAGAGACCCGGAGAACCAAACCATTCCCATCGTGCCTTGAAGCAGCCTCTGCTCACGCGGTTCTCCCAGGGAGAAGGCAGAATGGCAGTAGCTCGCCACGTTATACCACAGGGTGCACACTCTGCAGCTTTCAAGCCCAGCTCTGCGTTAGCTCACCCCTGCAATTTTGCACCACCCACGCAAATTTGCGTTGTCGCTGGTTGTTGCAGCGTTTGGCTTTGGTGAGGACAGCGTGTGTTTGTCAGCAGTTGGTGTAGGGTGGAATCTTGAGGAGAAAGTGATATTTCCGTGCCAGAACTGGTTGGTGTTTGCATGGTATTGTGGTAGTTGTTCCCACAGGTGATCAGTGCTGGAGTGTTATTGCAGGATGAGGGGATTTTGAAGGCTTGTCTGTGAGATGCACTAGAGGCAGCAGTTGCAAACGAAAGGCTGAGGTGTGGAGAGTTTGTCGGTGGGTTTTGGACAGTTGTCAGTTGAAGAGTTGGTTGTTTGCAGGTGAGGTGTAGAGCAGAGGGTGAAGCTGACTTTGCCTGGGCGGCGCAACTGGATGGGTGTGCAGAGCTGAGGAGAGCGGGCTTCTGCGGGTGACCCTAAAGCTGGAGAACCAGCCAGCGGCAGCTCCAGACAGTCCCGCTGCCGAGCTTGGCCGTGTAGGGCCAGTGCCCTGGGGCACAGGGAGTGTGACCCTCCGCAAGCACCAAACAGCAGGTGAGGACTGTGGGGATTTGTACTGAGCTATGATATCTCTAAGGCATGTGCGAGGGGCCGGGGCCAAGGCAAGGTGGGCTCGTTGTGGGGTGTGGGGAGGTGTCAGCCCCCGGACTCAGCCCCTGTCTGATTGTAGTGCCCTTGGGCTGGTGTAGCTCAGTCCTCTGTGTGTTTCTCTTCAGGTGGAGCAGCGTGCAAAGGAAAAGCAAGGAAGGAGAGGAAGGTGGTGAACCTATGAGGAAGAGTGTAGCGAATCTGGCGTGGACTCACGGTAAGGTGCCATGAGAGACATTTATTACAAACTCAGGTTTGCATTTATACTCGCTATGATGCTTGCTCAAGCATTTGCTCTTTAGCTAAGTTAGACATTACATGAGCGATGTAACTGCCATATACGCATTTTTTTCTATAGTAAGCTGTCCCTCTGTCCCTGATGTATCAGTCCTGTATCCTGTATCTTAGTAGTCATAATTTTTCCCCAAGTAGATGAATATTTGCAAGCAGCTTTATCTCCAGTCGTTACCTGTTCATATAATTCTCATTCATCTTTGTGCCATGTCTCCAACTGAAATGTACCAGTTGTAGGAAAGTCTAGCACATGATTAGCAATCCATTGTAATAAACTCACCAATCAGACCCCTGATACATCCTGATTTTGCGTTTGTAGCGCATGTTGAAGGACATCCAGGGTTTGTCTTTGCTTAAGGGATAACTTCCCTCCCATGGTTCCCAATCGCTCACCTTTCGTTGGTGGTGGGCGCGCACTGTCCTGGTTCCCGGTCCTGTTTCCTGGTTCGATTGGGCTTCGCTACCAGAGCGGCTACTGCCTTTATAGGCACGCTGAAAGTCCCTGTTCCAGGGCGCCATTTGTAGCGAATGCGGTACGGACTCTCTTTTAAGGTGCAATGAGAGATGTTTATTACAAATTCAGGCTTGCGTTTATACTCGCTATGATGCTTGCTCAAGCATTTGTTGATTAGCTAAGTTAGTCATTACATAAGTGATGTGTTTTGTGTTCCCACCAAAGTCACTGCCATAAACACCTTTTTTGTCTATCACAAGCTGTCCCTCTGTCCTTGATGCATCAATCCTGCATCAACTCCTCTTTCCTTGATGTATCACATAGCATACAGTCCTTTGTTCTTGTATTTTTCCACTAATGCTTGTTCTCATGCTGTTGACTCTTGCAGTTTCTCATGTGCCCGGTCTTCCGTGTACTGACACAGAAGAGCGATCACGAAAGAGGATTGGAGCGCACCTGTGAGTCAAGCAGAGTCAAGAAAGAAGATGACAGTGGTGGACCTGTGAGTCAGGAGGGGACAAAAGAGGAGAAAGGTGATGGAGCTACGAGTCAAGAGTGAGGAGGAAGATGGGCAGCCTGAGCCAGCGAGAAGGAGAATGTATCCTTAAGCACAGGGAACGATCTGTGATTAGTGCGTCCCCCTCCCACCCCTAGAAACCGTGCTCGGGGGTAAAGTGGTAAAATGGGAGCAGGGGCTGTTGGCTGTGTTTTGGGAGGTGGGGGTGGTGAGCAGGGGCTGGGCTCTTGGACTTGGGAGCAGTTAAGGGAGCAGGGTGGTCATCCCTTGGGAGGTGTCTGTCTGCCATCAGCTAAAGGAGGGGGAAGAGGATCCTGCCGGGGTGAGGGCCTGGCCAGCTCTCCACTCCCAGGGCTCTTGATGCTGGTGTGGTGTGTTGCTGTAAGTGCCAGGGGTGACTGGCAAAGAAAGTCTTTGTGGGGTGCATGCTGGGAAACTGTGCTGCTACGGAGGGGCTGGGTTGGTGGGAAGGCCTGTGCGGGGGGCCGGGGCCAAGGCAAGGTGGCCTTGTGGTGGGGTGTGGGGATGCGTCAGCGACCGGACTCGCCCCCTCGTGTGACTGTACGGGCCTGGGGTGGGTATATTTTTGTTTTCTGTGCATCTCTGTTCGGGTGGAGCAGCTCGCAAAGGCGAAAGCAAGAAAGAAGAGGAAGGTGGTGAACCTACGAGGAAGAGCGATCAAGAGAGAGGATTGGAGTGCATCTGCAAGTCAACAGGGATCAAGAAAGAAGATGACGGTGGTAGAGCTGCGAGTCAGGAGGGATCAAGAAAGAAGAGGAGGAAGGTGATGGAGCTGCGAGTCAGGAGTGAGGAGGAAGAAAATGTCCCCCTTGGGACAGGGACCTCCCTGTAATCAGGACTGCGCCCTCCCACCCCTGGAAACTGCTCAGGGGCCCAGACATCCATGGGAAGGTTGTGTCCGACAACACGAGCCAGATCTTCAGCACTGGCTGCTGTTCAGCTGGGACCAGGGGCTGCTGGTGGGGTTTTGGGAGGCGGGGTGGGTGAGTAGAGGCTGGGCTTTTGTACTCGTGAGTGGTTGAGAGAGAGGGCTGGACACCTCTTGGGAGGTGTCTTGTCTGTCTGCCATCAGCTAAAGGAGGGGGAAGAGGATCCTGCCGGGGTGAGGGCCTGGCCAGCTCTCCACTCCCAGGGCTCTTGATGCTGATGTGGTGTGTTGCTGTAAGTGCCAGGGGTGACTGGCAAAGAAAGTCTTTGTGGGGTGCATGCTGGGAAACTGTGCTGCTACGGAGGGGCTGGGTTGGTGGGAAGGCCTGTGCGGGGGGCCGGGGCCAAGGCAAGGTGGGCTTGCTGTGGGATGTGGGGATGCGTCAGCGAGCGGACTCACCCCCTATGTGACTGTACGGGCTTGGGGTGGGTGTATTTCTGTCTTCAGGGCATTTCGGTTTGGGTGGAGCAGCTCACAAAGGCGAAAGCAAGAAAGGAAAGTAAGGTTGTGAACTTACGAGAAAGAGTGATCAAGAAAGAGGATTTGAGTTCATGCGGGAGTCGAGGGATCAAGAAAGAAGAGGAGGAAGGTGATGGACGTGCATATTGAAAATGAGAGGGAAGATGGGCAACCTGAAGCATGGAGCAAGGGAATGTCTCCTAGAACCAAGGGACCTTTCTGTAATCAGAGATCCCCCCTCCTACCCTACAAACTGAACAAAGAGGACTGCGAGAGGGAGCGCTCTGACAGGACAAGAGGTATCAGTAAATCTGGCAAGAGGACAGTGGGGGAAGCGCTCTGGCGGATCAACAAGTCTCAATATATGTGGCAAGAGGATGATGGGGGAGAGTTCACCAGTGGTTCAAAAGTCACCCAGAAAAAGGGGAAGAGGATGTCAAGGGGGGAGCGCTCTGGTCGATCACAAGACTCTCCTAAAAAACACACCAGGATGGTGGTGGGGGGCCATGTCCTATATGGGACAAGGGGTCCCGAGAAATCCAGCAAGAGGATGGTGGGGGGGAGCACTCCAGCAGACCAAGAATGTACTAAGGAAAGGCAAAAGGACGGCAGGAGGAGAGACCCAGTGGGTCAAGAGGTACCGAGAAATCCAGCAAGAGGACGACAGGGAGGAGCTCTTTAGCAGGCCAAAATCCCACTGAGGAAAGGCAAGAGGACAGCGGGGGAGAGCGCTCCAGTTCTTCAAGTGACTTCCCAGGCAGAAGGCAGGAGCATGGCGGGGCAGGACTGCGGCAGGTCAAGAATTCTCAGTCTGGCAATAGGATGGCGGGGAGGAGCGTTCCAGCGGGAGAAGAGCGCCCTGACTAGAGGCAAGACAAGGGTGAGGGAGAGCACTCGGACGTGTCAAGAAGACTCCCCCAAAAAGTGCAAGAGGAAGGCCGGTGGGGAGAGCAATCCAGCAGATCAGGAAGTCTCAATAAATGCGGTAAGAAGGTGGCAGGTGGGAGCTCCCCAGTGGTTCAAGAGGTCCCAAGATATCCAGCAAGAGAACTGTGAGGGAGAGCGCTCCAACAGGTCAAGCGGTGTCAAGAAATCCAGCAAGACAATGGTGGAAAACGCTCCGGTGAGTCACAAGATTCCCCCAAAAAAAGGCAAGAGAATGGTGCAGGGGAGCACTCTGGTGGATCAAGAAGCACTCAGGAAAAGGGGAAGAAGATGGTGGGGGGGAGCACTCTGGTTGGTCACAAGACTCCCCCAGAAAACACAAGAGGGTGGCAGGGGGAACGCCCTAATGGGTCAAGAGGACCCAAGAAATCCAGCAAGAGGACGGCGAGGGGGAGCGCTCCAGCAGATCAGGAAGTCTCGATAAATGCGGTAAGAGGATGGCGGGTGGGAGCCCCCCCAGTGGTCCAAGAGATCCCAAGAAATCCAGCAAGAGGACGGCAAGGGGGAGCGCTCTGGCAGATCAGGACGTCTCAATAAATGCGGTAAAAGGATGGTGGGTGGGAGTCCCCCAGTGGTTCACAAGGTTCCAGGAAATCCAGCAAGAGGACGGCGTGGGGGAGCGCTGTGGCAGATGAAGAACCCTCAGTACATCTGGCAAGAGGACGGTGAGTGGGTGCTCTGATGGGTCAAGGTTGCTCTGAAAAAAGCCCAAGAGGGTGGTAAGGAGAAGCTCACCGGTGATTCACGAATCACCCAGAAAAAAGGGAAGAGGACAGTGCGGGGGAGCTCTTCAGTTGTTGAAGAGAATCCCCAGAAAAAGGCAGGAGGATGATGAGGGGGAACACTCTGGCGGGTCAAGAAGTCTCAATAAGTCCGGCAAGAAGACGGTGGGGAGGAGAGCTCGTGTGGGTCAAGAGGTCCCAAGAAACCCAGCAAGAGGACAGCAGGGGCGAGCGCTCCGGCAGATCAGGAAATCTCGATAAATGCAGTTAGAGGATGGTGGGTGTGAGCCCCTCAGTTGTTTAAGACGTCCCAAGAAATCCAGCAAGAGAACTGCGAGGGGGAGCGCTCCGGCAGGTCAAGCGATGTCAAGAAATCCAGCAAGACAATGGTGGAGAACTCTCCGGCGAGTCACAAGACTCTCCCAAAAAAGGCAAAAGAATGGTGCAGGGGAGCACTCTGGTGGATCAAGAAGCACCCAGGAAAAGGGGAAGAGGATGGTGGGGGGAAACGGCCTGGTTGGTCACAAGACTCCCCCAAAAACCACAAGAGGGTGGCAGGGGGAACGCCCTAATGGGTCAAGAAGTCCCAAGAAATCCAGCAAGAGGACGACAGGGAGGAGCTCTTTAGCAGGCCAAAATCCCACTGAGGAAAGGCAAGAGGACAGCGGGGGAGAGCGCTCCAGTTCTTCAAGTGACTTCCCAGGCAGAAGGCAGGAGCATGGCGGGGCAGGACTGCGGCAGGTCAAGAATTCTCAGTCTGGCAATAGGATGGCGGGGAGGAGCGTTCCAGCGGGAGAAGAGCGCCCTGACTAGAGGCAAGACAAGGGTGAGGGAGAGCGCTCGGATGTGTGAAGAAGACTCCCCCAAAAAAGTGCAAGAGGAAGGCCAGGGGGAGAGCAATCCAGCAGATCAGGAAGTCTCAATAAATGCGGTAAGAGGATGGCGGGTGGGAGCCCCCCCAGTGGTCCAAGAGATCCCAAGATATCCAGCAAGAGGACGGCAAGGGGGAGCGCTCCAGCAGATCAGGAAATCTCGATAAATGCGGTTAGAGGATGGTGGGTGGGAGCCCCACAGTTGTTTAAGGCATCCCAAGAAATCCAGCAAAAGGACGGCGAGGGGGAACGCTCCGGCAGATCAGGACGTCTCAATAAATGCAGTAAGAGGATGGCGGGTGGGAGCCCCCCAGTGGTTCAAAATGTCCCAAGATATCCAGGAAGAGAACTGTGAGGGGGAGCGCTCCGGCAGGTCAAGCGATGTCAACAAATCCAGCAAGACAATGGTGGAGAACGCTCCGGTGAGTCACAAGACTCCACCAAAAAAGGCAAGAGAATGGTTAGAGGATGGTAACAGGCAGCTTTGAGAGCACTCTGGTGGATCAAGAAGCACCCAGGAAAAGGGGAAGAGGATGGTGGGGGGAAACGGCCTGGTTGATCACAAGACTCCCCCAAAAACCACAAGAGGGTGGCAGGGGGAACGCCCTAAGGGGTCAAGAGGTTCCAAGAAATCCAGCAGGAGGACGGCGAGGGGGAGCGCTCCAGCAGGCTGAGATTGTACTAAAGAAAGGCAAAAGGACAGCAGGAGGAGAAACCCAGTGGGTCAAGAGGTCCCAAGAAATCCAGTGAGAGGACAACAGGGAGGAGTGCTCTGGCAGGCCAAAATCTCAGTGAAGAAAGGCAAGAGGACAGCAGGGGGGAGTGCTCTAGTTCTTCAAGTGACTTCCCAGGTAGAAGGCAGAAGGACGGTGGGGTAGCGCTGGGACAGGTCGAGAATTCTCAATCTGGCAATAGGACAGCAGGGAGGAGCATCCAGCGGGACAGGAGCGCCCTGAAAATAGGCAAGACAAGGGTGAGTGAGAGCACTCCGAGATGTCAAGAAGTGTCAAAAAATCTGGTAAAGGATGGCAGGGGGGAGTGCTGTGGATATTCAAGAGACTCCCCAGTAAAAGGCAAGAGGACGGCGCGGGGAAGTGCTCCAGCACGTCAAGATGGCACTGAAGAAAGGCAAGGTCACAGTGGGGGGGAGCATTCCCGTTGTTCCAATGGTTCAAAAGGTCCCAAGAAATCCAACAAGAGAACTGCGAGGGGGAGCGCTCTGGCAAGTCAAGCGGTGTCAATAACCCCAGCAAGGCAACGGCGGAGAGCGCTCTGGTGAGTCACGAGACTCCCCTACAAAGGACGAGAGGATGGTGGAGGGGAGCCCACCAGTGGTTCAAGCAGCACCCAGGAAAAGGGGAGGAGGCTGGCGAGGGGCAGGCCTCTGGCGGGCCAAGATCACTGAGGAAAGGTGCGGGGGAGCTTGCTGGTGGCTCAAGAGACCTCTAGAAAAAGGTAAGAGGGCGGCGGGGGGTGGGAGGGCGCCTCAGCTGGTGAAGAGGAACCCCGAAAACAAGGCAAGAGAATGTTGGTGGGGGGAGCGCTCTGGCGGTTCCAGAGGCTCCCCGAGATCCGCTCAGACGGCAGCGGGTAACGCGGCAGCTCAGCGTCAATCAAAGAAGAACAGGAAGGCGGTTGACCTGCAATTCCAGAGCGAGGAGGAAGACTGGCAACCCGAACGAGGAGCAGCAGAACTTGGCATGGCCTCTGAAATCCTCCTTTAATCTGGGCTCAGGTAAGCTGGAAGCAGGGGACATAGGCTGGGGTTTGGGAGGTGGGCAGGTGAGAAATGATCCGCATTTTTGATCTGCTGAGTGACTGAAGCGCCTGGGAGTTCATTTGGAGTCGTTGCCTTACTTGATTTTACACTGACTTTTGCATTATATTTTAATGACGTAGAATTTTCCGTTTTGACATCGAAACCTAAACTTCTTTGGAAATTCATCCTCTGTCCCTTCAGTCTCAGCTCGTGGCACTTCCACTGTCTCGTGGCCCGCGTTTCAATGTACATTAGATCGCTTCCTGGGCCTTGGATTTTAAGTAATGGTCCGTCACAAGTTTGTTTTTCTTGTCCTTAACAGGCAGCTTTGAGAGCTCTCTAAGGAAAAGTGATATCTTTTTACCTTGTTACTGCTCTTTCCATGTTACGAGCAGCCACCCTCTTTATGATCAGTCTCAAGCTTTTCTTCCTTTCTTGCCCAGGTTCAGAATACCAGGAATTCCAAGCTTCAAGTTTCCTGTGGAACATTGCGGGAGACCTCGATAACGTGGCAATGAGGGAGGTGATGAAGAGAAACAATACCTGTTCCTTTCCCGTTTCAAGACGTTATTTTTTACCTTCCTGGTAGCTGTGAGATGATTTGCAATCTTGCGCTAGCATCTGCCTGAAAGAGAACACGGACCCTTTGGGTGCCTCCTCAAGAAATACTTGCTCTATGGTTCTGGCGATGTCCAGGCTTCAAGGGTGGGGCATAGGGGAGTGTAAATCTTAGGGGGCCTCCCGGGATGTCTGCAGGTTTGGGTGACCCGTGGCTGGGACGGGGACGCCGAGGTTGTCAATCTTGCCCTGAATCTCTCGCTCCCTCTCTTGCAGCACCCGAGACCGAATGGAGGAGCAAGTGTACGGGAAGTTCCTGCGCCACGCCACAGATCACATTTATCGCTCTCGCCCTGAGAGACCCGGAGAACCAAACCGTTCCCATCGTGCCTTGAAGCAGCCTCTGCTCACGCGCTTCTCCCAGGGAGAAGGCAGAATGGCAGTAGCTCGCCACGTTATACCACAGGGTGCACACTCTGCAGCTTTCAAGCCCAGCTCTGCGTTAGCTCACCCCTGCAATTTTGCACCGCCCACGCAAATTTGAGTTGTCGCTGGTTGTTGCAGCGTTTGGCTTTGGTGAGGACAGCGTGTGTTTGTCAGCAGTTGGTGTAGGGTGGAATCTTGAGGAGAAAGTGATATTTCCGTGCCAGAACTGGTTGGTGTTTGCGTGGTATTGTGGTAGTTGTTCCCGCAGGTGATCAGTGCTGGAGTGTTATTGCAGGATGAGGGGATTTTGAAGGCTTGTCTGTGAGATGCACTAGAGGCAGCAGTTGCAAACGAAAGGCTGAGGTGTGGAGAGTTTGTCGGTGGGTTTTGGACAGTTGTCAGTTGAAGAGTTGGTTGTTTGCAGGTGAGGTGTAGAGCAGAGGGTGAAGCTGACTTTGCCTGGGCGGCGCAACTGGATGGGTGTGCAGAGCTGAGGAGAGCGGGCTTCTGCGGGTGACCCTAAAGCTGGAGAACCAGCCAGCGGCAGCTCCAGACAGTCCCGCTGCCGAGCTTGGCCGTGTAGGGCCAGTGCCCTGGGGCACAGGGAGTGTGACCCTCCGCAAGCACCAAACAGCAGGTGAGGACTGTGGGGATTTGTACTGAGCTATGATATCTCTAAGGCATGTGCGAGGGGCCGGGGCCAAGGCAAGGTGGGCTCGTTGTGGGGTGTGGGGAGGTGTCAGCCCCCGGACTCAGCCCCTGTCTGATTGTAGTGCCCTTGGGCTGGTGTAGCTCAGTCCTCTGTGTGTTTCTCTTCAGGTGGAGCAGCGTGCAAAGGAAAAGCAAGGAAGGAGAGGAAGGTGGTGAACCTATGAGGAAGAGTGTAGCGAATCTGGCGTGGACTCACGGTAAGGTGCCATGAGAGACATTTATTACAAACTCAGGTTTGCATTTATACTCGCTATGATGCTTGCTCAAGCATTTGCTCTTTAGCTAAGTTAGACATGACATGAGCGATGTAACTGCCATATACGCATTTTTTTCTATAGTAAGCTGTCCCTCTGTCCCTGATGTATCAGTCCTGTATCCTGTATCTTAGTAGTCATAATTTTTCCCCAAGTAGATGAATATTTGCAAGCAGCTTTATCTCCAGTCGTTACCTGTTCATATAATTCTCATTCATCTTTGTGCCATGTCTCCAACTGAAATGTACCAGTTGTAGGAAAGTCTAGCACATGATTAGCAATCCATTGTAATAAACTCACCAATCAGACCCCTGATACATCCTGATTTTGCGTTTGTAGCGCATGTTGAAAAACATCCAGGGTTTGTCTTTGCTTAAGGGATAACTTCCCTCCCATGGTTCCCAATCGCTCACCTTTCGTTGGTGGTGGGCGCGCACTGTCCTGGTTCCCGGTCCTGTTTCCTGGTTCGATTGGGCTTCGCTACCAGAGCGGCTACTGCCTTTATAGGCACGCTGAAAGTCCCTGTTCCAGGGCGCCATTTGTAGCGAATGCGGTACGGACTCTCTTTTAAGGTGCAATGAGAGATGTTTATTACAAATTCAGGCTTGCGTTTATACTTGCTATGATGCTTGCTCAAGCATTTGTTGATTAGCTAAGTTAGTCATTACATAAGTGATGTGTTTTGTGTTCCCACCAAAGTCACTGCCATAAACACCTTTTTTGTCTATCACAAGCTGTCCCTCTGTCCTTGATGCATCAATCCTGTATCAACTCCTCTTTCCTTGATGTATCACATAGCATACAGTCCTTTGTTCTTGTATTTTTCCACTAATGCTTGTTCTCATGCTGTTGACTCTTGCAGTTTCTCATGTGCCCGGTCTTCCGTGTACTGACACAGAAGAGCGATCACGAAAGAGGATTGGAGCGCACCTGTGAGTCAAGCAGAGTCAAGAA
This sequence comes from Patagioenas fasciata, assembly GCF_037038585.1. Taxonomy (NCBI): domain Eukaryota; kingdom Metazoa; phylum Chordata; class Aves; order Columbiformes; family Columbidae; genus Patagioenas; species Patagioenas fasciata. Next base: position 1,888,020 of record NC_092525.1, on the reverse strand, counting down.
AGAAGATGACAGTGGTGGACCTGTGAGTGAGGAGGGGACAAAAGAGGAGACAGGTGATGGAGCTACGAGTCAAGAGTGAGGAGGAAGATGGGCAGCCTGAGCCAGCGAGAAGGAGAATGTATCCTTAAGCACAGGGAACGATCTGTGATTAGTGCGTCCCCCTCCCACCCCTAGAAACCGTGCTCGGGGGTAAAGTGGTAAAATGGGAGCAGGGGCTGTTGGCTGTGTTTTGGGAGGTGGGGGTGGTGAGCAGGGGCTGGGCTCTTGGACTTGGGAGCAGTTAAGGGAGCAGGGTGGTCATCCCTTGGGAGGTGTCTGTCTGCCAGCAGGTAAAGGAGGGGGAAGAGGATCCTGCCGGGGTGAGGGCCTGGCCAGCTCTCCACTCCCAGGGCTCTTGATGCTGGTGTGGTGTGTTGCTGTAAGTGCCAGGGGTGACTGGCAAAGAAAGTCTTTGTGGGGTGCATGCTGGGAAACTGTGCTGCTACGGAGGGGCTGGGTTGGTGGGAAGGCCTGTGCGGGGGGCCGGGGCCAAGGCAAGGTGGCCTTGTGGTGGGGTGTGGGGATGCGTCAGCGACCGGACTCGCCCCCTCGTGTGACTGTACGGGCCTGGGGTGGGTATATTTTTGTTTTCTGTGCATCTCTGTTTGGGTGGAGCAGCTCGCAAAGGCGAAAGCAAGAAAGAAGAGGAAGGTGGTGAACCTACGAGGAAGAGCGATCAAGAAAGCGGATTGGAGTGCATCTGCAAGTCAACAGGGATCAAGAAAGAAGATGATGGTGGTAGAGCTGCGAGTCAGGAGGGATCAAGAAAGAAGAGGAGGAAGGTGATGGAGCTGCGAGTCAGGAGTGAGGAGGAAGAAAATGTCCCCCTTGGGACAGGGACCTCCCTGTAATCAGGACTGCGCCCTCCCACCCCTGGAAACTGCTCAGGGGCCCAGACATCCATGGGAAGGTTGTGTCCGACAACACGAGCCAGATCTTCAGCACTGGCTGCTGTTCAGCTGGGAGCAGGGGCTGCTGGTGGGGTTTTGGGAGGCGGGGTGGGTGAGTAGAGGCTGGGCTTTTGTACTCATGAGTGGTTGAGAGAGAGGGCTGGACACCTCTTGGGAGGTGTCTTGTCTGTCTGCCATCAGCTAAAGGAGGGGGAAGAGGATCCTGCCGGGGTGAGGGCCTGGCCAGCTCTCCACTCCCAGGGCTCTTGATGCTGATGTGGTGTGTTGCTGTAAGTGCCAGGGGTGACTGGCAAAGAAAGTCTTTGTGGGGTGCATGCTGGGAAACTGTGCTGCTATGGAGGGGCTGGGTTGGTGGGAAGGCCTGTGCGGGGGGCCGGGGCCAAGGCAAGGTGGGCTTGCTGTGGGATGTGGGGATGCGTCAGCGAGCGGACTCACCCCCTATGTGACTGTACGGGCTTGGGGTGGGTGTATTTCTGTCTTCAGGGCATTTCGGTTTGGGTGGAGCAGCTCACAAAGGCGAAAGCAAGAAAGGAAAGTAAGGTTGTGAACTTACGAGAAAGAGTGATCAAGAAAGAGGATTTGAGTTCATGCGGGAGTCGAGGGATCAAGAAAGAAGAGGAGGAAGGTGATGGACGTGCATATTGAAAATGAGAGGGAAGATGGGCAACCTGAAGCATGGAGCAAGGGAATGTCTCCTAGAACAAAGGGACCTTTCTGTAATCAGAGATCCCCCCTCCTACCCTACAAACTGAACAAAGAGGACTGCGAGAGGGAGCGCTCTGACAGGACAAGAGGTATCAGTAAATCTGGCAAGAGGACAGTGGGGGAAGCGCTCTGGCGGATCAACAAGTCTCAATATATGTGGCAAGAGGATGATGGGGGAGAGTTCACCAGTGGTTCAAAAGTCACCCAGAAAAAGGGGAAGAGGATGTCAAGGGGGGAGCGCTCTGGTCGATCACAAGACTCTCCTAAAAAACACACCAGGATGGTGGTGGGGGGCCATGTCCTATATGGGACAAGGGGTCCCGAGAAATCCAGCAAGAGGATGGTGGGGGGGAGCACTCCAGCAGACCAAGAATGTACTAAGGAAAGGCAAAAGGACGGCAGGAGGAGAGACCCAGTGGGTCAAGAGGTACCGAGAAATCCAGCAAGAGGACGACAGGGAGGAGCTCTTTAGCAGGCCAAAATCCCACTGAGGAAAGGCAAGAGGACAGCGGGGGAGAGCGCTCCAGTTCTTCAAGTGACTTCCCAGGCAGAAGGCAGGAGCATGGCGGGGCAGGACTGCGGCAGGTCAAGAATTCTCAGTCTGGCAATAGGATGGCGGGGAGGAGCGTTCCAGCGGGAGAAGAGCGCCCTGACTAGAGGCAAGACAAGGGTGAGGGAGAGCACTCGGACGTGTCAAGAAGACTCCCCCAAAAAGTGCAAGAGGAAGGCCGGTGGGGAGAGCAATCCAGCAGATCAGGAAGTCTCAATAAATGCGGTCAGAAGGTGGCAGGTGGGAGCTCCCCAGTGGTTCAAGAGGTCCCAAGATATCCAGCAAGAGAACTGTGAGGGAGAGCGCTCCAACAGGTCAAGCGGTGTCAAGAAATCCAGCAAGACAATGGTGGAAAACGCTCCGGTGAGTCACAAGATTCCCCCAAAAAAAGGCAAGAGAATGGTGCAGGGGAGCACTCTGGTGGATCAAGAAGCACTCAGGAAAAGGGGAAGAAGATGGTGGGGGGGAGCACTCTGGTTGGTCACAAGACTCCCCCAGAAAACACAAGAGGGTGGCAGGGGGAACGCCCTAATGGGTCAAGAGGACCCAAGAAATCCAGCAAGAGGACGGCGAGGGGGAGCGCTCCAGCAGATCAGGAAGTCTCGATAAATGCGGTAAGAGGATGGCGGGTGGGAGCCCCCCCAGTGGTCCAAGAGATCCCAAGAAATCCAGCAAGAGGACGGCAAGGGGGAGCGCTCTGGCAGATCAGGACGTCTCAATAAATGCGGTAAAAGGATGGTGGGTGGGAGCCCCCCAGTGGTTCACAAGGTTCCAGGAAATCCAGCAAGAGGACGGCGTGGGGGAGCGCTGTGGCAGATGAAGAACCCTCAGTACATCTGGCAAGAGGACGGTGAGGGGGTGCTCTGATGGGTCAAGGTTGCTCTGAAAAAAGCCCAAGAGGGTGGTAAGGAGAAGCTCACCGGTGATTCACGAATCACCCAGAAAAAAGGGAAGAGGACAGTGCGGGGGAGCTCTTCAGTTGTTGAAGAGAATCCCCAGAAAAAGGCAGGAGGATGATGAGGGGGAACACTCTGGCGGGTCAAGAAGTCTCAATAAGTCCGGCAAGAAGACGGTGGGGAGGAGAGCTCGTGTGGGTCAAGAGGTCCCAAGAAACCCAGCAAGAGGACAGCAGGGGCGAGCGCTCCGGCAGATCAGGAAATCTCGATAAATGCAGTTAGAGGATGGTGGGTGTGAGCCCCTCAGTTGTTTAAGACGTCCCAAGAAATCCAGCAAGAGAACTGCGAGGGGGAGCGCTCCGGCAGGTCAAGCGATGTCAAGAAATCCAGCAAGACAATGGTGGAGAACTCTCCGGCGAGTCACAAGACTCTCCCAAAAAAGGCAAAAGAATGGTGCAGGGGAGCACTCTGGTGGATCAAGAAGCACCCAGGAAAAGGGGAAGAGGATGGTGGGGGGAAACGGCCTGGTTGGTCACAAGACTCCCCCAAAAACCACAAGAGGGTGGCAGGGGGAACGCCCTAATGGGTCAAGAAGTCCCAAGAAATCCAGCAAGAGGACGACAGGGAGGAGCTCTTTAGCAGGCCAAAATCCCACTGAGGAAAGGCAAGAGGACAGCGGGGGAGAGCGCTCCAGTTCTTCAAGTGACTTCCCAGGCAGAAGGCAGGAGCATGGCGGGGCAGGACTGCGGCAGGTCAAGAATTCTCAGTCTGGCAATAGGATGGCGGGGAGGAGCGTTCCAGCGGGAGAAGAGCGCCGTGACTAGAGGCAAGACAAGGGTGAGGGAGAGCGCTCGGATGTGTGAAGAAGACTCCCCCAAAAAAGTGCAAGAGGAAGGCCAGGGGGAGAGCAATCCAGCAGATCAGGAAGTCTCAATAAATGCGGTAAGAGGATGGCGGGTGGGAGCCCCCCCAGTGGTCCAAGAGATCCCAAGAAATCCAGCAAGAGGACGGCAAGGGGGAGCGCACCAGCAGATCAGGAAATCTCGATAAATGCGGTTAGAGGATGGTGGGTGGGAGCCCCACAGTTGTTTAAGGCATCCCAAGAAATCCAGCAAAAGGACGGCGAGGGGGAACGCTCTGGCAGATCAGGACGTCTCAATAAATGCGGTAAGAGGATGGCGGGTGGGAGGCCCCGCAGTGGTTCAAAATGTCCCAAGATATCCAGGAAGAGAACTGTGAGGGGGAGCGCTCCGGCAGGTCAAGCGATGTCAACAAATCCAGCAAGACAATGGTGGAGAACGCTCCGGTGAGTCACAAGACTCCACCAAAAAAGGCAAGAGAATGGTTAGAGGATGGTAACAGGCAGCTTTGAGAGCACTCTGGTGGATCAAGAAGCACCCAGGAAAAGGGGAAGAGGATGGTGGGGGGAAACGGCCTGGTTGATCACAAGACTCCCCCAAAAACCACAAGAGGGTGGCAGGGGGAACGCCCTAAGGGGTCAAGAGGTTCCAAGAAATCCAGCAGGAGGACGGCGAGGGGGAGCGCTCCAGCAGGCTGAGATTGTACTAAAGAAAGGCAAAAGGACAGCAGGAGGAGAAACCCAGTGGGTCAAGAGGTCCCAAGAAATCCAGTGAGAGGACAACAGGGAGGAGTGCTCTGGCAGGCCAAAATCTCAGTGAAGAAAGGCAAGAGGACAGCAGGGGGGAGTGCTCCAGTTCTTCAAGTGACTTCCCAGTTAGAAGGCAGAAGGACGGTGGGGTAGCGCTGGGACAGGTCGAGAATTCTCAATCTGGCAATAGGACAGCAGGGAGGAGCATCCAGCGGGACAGGAGCGCCCTGAAAATAGGCAAGACAAGGGTGAGTGAGAGCACTCCGAGATGTCAAGAAGTGTCAAAAAATCTGGTAAAGGATGGCAGGGGGGAGTGCTGTGGATATTCAAGAGACTCCCCAGTAAAAGGCAAGAGGACGGCGCGGGGAAGTGCTCCAGCACGTCAAGATGGCACTGAAGAAAGGCAAGGTCACAGTGGGGGGGAGCATTCCCGTTGTTCCAATGGTTCAAAAGGTCCCAAGAAATCCAACAAGAGAACTGCGAGGGGGAGCGCTCTGGCAAGTCAAGCGGTGTCAATAACCCCAGCAAGGCAACGGCGGAGAGCGCTCTGGTGAGTCACGAGACTCCCCTACAAAGGACGAGAGGATGGTGGAGGGGAGCCCACCAGTGGTTCAAGCAGCACCCAGGAAAAGGGGAGGAGGCTGACGAGGGGCAGGCCTCTGGCGGGCCAAGATCGCTGAGGGAAGGTGCGGGGGAGCTTGCTGGTGGCTCAAGAGACCTCTAGAAAAAGGTAAGAGGGCGGCGGGGGGTGGGAGGGCGCCTCAGCTGGTGAAGAGGAACCCCGAAAACAAGGCAAGAGAATGTTGGTGGGGGGAGCGCTCTGGCGGTTCCAGAGGCTCCCCGAGATCCGCTCAGACGGCAGCGGGTAACGCGGCAGCTCAGCGTCAATCAAAGAAGAACAGGAAGGCGGTTGACCTGCAATTCCAGAGCGAGGAGGAAGACTGGCAACCCGAACGAGGAGCAGCAGAACTTGGCATGGCCTCTGAAATCCTCCTTTAATCTGGGCTCAGGTAAGCTGGAAGCAGGGGACATAGGCTGGGGTTTGGGAGGTGGGCAGGTGAGAAATGATCCGCATTTTTGATCTGCTGAGTGACTGAAGCGCCTGGGAGTTCATTTGGAGTCGTTGCCTTACTTGATTTTACACTGACTTTTGCATTATATTTTAATGACGTAGAATTTTCCGTTTTGACATCGAAACCTAAACTTCTTTGGAAATTCATCCTCTGTCCCTTCAGTCTCAGCTCGTGGCACTTCCACTGTCTCGTGGCCCGCGTTTCAATGTACATTAGATCGCTTCCTGGGCCTTGGATTTTAAGTAATGGTCCGTCACAAGTTTGTTTTTCTTGTCCTTAACAGGCAGCTTTGAGAGCTCTCTAAGGAAAAGTGATATCTTTTTACCTTGTTACTGCTCTTTCCATGTTACGAGCAGCCACCCTCTTTATGATCAGTCTCATGCTTTTCTTCCTTTCTTGCCCAGGTTCAGAATACCAGGAATTCCAAGCTTCAAGTTTCCTGTGGAACATTGCGGGAGACCTTGATAACGTGGCAATGAGGGAGGTGATGAAGAGAAACAATACCTGTTCCTTTCCCGTTTCAAGACGTTATTTTTTACCTTCCTGGTAGCTGTGAGATGATTTGCAATCTTGCGCTAGCATCTGCCTGAAAGAGAACACGGACCCTTTGGGTGCCTCCTCAAGAAATACTTGCTCTATGGTTCTGGCGATGTCCAGGCTTCAAGGGTGGGGCATAGGGGAGTGTAAATCTTAGGGGGCCTCCCGGGATGTCTGCAGGTTTGGGTGACCCGTGGCTGGGACGGGGACGCCGAGGTTGTCAATCTTGCCCTGAATCTCTCGCTCCCTCTCTTGCAGCACCCGAGACCGAATGGAGGAGCAAGTGTACGGGAAGTTCCTGCGCCACGCCACAGATCACATTTATCGCTCTCGCCCTGAGAGACCCGGAGAACCAAACCGTTCCCATCGTGCCTTGAAGCAGCCTCTGCTCACGCGCTTCTCCCAGGGAGAAGGCAGAATGGCAGTAGCTCGCCACGTTATACCACAGGGTGCACACTCTGCAGCTTTCAAGCCCAGCTCTGCGTTAGCTCACCCCTGCAATTTTGCACCGCCCACGCAAATTTGAGTTGTCGCTGGTTGTTGCAGCGTTTGGCTTTGGTGAGGACAGCGTGTGTTTGTCAGCAGTTGGTGTAGGGTGGAATCTTGAGGAGAAAGTGATATTTCCGTGCCAGAACTGGTTGGTGTTTGCATGGTATTGTGGTAGTTGTTCCCACAGGTGATCAGTGCTGGAGTGTTATTGCAGGATGAGGGGATTTTGAAGGCTTGTCTGTGAGATGCACTAGAGGCAGCAGTTGCAAACGAAAGGCTGAGGTGTGGAGAGTTTGTCGGTGGGTTTTGGACAGTTGTCAGTTGAAGAGTTGGTTGTTTGCAGGTGAGGTGTAGAGCAGAGGGTGAAGCTGACTTTGCCTGGGCGGCGCAACTGGATGGGTGTGCAGAGCTGAGGAGAGCGGGCTTCTGCGGGTGACCCTAAAGCTGGAGAACCAGCCAGCGGCAGCTCCAGACAGTCCCGCTGCCGAGCTTGGCCGTGTAGGGCCAGTGCCCTGGGGCACAGGGAGTGTGACCCTCCGCAAGCACCAAACAGCAGGTGAGGACTGTGGGGATTTGTACTGAGCTATGATATCTCTAAGGCATGTGCGAGGGGCCGGGGCCAAGGCAAGGTGGGCTCGTTGTGGGGTGTGGGGAGGTGTCAGCCCCCGGACTCAGCCCCTGTCTGATTGTAGTGCCCTTGGGCTGGTGTAGCTCAGTCCTCTGTGTGTTTCTCTTCAGGTGGAGCAGCGTGCAAAGGAAAAGCAAGGAAGGAGAGGAAGGTGGTGAACCTATGAGGAAGAGTGTAGCGAATCTGGCGTGGACTCACGGTAAGGTGCCATGAGAGACATTTATTACAAACTCAGGTTTGCATTTATACTCGCTATGATGCTTGCTCAAGCATTTGCTCTTTAGCTAAGTTAGACATTACATGAGCGATGTAACTGCCATATACGCATTTTTTTCTATAGTAAGCTGTCCCTCTGTCCCTGATGTATCAGTCCTGTATCCTGTATCTTAGTAGTCATAATTTTTCCCCAAGTAGATGAATATTTGCAAGCAGCTTTATCTCCAGTCGTTACCTGTTCATATAATTCTCATTCATCTTTGTGCCATGTCTCCAACTGAAATGTACCAGTTGTAGGAAAGTCTAGCACATGATTAGCCATCCATTCTAATAAACTCACCAATCAGACCCCTGATACATCCTGATTTTGCGTTTGTAGCGCATGTTGAAGGACATCCAGGGTTTGTCTTTGCTTAAGGGATAACTTCCCTCCCATGGTTCCCAATCGCTCACCTTTCGTTGGTGGTGGGCGCGCACTGTCCTGGTTCCCGGTCCTGTTTCCTGGTTCGATTGGGCTTCGCTACCAGAGCGGCTACTGCCTTTATAGGCACGCTGAAAGTCCCTGTTCCAGGGCGCCATTTGTAGCGAATGCGGTACGGACTCTCTTTTAAGGTGCAATGAGAGATGTTTATTACAAATTCAGGCTTGCGTTTATACTCGCTATGATGCTTGCTCAAGCATTTGTTGATTAGCTAAGTTAGTCATTACATAAGTGATGTGTTTTGTGTTCCCACCAAAGTCACTGCCATAAACACCTTTTTTGTCTATCACAAGCTGTCCCTCTGTCCTTGATGCATCAATCCTGTATCAACTCCTCTGTCCTTGATGTATCACATAGCATACAGTCCTTTGTTCTTGTATTTTTCCACTAATGCTTGTTCTCATGCTGTTGACTCTTGCAGTTTCTCATGTGCCCGGTCTTCCGTGTACTGACACAGAAGAGCGATCACGGAAGAGGATTGGAGCGCACCTGTGAGTCAAGCAGAGTCAAGAAAGAAGATGACAGTGGTGGACCTGTGAGTCAGGAGGGGACAAAAGAGGAGAAAGGTGATGGAGCTACGAGTCAAGAGTGAGGAGGAAGATGGGCAGGCTGAGCCAGCGAGAAGGAGAATGTATCCTTAAGCACAGGGAACGATCTGTGATTAGTGCGTCCCCCTCCCACCCCTAGAAACCGTGCTCGGGGGTAAAGTGGTAAAATGGGAGCAGGGGCTGTTGGCTGTGTTTTGGGAGGTGGGGGTGGTGAGCAGGGGCTGGGCTCTTGGACTTGGGAGCAGTTAAGGGAGCAGGGTGGTCATCCCTTGGGAGGTGTCTGTCTGCCAGCAGGTAAAGGAGGGGGAAGAGGATCCTGCCGGGGTGAGGGCCTGGCCAGCTCTCCACTCCCAGGGCTCTTGATGCTGGTGTGGTGTGTTGCTGTAAGTGCCAGGGGTGACTGGCAAAGAAAGTCTTTGTGGGGTGCATGCTGGGAAACTGTGCTGCTACGGAGGGGCTGGGTTGGTGGGAAGGCCTGTGCGGGGGGCCGGGGCCAAGGCAAGGTGGCCTTGTGGTGGGGTGTGGGGATGCGTCAGCGACCGGACTCGCCCCCTCGTGTGACTGTACGGGCCTGGGGTGGGTATATTTTTGTTTTCTGTGCATCTCTGTTCGGGTGGAGCAGCTCGCAAAGGCGAAAGCAAGAAAGAAGAGGAAGGTGGTGAACCTACGAGGAAGAGCGATCAAGAAAGAGGATTGGAGTGCATCTGCAAGTCAACAGGGATCAAGAAAGAAGATGACGGTGGTAGACCTGCGAGTCAGGAGGGATCAAGAAAGAAGAGGAGGAAGGTGATGGAGCTGCGAGTCAGGAGTGAGGAGGAAGAAAATGTCCCCCTTGGGACAGGGACCTCCCTGTAATCAGGACTGCGCCCTCCCACCCCTGGAAACTGCTCAGGGGCCCAGACATCCATGGGAAGGTTGTGTCCGACAACACGAGCCAGATCTTCAGCACTGGCTGCTGTTCAGCTGGGACCAGGGGCTGCTGGTGGGGTTTTGGGAGGCGGGGTGGGTGAGTAGAGGCTGGGCTTTTGTACTCATGAGTGGTTGAGAGAGAGGGCTGGACACCTCTTGGGAGGTGTCTTGTCTGTCTGCCATCAGCTAAAGGAGGGGGAAGAGGATCCTGCCGGTGTGAGGGCCTGGCCAGCTCTCCACTCCCAGGGCTCTTGATGCTGATGTGGTGTGTTGCTGTAAGTGCCAGGGGTGACTGGCAAAGAAAGTCTTTGTGGGGTGCATGCTGGGAAACTGTGCTGCTACGGAGGGGCTGGGTTGGTGGGAAGGCCTGTGCGGGGGGCCGGGGCCAAGGCAAGGTGGGCTTGCTGTGGGATGTGGGGATGCGTCAGCGAGCGGACTCACCCCCTATGTGACTGTACGGGCTTGGGGTGGGTGTATTTCTGTCTTCAGGGCATTTCGGTTTGGGTGGAGCAGCTCACAAAGGCGAAAGCAAGAAAGGAAAGTAAGGTTGTGAACTTACGAGAAAGAGTGATCAAGAAAGAGGATTTGAGTTCATCCGGGAGTCGAGGGATCAAGAAAGAAGAGGAGGAAGGTGATGGACGTGCATATTGAAAATGAGAGGGAAGATGGGCAACCTGAAGCATGGAGCAAGGGAATGTCTCCTAGAACAAAGGGACCTTTCTGTAATCAGAGATCCCCCCTCCTACCCTACAAACTGAACAAAGAGGACTGCGAGAGGGAGCGCTCTGACAGGACAAGAGGTATCAGTAAATCTGGCAAGAGGACAGTGGGGGAAGCGCTCTGGCGGATCAACAAGTCTCAATATATGTGGCAAGAGGATGATGGGGGAGAGTTCACCAGTGGTTCAAAAGTCACCCAGAAAAAGGGGAAGAGGATGTCAAGGGGGGAGCGTTCTGGTCCATCACAAGACTCTCCTAAAAAACACAACAGGATGGTGGTGGGGGGGAATGTCCTATATGGGACAAGGGGTCCCGAGAAATCCAGCAAGAGGATGGTGGGGGGGAGCACTCCAGCAGACCAAGAATGTACTAAGGAAAGGCAAAAGGACGGCAGGAGGAGAGACCCAGTGGGTCAAGAGGTACCGAGAAATCCAGCAAGAGGACGACAGGGAGGAGCTCTTTAGCAGGCCAAAATCCCACTGAGGAAAGGCAAGAGGACAGCTGGGGAGAGCGCTCCAGTTCTTCAAGTGACTTCCCAGGCAGAAGGCAGGAGCATGGCGGGGCAGGACTGTGGCAGGTCAAGAATTCTCAGTCTGGCAATAGGATGGCGGGGAGGAGCGTTCCAGCGGGAGAAGAGCGCCCTGACTAGAGGCAAGACGAGGGTGAGGGAGAGCACTCGGACGTGTCAAGAAGACTCCCCCAAAAAGTGCAAGAGGAAGGCCGGTGGGGAGAGCAATCCAGCAGATCAGGAAGTCTCAATAAATGCGGTAAGAAGGTGGCAGGTGGGAGCTCCCCAGTGGTTCAAGAGGTCCCAAGATATCCAGCAAGAGAACTGTGAGGGAGAGCGCTCCAACAGGTCAAGCGGTGTCAAGAAATCCAGCAAGACAATGGTGGGAAACGCTCCGGTGAGTCACAAGATTCCCCCAAAAAAAGGCAAGAGAATGGTGCAGGGGAGCACTCTGGTGGATCAAGAAGCACCCAGGAAAAGGGGAAGAAGATGGTGGGGGGGAGCACTCTGGTTGGTCACAAGACTCCCCCAGAAAACACAAGAGGGTGGCAGGGGGAACGCCCTAATGGGTCAAGAGGACCCAAGAAATCCAGCAAGAGGACGACAGGGAGGAGCTCTTTAGCAGGCCAAAATCCCACTGAGGAAAGGCAAGAGGACAGCGGGGGAGAGCGCTCCAGTTCTTCAAGTGACTTCCCAGGCAGAGGGCAGGAGCATGGTGGGGCAGGACTGCGGCAGGTCAAGAATTCTCGGTCTGGCAATAGGATGGCGGGGAGGAGCGTTCCAGCGGGAGAAGAGCGCCCTGACTAGAGGCAAGACAAGGGTGAGGGAGAGCGCTCGGATGTGTGAAGAAGACTCCCCCAAAAAAGTGCAAGAGGAAGGCCAGGGGGAGAGCAATCCAGCAGATCAGGAAGTCTCAATAAATGCGGTAAGAGGATGGCGGGTGGGAGCCCCCCCAGTGGTCCAAGAGATCCCAAGAAATCCAGCAAGAGGACGGCAAGGGGGAGCGCTCCAGCAGATCAGGAAATCTCGATAAATGCGGTTAGAGGATGGTGGGTGGGAGCCCCACAGTTGTTTAAGGCATCCCAAGAAATCCAGCAAAAGGACGGCGAGGGGGAACGCTCTGGCAGATCAGGACGTCTCAATAAATGCGGTAAGAGGATGGCGGGTGGGAGCCCCCGCAGTGGTTCAAAATGTCCCAAGATATCCAGGAAGAGAACTGTGAGGGGGAGCGCTCCGGCAGGTCAAGCGATGTCAACAAATCCAGCAAGACAATGGTGGAGAACGCTCCGGTGAGTCACAAGACTCCACCAAAAAAGGCAAGAGAATGGTTAGAGGATGGTAACAGGCAGCATTGAGAGCACTCTGGTGGATCAAGAAGCACCCAGGAAAAGGGGAAGAGGATGGTGGGGGGAAACGGCCTGGTTGATTACAAGAATCCCCCAAAAACCACAAGAGGGTGGCAGGGGGAACGCCCTAAGGGGTCAAGAGGTTCCAAGAAATCCAGCAGGAGGACGGCGAGGTGGAGCGCTCCAGCAGGCTGAGATTGTACTAAAGAAAGGCAAAAGGACAGCAGGAGGAGAAACCCAGTGGGTCAAGAGGTCCCAAGAAATCCAGTGAGAGGACAACAGGGAGGAGTGCTCTGGCAGGCCAAAATCTCAGTGAAGAAAGGCAAGAGGACAGCAGGGGGGAGTGCTCCAGTTCTTCAAGTGACTTCCCAGGTAGAAGGCAGAAGGACGGTGGGGTAGCGCTGGGACAGGTCGAGAATTCTCAATCTGGCAATAGGACAGCAGGGAGGAGCATCCAGCGGGACAGGAGCGCCCTGAAAATAGGCAAGACAAGGGTGAGTGAGAGCACTCCGAGATGTCAAGAAGTGTCAAAAAATCTGGTAAAGGATGGCAGGGGGGAGTGCTGTGGATATTCAAGAGACTCCCCAGTAAAAGGCAAGAGGACGGCGCGGGGAAGTGCTCCAGCACGTCAAGATGGCACTGAAGAAAGGCAAGGTCACAGTGGGGGGGAGCATTCCCGTTGTTCCAATGGTTCAAAAGGTCCCAAGAAATCCAACAAGAGAACTGCGAGGGGGAGCGCTCTGGCAAGTCAAGCGGTGTCAATAACCCCAGCAAGGCAACGGCGGAGAGCGCTCTGGTGAGTCACGAGACTCCCCTACAAAGGACGAGAGGATGGTGGAGGGGAGCCCACCAGTGGTTCAAGCAGCACCCAGGAAAAGGGGAGGAGGCTGACGAGGGGCAGGCCTCTGGCGGGCCAAGATCTCTGAGGGAAGGTGCGGGGGAGCTTGCTGGTGGCTCAAGAGACCTCTAGAAAAAGGTAAGAGGGCGGCGGGGGGTGGGAGGGCGCCTCAGCTGGTGAAGAGGAACCCCGAAAACAAGGCAAGAGAATGTTGGTGGGGGGAGCGCTCTGGCGGTTCCAGAGGCTCCCCGAGATCCGCTCAGACGGCAGCGGGTAACGCGGCAGCTCAGCGTCAATCAAAGAAGAACAGGAAGGCGGTTGACCTGCAATTCCAGAGCGAGGAGGAAGACTGGCAACCCGAACGAGGAGCAGCAGAACTTGGCATGGCCTCTGAAATCCTCCTTTAATCTGGGCTCAGGTAAGCTGGAAGCAGGGGACATAGGCTGGGGTTTGGGAGGTGGGCAGGTGAGAAATGATCCGCATTTTTGATCTGCTGAGTGACTGAAGCGCCTGGGAGTTCATTTGGAGTCGTTGCCTTACTTGATTTTACACTGACTTTTGCATTATATTTTAATGACGTAGAATTTTCCGTTTTGACATCGAAACCTAAACTTCTTTGGAAATTCATCCTCTGTCCCTTCAGTCTCAGCTCGTGGCACTTCCACTGTCTCGTGGCCCGCGTTTCAATGTACATTAGATCGCTTCCTGGGCCTTGGATTTTAAGTAATGGTCCGTCACAAGTTTGTTTTTCTTGTCCTTAACAGGCAGCTTTGAGAGCTCTCTAAGGAAAAGTGATATCTTTTTACCTTGTTACTGCTCTTTCCATGTTACGAGCAGCCACCCTCTTTATGATCAGTCTCATGCTTTTCTTCCTTTCTTGCCCAGGTTCAGAATACCAGGAATTCCAAGCTTCAAGTTTCCTGTGGAACATTGCGGGAGACCTTGATAACGTGGCAATGAGGGAGGTGATGAAGAGAAACAATACCTGTTCCTTTCCCATTTCAAGACGTTATTTTTTACCTTCCTGGTAGCTGTGAGATGATTTGCAATCTTGCGCTAGCATCTGCCTGAAAGAGAACACGGACCCTTTGGGTGCCTCCTCAAGAAATACTTGCTCTATGGTTCTGGCGATGTCCAGGCTTCAAGGGTGGGGCATAGGGGAGTGTAAATCTTAGGGGGCCTCCCGGGATGTCTGCAGGTTTGGGTGACCCGTGGCTGGGACGGGGACGCCGAGGTTGTCAATCTTGCCCTGAATCTCTCGCTCCCTCTCTTGCAGCACCCGAGACCGAATGGAGGAGCAAGTGTACGGGAAGTTCCTGCGCCACGCCACAGATCACATTTATCGCTCTCGCCCTGAGAGACCCGGAGAACCAAACCGTTCCCATCGTGCCTTGAAGCAGCCTCTGCTCACGCGCTTCTCCCAGGGAGAAGGCAGAATGGCAGTAGCTCGCCACGTTATACCACAGGGTGCACACTCTGCAGCTTTCAAGCCCAGCTCTGCGTTAGCTCACCCCTGCAATTTTGCACCGCCCACGCAAATTTGAGTTGTCGCTGGTTGTTGCAGCGTTTGGCTTTGGTGAGGACAGCGTGTGTTTGTCAGCAGTTGGTGTAGGGTGGAATCTTGAGGAGAAAGTGATATTTCCGTGCCAGAACTGGTTGGTGTTTGCATGGTATTGTGGTAGTTGTTCCCACAGGTGATCAGTGCTGGAGTGTTATTGCAGGATGAGGGGATTTTGAAGGCTTGTCTGTGAGATGCACTAGAGGCAGCAGTTGCAAATGAAAGGCTGAGGTGTGGAGAGTTTGTCGGTGGGTTTTGGACAGTTGTCAGTTGAAGAGTTGGTTGTTTGCAGGTGAGGTGTAGAGCAGAGGGTGAAGCTGACTTTGCCTGGGCGGCGCAACTGGATGGGTGTGCAGAGCTGAGGAGAGCGGGCTTCTGCGGGTGACCCTAAAGCTGGAGAACCAGCCAGCGGCAGCTCCAGACAGTCCCGCTGCCGAGCTTGGCCGTGTAGGGCCAGTGCCCTGGGGCACAGGGAGTGTGACCCTCCGCAAGCACCAAACAGCAGGTGAGGACTGTGGGGATTTGTACTGAGCTATGATATCTCTAAGGCATGTGCGAGGGGCCGGGGCCAAGGCAAGGTGGGCTCGTTGTGGGGTGTGGGGAGGTGTCAGCCCCCGGACTCAGCCCCTGTCTGATTGTAGTGCCCTTGGGCTGGTGTAGCTCAGTCCTCTGTGTGTTTCTCTTCAGGTGGAGCAGCGTGCAAAGGAAAAGCAAGGAAGGAGAGGAAGGTGGTGAACCTATGAGGAAGAGTGTAGCGAATCTGGCGTGGACTCACGGTAAGGTGCCATGGGAGACATTTATTACAAACTCAGGTTTGCATTTATACTCGCTATGATGCTTGCTCAAGCATTTGCTCTTTAGCTAAGTTAGACATTACATGAGCGATGTAACTGCCATATACGCATTTTTTTCTATAGTAAGCTGTCCCTCTGTCCCTGATGTATCAGTCCTGTATCCTGTATCTTAGTAGTCATAATTTTTCCCCAAGTAGATGAATATTTGCAAGCAGCTTTATCTCCAGTCGTTACCTGTTCCTATAATTCTCATTCATCTTTGTGCCATGTCTCCAACTGAAATGTACCAGTTGTAGGAAAGTCTAGCACATGATTAGCCATCCATTCTAATAAACTCACCAATCAGACCCCTGATACATCCTGATTTTGCATTTGTAGCGCATGTTGAAGGACATCCAGGGTTTGTCTTTGCTTAAGGGATAACTTCCCTCCCATGGTTCCCAATCGCTCACCTTTCGTTGGTGGTGGGCGCGCACTGTCCTGGTTCCCGGTCCTGTTTCCTGGTTCGATTGGGCTTCGCTACCAGAGCGGCTACTGCCTTTATAGGCACGCTGAAAGTCCCTGTTCCAGGGCGCCATTTGTAGCGAATGCGGTACGGACTCTCTTTTAAGGTGCAATGAGAGATGTTTATTACAAATTCAGGCTTGCGTTTATACTCGCTATGATGCTTGCTCAAGCATTTGTTGATTAGCTAAGTTAGTCATTACATAAGTGATGTGTTTTGTGTTCCCACCAAAGTCACTGCCATAAACACCTTTGTTGTCTATCACAAGCTGTCCCTCTGTCCTTGATGCATCAATCCTGTATCAACTCCTCTGTCCTTGATGTATCACATAGCATACAGTCCTTTGTTCTTGTATTTTTCCACTAATGCTTGTTCTCATGCTGTTGACTCTTGCAGTTTCTCATGTGCCCGGTCTTCCGTGTACTGACACAGAAGAGCGATCACGGAAGAGGATTGGAGCGCACCTGTGAGTCAAGCAGAGTCAAGAAAGAAGATGACAGTGGTGGACCTGTGAGTCAGGAGGGGACAAAAGAGGAGAAAGGTGATGGAGCTACGAGTCAAGAGTGAGGAGGAAGATGGGCAGGCTGAGCCAGCGAGAAGGAGAATGTATCCTTAAGCACAGGGAACGATCTGTGATTAGTGCGTCCCCCTCCCACCCCTAGAAACCGTGCTCGGGGGTAAAGTGGTAAAATGGGAGCAGGGGCTGTTGGCTGTGTTTTGGGAGGTGGGGGTGGTGAGCAGGGGCTGGGCTCTTGGACTTGGGAGCAGTTAAGGGAGCAGGGTGGTCATCCCTTGGGAGGTGTCTGTCTGCCAGCAGGTAAAGGAGGGGGAAGAGGATCCTGCCGGGGTGAGGGCCTGGCCAGCTCTCCACTCCCAGGGCTCTTGATGCTGGTGTGGTGTGTTGCTGTAAGTGCCAGGGGTGACTGGCAAAGAAAGTCTTTGTGGGGTGCATGCTGGGAAACTGTGCTGCTACGGAGGGGCTGGGTTGGTGGGAAGGCCTGTGCGGGGGGCCGGGGCCAAGGCAAGGTGGCCTTGTGGTGGGGTGTGGGGATGCGTCAGCGACCGGACTCGCCCCCTCGTGTGACTGTACGGGCCTGGGGTGGGTATATTTTTGTTTTCTGTGCATCTCTGTTCGGGTGGAGCAGCTCGCAAAGGCGAAAGCAAGAAAGAAGAGGAAGGTGGTGAACCTACGAGGAAGAGCGATCAAGAAAGAGGATTGGAGTGCATCTGCAAGTCAACAGGGATCAAGAAAGAAGATGACGGTGGTAGAGCTGCGAGTCAGGAGGGATCAAGAAAGAAGAGGAGGAAGGTGATGGAGCTGCGAGTCAGGAGTGAGGAGGAAGAAAATGTCCCCCTTGGGACAGGGACCTCCCTGTAATCAGGACTGCGCCCTCCCACCCCTGGAAACTGCTCAGGGGCCCAGACATCCATGGGAAGGTTGTGTCCGACAACACGAGCCAGATCTTCAGCACTGGCTGCTGTTCAGCTGGGACCAGGGGCTGCTGGTGGGGTTTTGGGAGGCGGGGTGGGTGAGTAGAGGCTGGGCTTTTGGACTCATGAGTGGTTGAGAGAGAGGGCTGGACACCTCTTGGGAGGTGTCTTGTCTGTCTGCCATCAGCTAAAGGAGGGGGAAGAGGATCCTGCCGGGGTGAGGGCCTGGCCAGCTCTCCACTCCCAGGGCTCTTGATGCTGATGTGGTGTGTTGCTGTAAGTGCCAGGGGTGACTGGCAAAGAAAGTCTTTGTGGGGTGCATGCTGGGAAACTGTGCTGCTACGGAGGGGCTGGATTGGTGGGAAGGCCTGTGCGGGGGGCCGGGGCCAAGGCAAGGTGGGCTTGCTGTGGGATGTGGGGATGCGTCAGCGACCGGACTCACCCCCTATGTGACTGTACGGGCTTGGGGTGGGTGTATTTCTGTCTTCAGGGCATTTCGGTTTGGGTGGAGCAGCTCACAAAGGCGAAAGCAAGAAAGGAAAGTAAGGTTGTGAACTTACGAGAAAGAGTGATCAAGAAAGAGGATTTGAGTTCATGCGGGAGTCGAGGGATCAAGAAAGAAGAGGAGGAAGGTGATGGACGTGCATATTGAAAATGAGAGGGAAGATGGGCAACCTGAAGCATGGAGCAAGGGAATGTCTCCTAGAACAAAGGGACCTTTCTGTAATCAGAGATCCCCCCTCCTACCCTACAAACTGAACAAAGAGGACTGCGAGAGGGAGCGCTCTGACAGGACAAGAGGTATCAGTAAATCTGGCAAGAGGACAGTGGGGGAAGCGCTCTGGCGGATCAACAAGTCTCAATATATGTGGCAAGAGGATGATGGGGGAGAGTTCACCAGTGGTTCAAAAGTCACCCAGAAAAAGGGGAAGAGGATGTCAAGGGGGGAGCGCTCTGGTCGATCACAAGACTCTCCTAAAAAACACACCAGGATGGTGGTGGCGGGGAATGTCCTATATGGGACAAGGGGTCCCGAGAAATCCAGCAAGAGGATGGTGGGGGGGAGCACTCCAGCAGACCAAGAATGTACTAAGGAAAGGCAAAAGGACGGCAGGAGGAGAGACCCAGTGGGTCAAGAGGTACCGAGAAATCCAGCAAGAGGACGACAGGGAGGAGCTCTTTAGCAGGCCAAAATCCCACTGAGGAAAGGCAAGAGGACAGCGGGGGAGAGCGCTCCAGTTCTTCAAGTGACTTCCCAGGCAGAAGGCAGGAGCATGGCGGGGCAGGACTGCGGCAGGTCAAGAATTCTCAGTCTGGCAATAGGATGGCGGGGAGGAGCGTTCCAGCGGGAGAAGAGCGCCCTGACTAGAGGCAAGACGAGGGTGAGGGAGAGCACTCGGACGTGTCAAGAAGACTCCCCCAAAAAGTGCAAGAGGAAGGCCGGTGGGGAGAGCAATCCAGCAGATCAGGAAGTCTCAATAAATGCGGTAAGAAGGTGGCAGGTGGGAGCTCCCCAGTGGTTCAAGAGTTCCCAAGATATCCAGCAAGAGAACTGTGAGGGAGAGCGCTCCAACAGGTCAAGCGGTGTCAAGAAATCCAGCAAGACAATGGTGGGAAACGCTCCGGTGAGTCACAAGATTCCCCCCAAAAAAGGCAAGAGAATGGTGCAGGGGAGCACTCTGGTGGATCAAGAAGCACCCAGGAAAAGGGGAAGAAGATGGTGGGGGGGAGCACTCTGGTTGGTCACAAGACTCCCCCAGAAAACACAAGAGGGTGGCAGGGGGAACGCCCTAATGGGTCAAGAGGACCCAAGAAATCCAGCAAGAGGACGGCGAGGGGGAGCGCTCCAGCAGATCAGGAAGTCTCGATAAATGCGGTAAGAGGATGGCTGGTGGGAGCCCCCCCAGTGGTCCAAGAGATCCCAAGAAATCCAGCAAGAGGACGGCGAGGGGGAGCGCTCTGGCAGATCAGGACGTCTCAATAAATGCGGTAAAAGCATGGTGGGTGGGAGCCCCCCAGTGGTTCACAAGGTTCCAGGAAATCCAGCAAGAGGACGGCGTGGGGGAGCGCTGTGGCAGATGAAGAACCCTCAGTACATCTGGCAAGAGGACGGTGAGGGGGTGCTCTGATGGGTCAAGGTTGCTCTGAAAAAAGCCCAAGAGGGTGGTAAGGAGAAGCTCACCGGTGATTCACGAATCACCCAGAAAAAAGGGAAGAGGACAGTGCGGGGGAGCTCTTCAGTTGTTGAAGAGAATCCCCAGAAAAAGGCAGGAGGATGATGAGGGGGAACACTCTGGCGGGTCAAGAAGTCTCAATAAGTCCGGCAAGAAGACGGTGGGGAGGAGAGCTCGTGTGGGTCAAGAGGTCCCAAGAAACCCAGCAAGAGGACAGCAGGGGCGAGCGCTCCGGCAGATCAGGAAATCTCGATAAATGCAGTTAGAGGATGGTGGGTGTGAGCCCCTCAGTTGTTTAAGACGTCCCAAGAAATCCAGCAAGAGAACTGCGAGGGGGAGCGCTCCGGCAGGTCAAGCGATGTCAAGAAATCCAGCAAGACAATGGTGGAGAACTCTCCGGCGAGTCACAAGACTCTCCCAAAAAAGGCAAAAGAATGGTGCAGGGGAGCACTCTGGTGGATCAAGAAGCACCCAGGAAAAGGGGAAGAGGATGGTGGGGGGAAACGGCCTGGTTGGTCACAAGACTCCCCCAAAAACCACAAGAGGGTGGCAGGGGGAACGCCCTAATGGGTCAAGAAGTCCCAAGAAATCCAGCAAGAGGACGACAGGGAGGAGCTCTTTAGCAGGCCAAAATCCCACTGAGGAAAGGCAAGAGGACAGCGGGGGAGAGCGCTCCAGTTCTTCAAGTGACTTCCCAGGCAGAAGGCAGGAGCATGGCGGGGCAGGACTGCGGCAGGTCAAGAATTCTCAGTCTGGCAATAGGATGGCGGGGAGGAGCGTTCCAGCGGGAGAAGAGCGCCCTGACTAGAGGCAAGACAAGGGTGAGGGAGAGCGCTCGGATGTGTGAAGAAGACTCCCCCAAAAAAGTGCAAGAGGAAGGCCAGGGGGAGAGCAATCCAGCAGATCAGGAAGTCTCAATAAATGCGGTAAGAGGATGGCGGGTGGGAGCCCCCCCAGTGGTCCAAGAGATCCCAAGAAATCCAGCAAGAGGACGGCAAGGGGGAGCGCTCCAGCAGATCAGGAAATGTCGATAAATGCGGTTAGAGGATGGTGGGTGGGAGCCCCACAGTTGTTTAAGGCATCCCAAGAAATCCAGCAAAAGGACGGCGAGGGGGAACGCTCTGGCAGATCAGGACGTCTCAATAAATGCGGTAAGAGGATGGCAGGTGGGAGCCCCCCAGTGGTTCAAAATGTCCCAAGATATCCAGGAAGAGAACTGTGAGGGGGAGCGCTCCGACAGGTCAAGCGATGTCAACAAATCCAGCAAGACAATGGTGGAGAACGCTCCGGTGAGTCACAAGACTCCACCAAAAAAGGCAAGAGAATGGTTAGAGGATGGTAACAGGCAGCTTTGAGAGCACTCTGGTGGATCAAGAAGCACCCAGGAAAAGGGGAAGAGGATGGTGGGGGGAAACGGCCTGGTTGATCACAAGACTCCCCCAAAAACCACAAGAGGGTGGCAGGGGGAACGCCCTAAGGGGTCAAGAGGTTCCAAGAAATCCAGCAGGAGGACGGCGAGGGGGAGCGCTCCAGCAGGCTGAGATTGTACTAAAGAAAGGCAAAAGGACAGCAGGAGGAGAGACCCAGTGGGTCAAGAGGTCCCAAGAAATCCAGTAAGAGGACAACAGGGAGGAGTGCTCTGGCAGGCCAAAATCTCAGTGAAGAAAGGCAAGAGGACAGCAGGGGGGAGTGCTCCAGTTCTTCAAGTGACTTCCCAGGTAGAAGGCAGAAGGACGGTGGGGTAGCGCTGGGACAGGTCGAGAATTCTCAATCTGGCAATAGGACAGCAGGGAGGAGCATCCAGCGGGACAGGAGCGCCCTGAAAATAGGCAAGACAAGGGTGAGTGAGAGCACTCCGAGATGTCAAGAAGTGTCAAAAAATCTGGTAAAGGATGGCAGGGGGGAGTGCTGTGGATATTCAAGAGACTCCCCAGTAAAAGGCAAGAGGACGGCGCGGGGAAGTGCTCCAGCACGTCAAGATCGCACTGAAGAAAGGCAAGGTCACAGTGGGGGGGAGCATTCCCGTTGTTCCACTGGTTCAAAAGGTCCCAAGAAATCCAACAAGAGAACTGCGAGGGGGAGCGCTCTGGCAAGTCAAGCGGTGTCAATAACCCCAGCAAGGCAACGGCGGAGAGCGCTCTGGTGAGTCACGAGACTCCCCTACAAAGGACGAGAGGATGGTGGAGGGGAGCCCACCAGTGGTTCAAGCAGCACCCAGGAAAAGGGGAGGAGGCTGACGAGGGGCAGGCCTCTGGCGGGCCAAGATCGCTGAGGGAAGGTGCGGGGGAGCTTGCTGGTGGCTCAAGAGACCTCTAGAAAAAGGTAAGAGGGCGGCGGGGGGTGGGAGGGCGCCTCAGCTGGTGAAGAGGAACCCCGAAAACAAGGCAAGAGAATGTTGGTGGGGGGAGCGCTCTGGCGGTTCCAGAGGCTCCCCGAGATCCGCTCAGACGGCAGCGGGTAACGCGGCAGCTCAGCGTCAATCAAAGAAGAACAGGAAGGCGGTTGACCTGCAATTCCAGAGCGAGGAGGAAGACTGGCAACCCGAACGAGGAGCAGCAGAACTTGGCATGGCCTCTGAAATCCTCCTTTAATCTGGGCTCAGGTAAGCTGGAAGCAGGGGACATAGGCTGGGGTTTGGGAGGTGGGCAGGTGAGAAATGATCCGCATTTTTGATCTGCTGAGTGACTGAAGCGCCTGGGAGTTCATTTGGAGTCGTTGCCTTACTTGATTTTACACTGACTTTTGCATTATATTTTAATGACGTAGAATTTTCCGTTTTGACATCGAAACCTAAACTTCTTTGGAAATTCATCCTCTGTCCCTTCAGTCTCAGCTCGTGGCACTTCCACTGTCTCGTGGCCCGCGTTTCAATGTACATTAGATCGCTTCCTGGGCCTTGGATTTTAAGTAATGGTCCGTCACAAGTTTGTTTTTCTTGTCCTTAACAGGCAGCTTTGAGAGCTCTCTAAGGAAAAGTGATATCTTTTTACCTTGTTACTGCTCTTTCCATGTTACGAGCAGCCACCCTCTTTATGATCAGTCTCATGCTTTTCTTCCTTTCTTGCCCAGGTTCAGAATACCAGGAATTCCAAGCTTCAAGTTTCCTGTGGAACATTGCGGGAGACCTTGATAACGTGGCAATGAGGGAGGTGATGAAGAGAAACAATACCTGTTCCTTTCCCATTTCAAGACGTTATTTTTTACCTTCCTGGTAGCTGTGAGATGATTTGCAATCTTGCGCTAGCATCTGCCTGAAAGAGAACACGGACCCTTTGGGTGCCTCCTCAAGAAATACTTGCTCTATGGTTCTGGCGATGTCCAGGCTTCAAGGGTGGGGCATAGGGGAGTGTAAATCTTAGGGGGCCTCCCGGGATGTCTGCAGGTTTGGGTGACCCGTGGCTGGGACGGGGACGCCGAGGTTGTCAATCTTGCCCTGAATCTCTCGCTCCCTCTCTTGCAGCACCCGAGACCGAATGGAGGAGCAAGTGTACGGGAAGTTCCTGCGCCACGACACAGATCACATTTATCGCTCTCGCCCTGAGAGGCCCGGAGAACCAAACCGTTCCCATCGTGCCTTGAAGCAGCCTCTGCTCACGCGGTTCTCCCAGGGAGAAGGCAGAATGGCAGTAGCTCGCCACGTTATACCACAGGGTGCACACTCTGCAGCTTTCAAGCCCAGCTCTGCGTTAGCTCACCCCTGCAATTTTGCACCGCCCACGCAAATTTGAGTTGTCGCTGGTTGTTGCAGCGTTTGGCTTTGGTGAGGACAGCGTGTGTTTGTCAGCAGTTGGTGTAGGGTGGAATCTTGAGGAGAAAGTGATATTTCCGTGCCAGAACTGGTTGGTGTTTGCATGGTATTGTGGTAGTTGTTCCCACAGGTGATCAGTGCTGGAGTGTTATTGCAGGATGAGGGGATTTTGAAGGCTTGTCTGTGAGATGCACTAGAGGCAGCAGTTGCAAACGAAAGGCTGAGGTGTGGAGAGTTTGTCGGTGGGTTTTGGACAGTTGTCAGTTGAAGAGTTGGTTGTTTGCAGGTGAGGTGTAGAGCAGAGGGTGAAGCTGACTTTGCCTGGGCGGCGCAACTGGATGGGTGTGCAGAGCTGAGGAGAGCGGGCTTCTGCGGGTGACCCTAAAGCTGGAGAACCAGCCAGCGGCAGCTCCAGACAGTCCCGCTGCCGAGCTTGGCCGTGTAGGGCCAGTGCCCTGGGGCACAGGGAGTGTGACCCTCCGCAAGCACCAAACAGCAGGTGAGGACTGTGGGGATTTGTACTGAGCTATGATATCTCTAAGGCATGTGCGAGGGGCCGGGGCCAAGGCAAGGTGGGCTCGTTGTGGGGTGTGGGGAGGTGTCAGCCCCCGGACTCAGCCCCTGTCTGATTGTAGTGCCCTTGGGCTGGTGTAGCTCAGTCCTCTGTGTGTTTCTCTTCAGGTGGAGCAGCGTGCAAAGGAAAAGCAAGGAAGGAGAGGAAGGTGGTGAACCTATGAGGAAGAGTGTAGCGAATCTGGCGTGGACTCACGGTAAGGTGCCATGAGAGACATTTATTACAAACTCAGGTTTGCATTTATACTCGCTATGATGCTTGCTCAAGCATTTGCTCTTTAGCTAAGTTAGACATTACATGAGCGATGTAACTGCCATATACGCATTTTTTTCTATAGTAAGCTGTCCCTCTGTCCCTGATGTATCAGTCCTGTATCCTGTATCTTAGTAGTCATAATTTTTCCCCAAGTAGATGAATATTTGCAAGCAGCTTTATCTCCAGTCGTTACCTGTTCATATAATTCTCATTCATCTTTGTGCCATGTCTCCAACTGAAATGTACCAGTTGTAGGAAAGTCTAGCACATGATTAGCAATCCATTGTAATAAACTCACCAATCAGACCCCTGATACATCCTGATTTTGCGTTTGTAGCGCATGTTGAAGGACATCCAGGGTTTGTCTTTGCTTAAGGGATAACTTCCCTCCCATGGTTCCCAATCGCTCACCTTTCGTTGGTGGTGGGCGCGCACTGTCCTGGTTCCCGGTCCTGTTTCCTGGTTCGATTGGGCTTCGCTACCAGAGCGGCTACTGCCTTTATAGGCACGCTGAAAGTCCCTGTTCCAGGACGCCATGTGTAGCGAATGCGGTACGGACTCTCTTTTAAGGTGCAATGAGAGATGTTTATTACGAATTCAGGCTTGCGTTTATACTCGCTATGATGCTTGCTCAAGCATTTGTTGATTAGCTAAGTTAGTCATTACATAAGTGATGTGTTTTGTGTTCCCACCAAAGTCACTGCCATAAACACCTTTTTTGTCTATCACAAGCTGTCCCTCTGTCCTTGATGCATCAATCCTGTATCAACTCCTCTGTCCTTGATGTATCACATAGCATACAGTCCTTTGTTCTTGTATTTTTCCACTAATGCTTGTTCTCATGCTGTTGACTCTTGCAGTTTCTCATGTGCCCGGTCTTCCGTGTACTGACACAGAAGAGCGATCACGAAAGAGGATTGGAGCGCACCTGTGAGTCAAGCAGAGTCAAGAAAGAAGATGACAGTGGTGGACCTGTGAGTCAGGAGGGGACAAAAGAGGAGAAAGGTGATGGAGCTACGAGTCAAGAGTGAGGAGGAAGATGGGCAGCCTGAGCCAGCGAGAAGGAGAATGTATCCTTAAGCACAGGGAACGATCTGTGATTAGTGCGTCCCCCTCCCACCCCTAGAAACCGTGCTCGGGGGTAAAGTGGTAAAATGGGAGCAGGGGCTGTTGGCTGTGTTTTGGGAGGTGGGGGTGGTGAGCAGGGGCTGGGCTCTTGGACTTGGGAGCAGTTAAGGGAGCAGGGTGGTCATCCCTTGGGAGGTGTCTGTCTGCCAGCAGGTAAAGGAGGGGGAAGAGGATCCTGCCGGGGTGAGGGCCTGGCCAGCTCTCCACTCCCAGGGCTCTTGATGCTGGTGTGGTGTGTTGCTGTAAGTGCCAGGGGTGACTGGCAAAGAAAGTCTTTGTGGGGTGCATGCTGGGAAACTGTGCTGCTACGGAGGGGCTGGGTTGGTGGGAAGGCCTGTGCGGGGGGCCGGGGCCAAGGCAAGGTGGCCTTGTGGTGGGGTGTGGGGATGCGTCAGCGACCGGACTCGCCCCCTCGTGTGACTGTACGGGCCTGGGGTGGGTATATTTTTGTTTTCTGTGCATCTCTGTTCGGGTGGAGCAGCTCGCAAAGGCGAAAGCAAGAAAGAAGAGGAAGGTGGTGAACCTACGAGGAAGAGCGATCAAGAAAGAGGATTGGAGTGCATCTGCAAGTCAACAGGGATCAAGAAAGAAGATGACGGTGGTAGACCTGCGAGTCAGGAGGGATCAAGAAAGAAGAGGAGGAAGGTGATGGAGCTGCGAGTCAGGAGTGAGGAGGAAGAAAATGTCCCCCTTGGGACAGGGACCTCCCTGTAATCAGGACTGCGCCCTCCCACCCCTGGAAACTGCTCAGGGGCCCAGACATCCATGGGAAGGTTGTGTCCGACAACACGAGCCAGATCTTCAGCACTGGCTGCTGTTCAGCTGGGACCAGGGGCTGCTGGTGGGGTTTTGGGAGGCGGGGTGGGTGAGTAGAGGCTGGGCTTTTGTACTCATGAGTGGTTGAGAGAGAGGGCTGGACACCTCTTGGGAGGTGTCTTGTCTGTCTGCCATCAGCTAAAGGAGGGGGAAGAGGATCCTGCCGGTGTGAGGGCCTGGCCAGCTCTCCACTCCCAGGGCTCTTGATGCTGATGTGGTGTGTTGCTGTAAGTGCCAGGGGTGACTGGCAAAGAAAGTCTTTGTGGGGTGCATGCTGGGAAACTGTGCTGCTACGGAGGGGCTGGGTTGGTGGGAAGGCCTGTGCGGGGGGCCGGGACCAAGGCAAGGTGGGCTTGCTGTGGGATGTGGGGATGCGTCAGCGACCAGACTCACCCCCTATGTGACTGTACGGGCTTGGGGTGGGTGTATTTCTGTCTTCAGGGCATTTCGGTTTGGGTGGAGCAGCTCACAAAGGCGAAAGCAAGAAAGGAAAGTAAGGTTGTGAACTTACGAGAAAGAGTGATCAAGAAAGAGGATTTGAGTTCATCCGGGAATCGAGGGATCAAGAAAGAAGAGGAGGACGGTGATGGACTTGCATATTGAAAATGAGAGGGAAGATGGGCAACCTGAAGCATGGAGCACGGGAATGTCTCCTAGAACAAAGGGACCTTTCTGTAATCAGAGATCCCCCCTCCTACCTTACAAACTGAACAAAGAGGACTGCGAAAGGGAGCGCTCTGACAGGACAAGAGGTATCAGTAAATCTGGCAAGAGGACAGGGGGGGAAGCGCTCTGGCGGATCAACAAGTCTCAATATATGTGGCAAGAGGATGATGGGGGAGAGTTCACCAGTGGTTCAAAAGTCACCCAGAAAAAGGGGAAGAGGATGTCAAGGGGGGAGCGCTCTGGTCGATCACAAGACTCTCCTAAAAAACACAACAGGATGGTGGTGGGGGGGAATGTCCTATATGGGACAAGGGGTCCCGAGAAATCCAGCAAGAGGATGGTGGGGGGGAGCACTCCAGCAGACCAAGAATGTACTAAGGAAAGGCAAAAGGACAGCAGGAGGAGAGACCCAGTGGGTCAAGAGGTACCGAGAAATCCAGCAAGAGGACGACAGGGAGGAGCTCTTTAGCAGGCCAAAATCCCACTGAGGAAAGGCAAGAGGACAGCGGGGGAGAGCGCTCCAGTTCTTCAAGTGACTTCCCAGGCAGAAGGCAGGAGCATGGCGGGGCAGGACTGCGGCAGGTCAAGAATTCTCAGTCTGGCAATAGGATGGCGGGGAGGAGCGTTCCAGCGGGAGAAGAGCGCCCTGACTAGAGGCAAGACGAGGGTGAGGGAGAGCACTCGGACGTGTCAAGAAGACTCCCCCAAAAAGTGCAAGAGGAAGGCCGGTGGGGAGAGCAATCCAGCAGATCAGGAAGTCTCAATAAATGCGGTAAGAAGGTGGCAGGTGGGAGCTCCCCAGTGGTTCAAGAGGTCCCAAGATATCCAGCAAGAGAACTGTGAGGGAGAGCGCTCCAACAGGTCAAGCGGTGTCAAGAAATCCAGCAAGACAATGGTGGAAAACGCTCCGGTGAATCACAAGATTCCCCCCAAAAAAGGCAAGAGAATGGTGCAGGGGAGCACTCTGGTGGATCAAGAAGCACCCAGGAAAAGGGGAAGAAGATGGTGGGGGGGAGCACTCTGGTTGGTCACAAGACTCCCCCAGAAAACACAAGAGGGTGGCAGGGGGAACGCCCTAATGGGTCAAGAGGACCCAAGAAATCCAACAAGAGGACGGCGAGGGGGAGCGCTCCAGCAGATCAGGAAGTCTCGATAAATGCGGTAAGAGGATCGCGGGTGGGAGCCCCCTCAGTGGTCCAAGAGATCCCAAGAAATCCAGCAAGAGGACGGCAAGGGGGAGCGCTCTGGCAGATCAGGACGTCTCAATAAATGCGGTAAAAGGATGGTGGGTGGGAGCCCCTCAGTGGTTCACAAGGTTCCAGGAAATCCAGCAAGAGGACGGCGTGGGGGAGCGCTGTGGCAGATGAAGAACCCTCAGTACATCTGGCAAGAGGACGGTGAGGGGGTGCTCTGATGGGTCAAGGTTGCTCTGAAAAAAGCCCAAGAGGGTGGTAAGGAGAAGCTCACCGGTGATTCACGAATCACCCAGAAAAAAGGGAAGAGGACAGTGCGGGGGAGCTCTTCAGTTGTTGAAGAGAATCCCCAGAAAAAGGCAGGAGGATGATGAGGGGGAACACTCTGGCGGGTCAAGAAGTCTCAATAAGTCCGGCAAGAAGACGGTGGGGAGGAGAGCTCGTGTGGGTCAAGAGGTCCCAAGAAACCCAGCAAGAGGACAGCAGGGGCGAGCGCTCCGGCAGATCAGGAAATCTCGATAAATGCAGTTAGAGGATGGTGGGTGTGAGCCCCTCAGTTGTTTAAGACGTCCCAAGAAATCCAGCAAGAGAACTGCGAGGGGGAGCGCTCCGGCAGGTCAAGCGATGTCAAGAAATCCAGCAAGACAATGGTGGAGAACTCTCCGGCGAGTCACAAGACTCTCCCAAAAAAGGCAAAAGAATGGTGCAGGGGAGCACTCTGGTGGATCAAGAAGCACCCAGGAAAAGGGGAAGAGGATGGTGGGGGGAAACGGCCTGGTTGGTCACAAGACTCCCCCAAAAACCACAAGAGGGTGGCAGGGGGAACGCCCTAATGGGTCAAGAAGTCCCAAGAAATCCAGCAGGAGGACGACAGGGAGGAGCTCTTTAGCAGGCCAAAATCCCACTGAGGAAAGGCAAGAGGACAGCGGGGGAGAGCGCTCCAGTTCTTCAAGTGACTTCCCAGGCAGAAGGCAGGAGCATGGCGGGGCAGGACTGCGGCAGGTCAAGAATTCTCAGTCTGGCAATAGGATGGCGGGGAGGAGCGTTCCAGCGGGAGAAGAGCGCCCTGACTAGAGGCAAGACAAGGGTGAGGGAGAGCGCTCGGATGTGTGAAGAAGACTCCCCCAAAAAAGTGCAAGAGGAAGGCCAGGGGGAGAGCAATCCAGCAGATCAGGAAGTCTCAATAAATGCGGTAAGAGGATGGCGGGTGGGAGCCCCCCCAGTGGTCCAAGAGATCCCAAGAAATCCAGCAAGAGGACGGCAAGGGGGAGCGCTCCAGCAGATCAGGAAATGTCGATAAATGCGGTTAGAGGATGGTGGGTGGGAGCCCCACAGTTGTTTAAGGCATCCCAAGAAATCCAGCAAAAGGACGGCGAGGGGGAACGCTCTGGCAGATCAGGACGTCTCAATAAATGCGGTAAGAGGATGGCGGGTGGGAGCCCCCCAGTGGTTCAAAATGTCCCAAGATATCCAGGAAGAGAACTGTGAGGGGGAGCGCTCCGGCAGGTCAAGGGATGTCAACAAATCCAGCAAGACAATGGTGGAGAACGCTCCGGTGAGTCACAAGACTCCACCAAAAAAGGCAAGAGAATGGTTAGAGGATGGTAACAGGCAGCTTTGAGAGCACTCTGGTGGATCAAGAAGCACCCAGGAAAAGGGGAAGAGGATGGTGGGGGGAAACGGCCTGGTTGATCACAAGACTCCCCCAAAAACCACAAGAGGGTGGCAGGGGGAACGCCCTAAGGGGTCAAGAGGTTCCAAGAAATCCAGCAGGAGGACGGCGAGGGGGAGCGCTCCAGCAGGCTGAGATTGTACTAAAGAAAGGCAAAAGGACAGCAGGAGGAGAAACCCAGTGGGTCAAGAGGTCCCAAGAAATCCAGTAAGAGGACAACAGGGAGGAGTGCTCTGGCAGGCCAAAATCTCAGTGAAGAAAGGCAAGAGGACAGCAGGGGGGAGTGCTCCAGTTCTTCAAGTGACTTCCCAGGTAGAAGGCAGAAGGACGGTGGGGTAGCGCTGGGACAGGTCGAGAATTCTCAATCTGGCAATAGGACAGCAGGGAGGAGCATCCAGCGGGACAGGAGCGCCCTGAAAATAGGCAAGACAAGGGTGAGTGAGAGCACTCCGAGATGTCAAGAAGTGTCAAAAAATCTGGTAAAGGATGGCAGGGGGGAGTGCTGTGGATATTCAAGAGACTCCCCAGTAAAAGGCAAGAGGACGGCGCGGGGAAGTGCTCCAGCACGTCAAGATCGCACTGAAGAAAGGCAAGGTCACAGTGGGGGGGAGCATTCCCGTTGTTCCACTGGTTCAAAAGGTCCCAAGAAATCCAACAAGAGAACTGCGAGGGGGAGCGCTCTGGCAAGTCAAGCGGTGTCAATAACCCCAGCAAGGCAACGGCGGAGAGCGCTCTGGTGAGTCACGAGACTCCCCTACAAAGGACGAGAGGATGGTGGAGGGGAGCCCACCAGTGGTTCAAGCAGCACCCAGGAAAAGGGGAGGAGGCTGACGAGGGGCAGGCCTCTGGCGGGCCAAGATCGCTGAGGGAAGGTGCGGGGGAGCTTGCTGGTGGCTCAAGAGACCTCTAGAAAAAGGTAAGAGGGCGGCGGGGGGTGGGAGGGCGCCTCAGCTGGTGAAGAGGAACCCCGAAAACAAGGCAAGAGAATGTTGGTGGGGGGAGCGCTCTGGCGGTTCCAGAGGCTCCCCGAGATCCGCTCAGACGGCAGCGGGTAACGCGGCAGCTCAGCGTCAATCAAAGAAGAACAGGAAGGCGGTTGACCTGCAATTCCAGAGCGAGGAGGAAGACTGGCAACCCGAACGAGGAGCAGCAGAACTTGGCATGGCCTCTGAAATCCTCCTTTAATCTGGGCTCAGGTAAGCTGGAAGCAGGGGACATAGGCTGGGGTTTGGGAGGTGGGCAGGTGAGAAATGATCCGCATTTTTGATCTCCTGAGTGACTGAAGCGCCTGGGAGTTCATTTGGAGTCGTTGCCTTACTTGATTTTACACTGACTTTTGCATTATATTTTAATGACGTAGAATTTTCCGTTTTGACATCGAAACCTAAACTTCTTTGGAAATTCATCCTCTGTCCCTTCAGTCTCAGCTCGTGGCACTTCCACTGTCTCGTGGCCCGCGTTTCAATGTGCATTAGATCGCTTCCTGGGCCTTGGATTTTAAGTAATGGTCCGTCACAAGTTTGTTTTTCTTGTCCTTAACAGGCAGCTTTGAGAGCTCTCTAAGGAAAAGTGATATCTTTTTACCTTGTTACTGCTCTTTCCATGTTACGAGCAGCCACCCTCTTTATGATCAGTCTCATGCTTTTCTTCCTTTCTTGCCCAGGTTCAGAATACCAGGAATTCCAAGCTTCAAGTTTCCTGTGGAACATTGCGGGAGACCTTGATAACGTGGCAATGAGGGAGGTGATGAAGAGAAACAATACCTGTTCCTTTCCCATTTCAAGACGTTATTTTTTACCTTCCTGGTAGCTGTGAGATGATTTGCAATCTTGCGCTAGCATCTGCCTGAAAGAGAACACGGACCCTTTGGGTGCCTCCTCAAGAAATACTTGCTCTATGGTTCTGGCGATGTCCAGGCTTCAAGGGTGGGGCATAGGGGAGTGTAAATCTTAGGGGGCCTCCCGGGATGTCTGCAGGTTTGGGTGACCCGTGGCTGGGACGGGGACGCCGAGGTTGTCAATCTTGCCCTGAATCTCTCGCTCCCTCTCTTGCAGCACCCGAGACCGAATGGAGGAGCAAGTGTACGGGAAGTTCCTGCGCCACGACACAGATCACATTTATCGCTCTCGCCCTGAGAGGCCCGGAGAACCAAACCGTTCCCATCGTGCCTTGAAGCAGCCTCTGCTCACGCGGTTCTCCCAGGGAGAAGGCAGAATGGCAGTAGCTCGCCACGTTATACCACAGGGTGCACACTCTGCAGCTTTCAAGCCCAGCTCTGCGTTAGCTCACCCCTGCAATTTTGCACCGCCCACGCAAATTTGAGTTGTCGCTGGTTGTTGCAGCGTTTGGCTTTGGTGAGGACAGCGTGTGTTTGTCAGCAGTTGGTGTAGGGTGGAATCTTGAGGAGAAAGTGATATTTCCGTGCCAGAACTGGTTGGTGTTTGCATGGTATTGTGGTAGTTGTTCCCACAGGTGATCAGTGCTGGAGTGTTATTGCAGGATGAGGGGATTTTGAAGGCTTGTCTGTGAGATGCACTAGAGGCAGCAGTTGCAAACGAAAGGCTGAGGTGTGGAGAGTTTGTCGGTGGGTTTTGGACAGTTGTCAGTTGAAGAGTTGGTTGTTTGCAGGTGAGGTGTAGAGCAGAGGGTGAAGCTGACTTTGCCTGGGCGGCGCAACTGGATGGGTGTGCAGAGCTGAGGAGAGCGGGCTTCTGCGGGTGACCCTAAAGCTGGAGAACCAGCCAGCGGCAGCTCCAGACAGTCCCGCTGCCGAGCTTGGCCGTGTAGGGCCAGTGCCCTGGGGCACAGGGAGTGTGACCCTCCGCAAGCACCAAACAGCAGGTGAGGACTGTGGGGATTTGTACTGAGCTATGATATCTCTAAGGCATGTGCGAGGGGCCGGGGCCAAGGCAAGGTGGGCTCGTTGTGGGGTGTGGGGAGGTGTCAGCCCCCGGACTCAGCCCCTGTCTGATTGTAGTGCCCTTGGGCTGGTGTAGCTCAGTCCTCTGTGTGTTTCTCTTCAGGTGGAGCAGCGTGCAAAGGAAAAGCAAGGAAGGAGAGGAAGGTGGTGAACCTATGAGGAAGAGTGTAGCGAATCTGGCGTGGACTCACGGTAAGGTGCCATGAGAGACATTTATTACAAACTCAGGTTTGCATTTATACTCGCTATGATGCTTGCTCAAGCATTTGCTCTTTAGCTAAGTTAGACATTACATGAGCGATGTAACTGCCATATACGCATTTTTTTCTATAGTAAGCTGTCCCTCTGTCCCTGATGTATCAGTCCTGTATCCTGTATCTTAGTAGTCATAATTTTTCCCCAAGTAGATGAATATTTGCAAGCAGCTTTATCTCCAGTCGTTACCTGTTCATATAATTCTCATTCATCTTTGTGCCATGTCTCCAACTGAAATGTACCAGTTGTAGGAAAGTCTAGCACATGATTAGCAATCCATTGTAATAAACTCACCAATCAGACCCCTGATACATCCTGATTTTGCGTTTGTAGCGCATGTTGAAGGACATCCAGGGTTTGTCTTTGCTTAAGGGATAACTTCCCTCCCATGGTTCCCAATCGCTCACCTTTCGTTGGTGGTGGGCGCGCACTGTCCTGGTTCCCGGTCCTGTTTCCTGGTTCGATTGGGCTTCGCTACCAGAGCGGCTACTGCTTTTATAGGCACGCTGAAAGTCCCTGTTCCAGGACGCCATGTGTAGCGAATGCGGTACGGACTCTCTTTTAAGGTGCAATGAGAGATGTTTATTACAAATTCAGGCTTGCGTTTATACTCGCTATGATGCTTGCTCAAGCATTTGTTGATTAGCTAAGTTAGTCATTACATAAGTGATGTGTTTTGTGTTCCCACCAAAGTCACTGCCATAAACACCTTTTTTGTCTATCACAAGCTGTCCCTCTGTCCTTGATGCATCAATCCTGTATCAACTCCTCTGTCCTTGATGTATCACATAGCATACAGTCCTTTGTTCTTGTATTTTTCCACTAATGCTTGTTCTCATGCTGTTGACTCTTGCAGTTTCTCATGTGCCCGGTCTTCCGTGTACTGACACAGAAGAGCGATCACGAAAGAGGATTGGAGCGCACCTGTGAGTCAAGCAGAGTCAAGAAAGAAGATGACAGTGGTGGACCTGTGAGTCAGGAGGGGACAAAAGAGGAGAAAGGTGATGGAGCTACGAGTCAAGAGTGAGGAGGAAGATGGGCAGCCTGAGCCAGCGAGAAGGAGAATGTATCCTTAAGCACAGGGAACGATCTGTGATTAGTGCGTCCCCCTCCCACCCCTAGAAACCGTGCTCGGGGGTAAAGTGGTAAAATGGGAGCAGGGGCTGTTGGCTGTGTTTTGGGAGGTGGGGGTGGTGAGCAGGGGCTGGGCTCTTGGACTTGGGAGCAGTTAAGGGAGCAGGGTGGTCATCCCTTGGGAGGTGTCTGTCTGCCAGCAGGTAAAGGAGGGGGAAGAGGATCCTGCCGGGGTGAGGGCCTGGCCAGCTCTCCACTCCCAGGGCTCTTGATGCTGGTGTGGTGTGTTGCTGTAAGTGCCAGGGGTGACTGGCAAAGAAAGTCTTTGTGGGGTGCATGCTGGGAAACTGTGCTGCTACGGAGGGGCTGGGTTGGTGGGAAGGCCTGTGCGGGGGGCCGGGGCCAAGGCAAGGTGGCCTTGTGGTGGGGTGTGGGGATGCGTCAGCGACCGGACTCGCCCCCTCGTGTGACTGTACGGGCCTGGGGTGGGTATATTTTTGTTTTCTGTGCATCTCTGTTCGGGTGGAGCAGCTCGCAAAGGCGAAAGCAAGAAAGAAGAGGAAGGTGGTGAACCTACGAGGAAGAGCGATCAAGAGAGAGGATTGGAGTGCATCTGCAAGTCAACAGGGATCAAGAAAGAAGATGACGGTGGTAGACCTGCGAGTCAGGAGGGATCAAGAAAGAAGAGGAGGAAGGTGATGGAGCTGCGAGTCAGGAGTGAGGAGGAAGAAAATGTCCCCCTTGGGACAGGGACCTCCCTGTAATCAGGACTGCGCCCTCCCACCCCTGGAAACTGCTCAGGGGCCCAGACATCCATGGGAAGGTTGTGTCCGACAACACGAGCCAGATCTTCAGCACTGGCTGCTGTTCAGCTGGGACCAGGGGCTGCTGGTGGGGTTTTGGGAGGCGGGGTGGGTGAGTAGAGGCTGGGCTTTTGTACTCATGAGTGGTTGAGAGAGAGGGCTGGACACCTCTTGGGAGGTGTCTTGTCTGTCTGCCATCAGCTAAAGGAGGGGGAAGAGGATCCTGCCGGGGTGAGGGCCTGGCCAGCTCTCCACTCCCAGGGCTCTTGATGCTGATGTGGTGTGTTGCTGTAAGTGCCAGGGGTGACTGGCAAAGAAAGTCTTTGTGGGGTGCATGCTGGGAAACTGTGCTGCTACGGAGGGGCTGGGTTGGTGGGAAGGCCTGTGCGGGGGGCCGGGACCAAGGCAAGGTGGGCTTGCTGTGGGATGTGGGGATGCGTCAGCGAGCGGACTCACCCCCTATGTGACTGTACGGGCTTGGGGTGGGTGTATTTCTGTCTTCAGGGCATTTCGGTTTGGGTGGAGCAGCTCACAAAGGCGAAAGCAAGAAAGGAAAGTAAGGTTGTGAACTTACGAGAAAGAGTGATCAAGAAAGAGGATTTGAGTTCATCCGGGAATCGAGGGATCAAGAAAGAAGAGGAGGACGGTGATGGACTTGCATATTGAAAATGAGAGGGAAGATGGGCAACCTGAAGCATGGAGCACGGGAATGTCTCCTAGAACAAAGGGACCTTTCTGTAATCAGAGATTCCCCCTCCTACCTTACAAACTGAACAAAGAGGACTGCGAAAGGGAGCGCTCTGACAGGACAAGAGGTATCAGTAAATCTGGCAAGAGGACAGGGGGGGAAGCGCTCTGGCGGATCAACAAGTCTCAATATATGTGGCAAGAGGATGATGGGGGAGAGTTCACCAGTGGTTCAAAAGTCACCCAGAAAAAGGGGAAGAGGATGTCAAGGGGGGAGCGCTCTGGTCGATCACAAGACTCTCCTAAAAAACACAACAGGATGGTGGTGGGGGGGAATGTCCTATATGGGACAAGGGGTCCCGAGAAATCCAGCAAGAGGATGGTGGGGGGGAGCACTCCAGCAGACCAAGAATGTACTAAGGAAAGGCAAAAGGACGGCAGGAGGAGAGACCCAGTGGGTCAAGAGGTACCGAGAAATCCAGCAAGAGGACGACAGGGAGGAGCTCTTTAGCAGGCCAAAATCCCACTGAGGAAAGGCAAGAGGACAGCGGGGGAGAGCGCTCCAGTTCTTCAAGTGACTTCCCAGGCAGAAGGCAGGAGCATGGCGGGGCAGGACTGCGGCAGGTCAAGAATTCTCAGTCTGGCAATAGGATGGCGGGGAGGAGCGTTCCAGCGGGAGAAGAGCGCCCTGACTAGAGGCAAGACGAGGGTGAGGGAGAGCACTCAGACGTGTCAAGAAGACTCCCCCAAAAAGTGCAAGAGGAAGGCCGGTGGCGAGAGCAATCCAGCAGATCAGGAAGTCTCAATAAATGCGGTAAGAAGGTGGCAGGTGGGAGCTCCCCAGTGGTTCAAGAGGTCCCAAGATATCCAGCAAGAGAACTGTGAGGGAGAGCGCTCCAACAGGTCAAGCGGTGTCAAGAAATCCAGCAAGACAATGGTGGAAAACGCTCCGGTGAATCACAAGATTCCCCCCAAAAAAGGCAAGAGAATGGTGCAGGGGAGCACTCTGGTGGATCAAGAAGCACCCAGGAAAAGGGGAAGAAGATGGTGGGGGGGAGCACTCTGGTTGGTCACAAGACTCCCCCAGAAAACACAAGAGGGTGGCAGGGGGAACGCCCTAATGGGTCAAGAGGACCCAAGAAATCCAACAAGAGGACGGCGAGGGGGAGCGCTCCAGCAGATCAGGAAGTCTCGATAAATGCGGTAAGAGGATCGCGGGTGGGAGCCCCCTCAGTGGTCCAAGAGATCCCAAGAAATCCAGCAAGAGGACGGCGAGGGGGAGCGCTCTGGCAGATCAGGACGTCTCAATAAATGCGGTAAAAGGATGGTGGGTGGGAGCCCCTCAGTGGTTCACAAGGTTCCAGGAAATCCAGCAAGAGGACGGCGTGGGGGAGCGCTGTGGCAGATGAAGAACCCTCAGTACATCTGGCAAGAGGACGGTGAGGGGGTGCTCTGATGGGTCAAGGTTGCTCTGAAAAAAGCCCAAGAGGGTGGTAAGGAGAAGCTCACCGGTGATTCACGAATCACCCAGAAAAAAGGGAAGAGGACAGTGCGGGGGAGCTCTTCAGTTGTTGAAGAGAATCCCCAGAAAAAGGCAGGAGGATGATGAGGGGGAACACTCTGGCGGGTCAAGAAGTCTCAATAAGTCCGGCAAGAAGACGGTGGGGAGGAGAGCTCGTGTGGGTCAAGAGGTCCGAAGAAACCCAGCAAGAGGACAGCAGGGGCGAGCGCTCCGGCAGATCAGGAAATCTCGATAAATGCAGTTAGAGGATGGTGGGTGTGAGCCCCTCAGTTGTTTAAGACGTCCCAAGAAATCCAGCAAGAGAACTGCGAGGGGGAGCGCTCCGGCAGGTCAAGCGATGTCAAGAAATCCAGCAAGACAATGGTGGAGAACTCTCCGGCGAGTCACAAGACTCTCCCAAAAAAGGCAAAAGAATGGTGCAGGGGAGCACTCTGGTGGATCAAGAAGCACCCAGGAAAAGGGGAAGAGGAT
The DNA here is from genome assembly GCF_037038585.1 of Patagioenas fasciata. Classification (NCBI taxonomy): domain Eukaryota; kingdom Metazoa; phylum Chordata; class Aves; order Columbiformes; family Columbidae; genus Patagioenas; species Patagioenas fasciata. Next base: position 1,850,772 of record NC_092525.1, on the reverse strand, counting down.
GGTGGGGGGAAACGGCCTGGTTGGTCACAAGACTCCCCCAAAAACCACAAGAGGGTGGCAGGGGGAACGCCCTAATGGGTCAAGAAGTCCCAAGAAATCCAGCAGGAGGACGACAGGGAGGAGCTCTTTAGCAGGCCAAAATCCCACTGAGGAAAGGCAAGAGGACAGCGGGGGAGAGTGCTCCAGTTCTTCAAGTGACTTCCCAGGCAGAAGGCAGGAGCATGGCGGGGCAGGACTGCGGCAGGTCAAGAATTCTCAGTCTGGCAATAGGATGGCGGGGAGGAGCGTTCCAGTGGGAGAAGAGCGCCCTGACTAGAGGCAAGACAAGGGTGAGGGAGAGCGCTCGGATGTGTGAAGAAGACTCCCCCAAAAAAGTGCAAGAGGAAGGCCAGGGGGAGAGCAATCCAGCAGATCAGGAAGTCTCAATAAATGCGGTAAGAGGATGGCGGGTGGGAGCCCCCCCAGTGGTCCAAGAGATCCCAAGAAATCCAGCAAGAGGACGGCAAGGGGGAGCGCTCCAGCAGATCAGGAAATCTCGATAAATGCGGTTAGAGGATGGTGGGTGGGAGCCCCACAGTTGTTTAAGGCATCCCAAGAAATCCAGCAAAAGGACGGCGAGGGGGAACGCTCTGGCAGATCAGGACGTCTCAATAAATGCGTTAAGAGGATGGCGGGTGGGAGCCCCCCAGTGGTTCAAAATGTCCCAAGATATCCAGGAAGAGAACTGTGAGGGCGAGCGCTCCGGCAGGTCAAGCGATGTCAACAAATCCAGCAAGACAATGGTGGAGAACGCTCCGGTGAGTCACAAGACTCCACCAAAAAAGGCAAGAGAATGGTTAGAGGATGGTAACAGGCAGCTTTGAGAGCACTCTGGTGGATCAAGAAGCACCCAGGAAAAGGGGAAGAGGATGGTGGGGGGAAACGGCCTGGTTGATCACAAGACTCCCCCAAAAACCACAAGAGGGTGGCAGGGGGAACACCCTAAGGGGTCAAGAGGTTCCAAGAAATCCAGCAGGAGGACGGCGAGGGGGAGCGCTCCAGCAGGCTGAGATTGTACTAAAGAAAGGCAAAAGGACAGCAGGAGGAGAAACCCAGTGGGTCAAGAGGTCCCAAGAAATCCAGTAAGAGGACAACAGGGAGGAGTGCTCTGGCAGGCCAAAATCTCAGTGAAGAAAGGCAAGAGGACAGCAGGGGGGAGTGCTCCAGTTCTTCAAGTGACTTCCCAGGTAGAAGGCAGAAGGACGGTGGGGTAGCGCTGGGACAGGTCGAGAATTCTCAATCTGGCAATAGGACAGCAGGGAGGAGCATCCAGCGGGACAGGAGCGCCCTGAAAATAGGCAAGACAAGGGTGAGTGAGAGCACTCCGAGATGTCAAGAAGTGTCAAAAAATCTGGTAAAGGATGGCAGGGGGGAGTGCTGTGGATATTCAAGAGACTCCCCAGTAAAAGGCAAGAGGACGGCGCGGGGAAGTGCTCCAGCACGTCAAGATGGCACTGAAGAAAGGCAAGGTCACAGTGGGGGGGAGCATTCCCGTTGTTCCACTGGTTCAAAAGGTCCCAAGAAATCCAACAAGAGAACTGCGAGGGGGAGCGCTCTGGCAAGTCAAGCGGTGTCAATAACCCCAGCAAGGCAACGGCGGAGAGCGCTCTGGTGAGTCACGAGACTCCCCTACAAAGGACGAGAGGATGGTGGAGGGGAGCCCACCAGTGGTTCAAGCAGCACCCAGGAAAAGGGGAGGAGGCTGACGAGGGGCAGGCCTCTGGCGGGCCAAGATCGCTGAGGGAAGGTGCGGGGGAGCTTGCTGGTGGCTCAAGAGACCTCTAGAAAAAGGTAAGAGGGCGGCGGGGGGTGGGAGGGCGCCTCAGCTGGTGAAGAGGAACCCCGAAAACAAGGCAAGAGAATGTTGGTGGGGGGAGCGCTCTGGCGGTTCCAGAGGCTCCCCGAGATCCGCTCAGACGGCAGCGGGTAACGCGGCAGCTCAGCGTCAATCAAAGAAGAACAGGAAGGCGGTTGACCTGCAATTCCAGAGCGAGGAGGAAGACTGGCAACCCGAACGAGGAGCAGCAGAACTTGGCATGGCCTCTGAAATCCTCCTTTAATCTGGGCTCAGGTAAGCTGGAAGCAGGGGACATAGGCTGGGGTTTGGGAGGTGGGCAGGTGAGAAATGATCCGCATTTTTGATCTGCTGAGTGACTGAAGCGCCTGGGAGTTCATTTGGAGTCGTTGCCTTACTTGATTTTACACTGACTTTTGCATTATATTTTAATGACGTAGAATTTTCCGTTTTGACATCGAAACCTAAACTTCTTTGGAAATTCATCCTCTGTCCCTTCAGTCTCAGCTCGTGGCACTTCCACTGTCTCGTGGCCCGCGTTTCAATGTACATTAGATCGCTTCCTGGGCCTTGGATTTTAAGTAATGGTCCGTCACAAGTTTGTTTTTCTTGTCCTTAACAGGCAGCTTTGAGAGCTCTCTAAGGAAAAGTGATATCTTTTTACCTTGTTACTGCTCTTTCCATGTTACGAGCAGCCACCCTCTTTATGATCAGTCTCATGCTTTTCTTCCTTTCTTGCCCAGGTTCAGAATACCAGGAATTCCAAGCTTCAAGTTTCCTGTGGAACATTGCGGGAGACCTTGATAACGTGGCAATGAGGGAGGTGATGAAGAGAAACAATACCTGTTCCTTTCCCATTTCAAGACGTTATTTTTTACCTTCCTGGTAGCTGTGAGATGATTTGCAATCTTGCGCTAGCATCTGCCTGAAAGAGAACACGGACCCTTTGGGTGCCTCCTCAAGAAATACTTGCTCTATGGTTCTGGCGATGTCCAGGCTTCAAGGGTGGGGCATAGGGGAGTGTAAATCTTAGGGGGCCTCCCGGGATGTCTGCAGGTTTGGGTGACCCGTGGCTGGGACGGGGACGCCGAGGTTGTCAATCTTGCCCTGAATCTCTCGCTCCCTCTCTTGCAGCACCCGAGACCGAATGGAGGAGCAAGTGTACGGGAAGTTCCTGCGCCACGACACAGATCACATTTATCGCTCTCGCCCTGAGAGGCCCGGAGAACCAAACCGTTCCCATCGTGCCTTGAAGCAGCCTCTGCTCACGCGGTTCTCCCAGGGAGAAGGCAGAATGGCAGTAGCTCGCCACGTTATACCACAGGGTGCACACTCTGCAGCTTTCAAGCCCAGCTCTGCGTTAGCTCACCCCTGCAATTTTGCACCGCCCACGCAAATTTGAGTTGTCGCTGGTTGTTGCAGCGTTTGGCTTTGGTGAGGACAGCGTGTGTTTGTCAGCAGTTGGTGTAGGGTGGAATCTTGAGGAGAAAGTGATATTTCCGTGCCAGAACTGGTTGGTGTTTGCATGGTATTGTGGTAGTTGTTCCCGCAGGTGATCAGTGCTGGAGTGTTATTGCAGGATGAGGGGATTTTGAAGGCTTGTCTGTGAGATGCACTAGAGGCAGCAGTTGCAAACGAAAGGCTGAGGTGTGGAGAGTTTGTCGGTGGGTTTTGGACAGTTGTCAGTTGAAGAGTTGGTTGTTTGCAGGTGAGGTGTAGAGCAGAGGGTGAAGCTGACTTTGCCTGGGCGGCGCAACTGGATGGGTGTGCAGAGCTGAGGAGAGCGGGCTTCTGCGGGTGACCCTAAAGCTGGAGAACCAGCCAGCGGCAGCTCCAGACAGTCCCGCTGCCGAGCTTGGCCGTGTAGGGCCAGTGCCCTGGGGCACAGGGAGTGTGACCCTCCGCAAGCACCAAACAGCAGGTGAGGACTGTGGGGATTTGTACTGAGCTATGATATCTCTAAGGCATGTGCGAGGGGCCGGGGCCAAGGCAAGGTGGGCTCGTTGTGGGGTGTGGGGAGGTGTCAGCCCCCGGACTCAGCCCCTGTCTGATTGTAGTGCCCTTGGGCTGGTGTAGCTCAGTCCTCTGTGTGTTTCTCTTCAGGTGGAGCAGCGTGCAAAGGAAAAGCAAGGAAGGAGAGGAAGGTGGTGAACCTATGAGGAAGAGTGTAGCGAATCTGGCGTGGACTCACGGTAAGGTGCCATGAGAGACATTTATTACAAACTCAGGTTTGCATTTATACTCGCTATGATGCTTGCTCAAGCATTTGCTCTTTAGCTAAGTTAGACATTACATGAGCGATGTAACTGCCATATACGCATTTTTTTCTATAGTAAGCTGTCCCTCTGTCCCTGATGTATCAGTCCTGTATCCTGTATCTTAGTAGTCATAATTTTTCCCCAAGTAGATGAATATTTGCAAGCAGCTTTATCTCCAGTCGTTACCTGTTCATATAATTCTCATTCATCTTTGTGCCATGTCTCCAACTGAAATGTACCAGTTGTAGGAAAGTCTAGCACATGATTAGCAATCCATTGTAATAAACTCACCAATCAGACCCCTGATACATCCTGATTTTGCGTTTGTAGCGCATGTTGAAGGACATCCAGGGTTTGTCTTTGCTTAAGGGATAACTTCCCTCCCATGGTTCCCAATCGCTCACCTTTCGTTGGTGGTGGGCGCGCACTGTCCTGGTTCCCGGTCCTGTTTCCTGGTTCGATTGGGCTTCGCTACCAGAGCGGCTACTGCCTTTATAGGCACGCTGAAAGTCCCTGTTCCAGGACGCCATGTGTAGCGAATGCGGTACGGACTCTCTTTTAAGGTGCAATGAGAGATGTTTATTACGAATTCAGGCTTGCGTTTATACTCGCTATGATGCTTGCTCAAGCATTTGTTGATTAGCTAAGTTAGTCATTACATAAGTGATGTGTTTTGTGTTCCCACCAAAGTCACTGCCATAAACACCTTTTTTGTCTATCACAAGCTGTCCCTCTGTCCTTGATGCATCAATCCTGTATCAACTCCTCTGTCCTTGATGTATCACATAGCATACAGTCCTTTGTTCTTGTATTTTTCCACTAATGCTTGTTCTCATGCTGTTGACTCTTGCAGTTTCTCATGTGCCCGGTCTTCCGTGTACTGACACAGAAGAGCGATCACGAAAGAGGATTGGAGCGCACCTGTGAGTCAAGCAGAGTCAAGAAAGAAGATGACAGTGGTGGACCTGTGAGTCAGGAGGGGACAAAAGAGGAGAAAGGTGATGGAGCTACGAGTCAAGAGTGAGGAGGAAGATGGGCAGCCTGAGCCAGCGAGAAGGAGAATGTATCCTTAAGCACAGGGAACGATCTGTGATTAGTGCGTCCCCCTCCCACCCCTAGAAACCGTGCTCGGGGGTAAAGTGGTAAAATGGGAGCAGGGGCTGTTGGCTGTGTTTTGGGAGGTGGGGGTGGTGAGCAGGGGCTGGGCTCTTGGACTTGGGAGCAGTTAAGGGAGCAGGGTGGTCATCCCTTGGGAGGTGTCTGTCTGCCAGCAGGTAAAGGAGGGGGAAGAGGATCCTGCCGGGGTGAGGGCCTGGCCAGCTCTCCACTCCCAGGGCTCTTGATGCTGGTGTGGTGTGTTGCTGTAAGTGCCAGGGGTGACTGGCAAAGAAAGTCTTTGTGGGGTGCATGCTGGGAAACTGTGCTGCTACGGAGGGGCTGGGTTGGTGGGAAGGCCTGTGCGGGGGGCCGGGGCCAAGGCAAGGTGGCCTTGTGGTGGGGTGTGGGGATGCGTCAGCGACCGGACTCGCCCCCTCGTGTGACTGTACGGGCCTGGGGTGGGTATATTTTTGTTTTCTGTGCATCTCTGTTCGGGTGGAGCAGCTCGCAAAGGCGAAAGCAAGAAAGAAGAGGAAGGTGGTGAACCTACGAGGAAGAGCGATCAAGAAAGAGGATTGGAGTGCATCTGCAAGTCAACAGGGATCAAGAAAGAAGATGACGGTGGTAGAGCTGCGAGTCAGGAGGGATCAAGAAAGAAGAGGAGGAAGGTGATGGAGCTGCGAGTCAGGAGTGAGGAGGAAGAAAATGTCCCCCTTGGGACAGGGACCTCCCTGTAATCAGGACTGCGCCCTCCCACCCCTGGAAACTGCTCAGGGGCCCAGACATCCATGGGAAGGTTGTGTCCGACAACACGAGCCAGATCTTCAGCACTGGCTGCTGTTCAGCTGGGACCAGGGGCTGCTGGTGGGGTTTTGGGAGGCGGGGTGGGTGAGTAGAGGCTGGGCTTTTGTACTCATGAGTGGTTGAGAGAGAGGGCTGGACACCTCTTGGGAGGTGTCTTGTCTGTCTGCCATCAGCTAAAGGAGGGGGAAGAGGATCCTGCCGGGGTGAGGGCCTGGCCAGCTCTCCACTCCCAGGGCTCTTGATGCTGATGTGGTGTGTTGCTGTAAGTGCCAGGGGTGACTGGCAAAGAAAGTCTTTGTGGGGTGCATGCTGGGAAACTGTGCTGCTACGGAGGGGCTGGGTTGGTGGGAAGGCCTGTGCGGGGGGCCGGGACCAAGGCAAGGTGGGCTTGCTGTGGGATGTGGGGATGCGTCAGCGACCAGACTCACCCCCTATGTGACTGTACGGGCTTGGGGTGGGTGTATTTCTGTCTTCAGGGCATTTCGGTTTGGGTGGAGCAGCTCACAAAGGCGAAAGCAAGAAAGGAAAGTAAGGTTGTGAACTTACGAGAAAGAGTGATCAAGAAAGAGGATTTGAGTTCATCCGGGAATCGAGGGATCAAGAAAGAAGAGGAGGACGGTGATGGACTTGCATATTGAAAATGAGAGGGAAGATGGGCAACCTGAAGCATGGAGCACGGGAATGTCTCCTAGAACAAAGGGACCTTTCTGTAATCAGAGATCCCCCCTCCTACCTTACAAACTGAACAAAGAGGACTGCGAAAGGGAGCGCTCTGACAGGACAAGAGGTATCAGTAAATCTGGCAAGAGGACAGGGGGGGAAGCGCTCTGGCGGATCAACAAGTCTCAATATATGTGGCAAGAGGATGATGGGGGAGAGTTCACCAGTGGTTCAAAAGTCACCCAGAAAAAGGGGAAGAGGATGTCAAGGGGGGAGCGCTCTGGTCGATCACAAGACTCTCCTAAAAAACACAACAGGATGGTGGTGGGGGGGAATGTCCTATATGGGACAAGGGGTCCCGAGAAATCCAGCAAGAGGATGGTGGGGGGGAGCACTCCAGCAGACCAAGAATGTACTAAGGAAAGGCAAAAGGACAGCAGGAGGAGAGACCCAGTGGGTCAAGAGGTACCGAGAAATCCAGCAAGAGGACGACAGGGAGGAGCTCTTTAGCAGGCCAAAATCCCACTGAGGAAAGGCAAGAGGACAGCGGGGGAGAGCGCTCCAGTTCTTCAAGTGACTTCCCAGGCAGAAGGCAGGAGCCTGGCGGGGCAGGACTGCGGCAGGTCAAGAATTCTCAGTCTGGCAATAGGATGGCGGGGAGGAGCGTTCCAGCGGGAGAAGAGCGCCCTGACTAGAGGCAAGACGAGGGTGAGGGAGAGCACTCGGACGTGTCAAGAAGACTCCCCCAAAAAGTGCAAGAGGAAGGCCGGTGGGGAGAGCAATCCAGCAGATCAGGAAGTCTCAATAAATGCGGTAAGAAGGTGGCAGGTGGGAGCTCCCCAGTGGTTCAAGAGGTCCCAAGATATCCAGCAAGAGAACTGTGAGGGAGAGCGCTCCAACAGGTCAAGCGGTGTCAAGAAATCCAGCAAGACAATGGTGGAAAACGCTCCGGTGAATCACAAGATTCCCCCCAAAAAAGGCAAGAGAATGGTGCAGGGGAGCACTCTGGTGGATCAAGAAGCACCCAGGAAAAGGGGAAGAAGATGGTGGGGGGGAGCACTCTGGTTGGTCACAAGACTCCCCCAGAAAACACAAGAGGGTGGCAGGGGGAACGCCCTAATGGGTCAAGAGGACCCAAGAAATCCAACAAGAGGACAGCGAGGGGGAGCGCTCCAGCAGATCAGGAAGTCTCGATAAATGCGGTAAGAGGATCGCGGGTGGGAGCCCCCTCAGTGGTCCAAGAGATCCCAAGAAATCCAGCAAGAGGACGGCAAGGGGGAGCGCTCTGGCAGATCAGGACGTCTCAATAAATGCGGTAAAAGGATGGTGGGTGGGAGCCCCTCAGTGGTTCACAAGGTTCCAGGAAATCCAGCAAGAGGACGGCGTGGGGGAGCGCTGTGGCAGATGAAGAACCCTCAGTACATCTGGCAAGAGGACGGTGAGGGGGTGCTCTGATGGGTCAAGGTTGCTCTGAAAAAAGCCCAAGAGGGTGGTAAGGAGAAGCTCACCGGTGATTCACGAATCACCCAGAAAAAAGGGAAGAGGACAGTGCGGGGGAGCTCTTCAGTTGTTGAAGAGAATCCCCAGAAAAAGGCAGGAGGATGATGAGGGGGAACACTCTGGCGGGTCAAGAAGTCTCAATAAGTCCGGCAAGAAGACGGTGGGGAGGAGAGCTCGTGTGGGTCAAGAGGTCCCAAGAAACCCAGCAAGAGGACAGCAGGGGCGAGCGCTCCGGCAGATCAGGAAATCTCGATAAATGCAGTTAGAGGATGGTGGGTGTGAGCCCCTCAGTTGTTTAAGACGTCCCAAGAAATCCAGCAAGAGAACTGCGAGGGGGAGCGCTCCGGCAGGTCAAGCGATGTCAAGAAATCCAGCAAGACAATGGTGGAGAACTCTCCGGCGAGTCACAAGACTCTCCCAAAAAAGGCAAAAGAATGGTGCAGGGGAGCACTCTGGTGGATCAAGAAGCACCCAGGAAAAGGGGAAGAGGATGGTGGGGGGAAACGGCCTGGTTGGTCACAAGACTCCCCCAAAAACCACAAGAGGGTGGCAGGGGGAACGCCCTAATGGGTCAAGAAGTCCCAAGAAATCCAGCAGGAGGACGACAGGGAGGAGCTCTTTAGCAGGCCAAAATCCCACTGAGGAAAGGCAAGAGGACAGCGGGGGAGAGCGCTCCAGTTCTTCAAGTGACTTCCCAGGCAGAAGGCAGGAGCATGGCGGGGCAGGACTGCGGCAGGTCAAGAATTCTCAGTCTGGCAATAGGATGGCGGGGAGGAGCGTTCCAGCGGGAGAAGAGCGCCCTGACTAGAGGCAAGACAAGGGTGAGGGAGAGCGCTCGGATGTGTGAAGAAGACTCCCCCAAAAAAGTGCAAGAGGAAGGCCAGGGGGAGAGCAATCCAGCAGATCAGGAAGTCTCAATAAATGCGGTAAGAGGATGGCGGGTGGGAGCCCCCCCAGTGGTCCAAGAGATCCCAAGAAATCCAGCAAGAGGACGGCAAGGGGGAGCGCTCCAGCAGATCAGGAAATGTCGATAAATGCGGTTAGAGGATGGTGGGTGGGAGCCCCACAGTTGTTTAAGGCATCCCAAGAAATCCAGCAAAAGGACGGCGAGGGGGAACGCTCTGGCAGATCAGGACGTCTCAATAAATGCGGTAAGAGGATGGCGGGTGGGAGCCCCCCAGTGGTTCAAAATGTCCCAAGATATCCAGGAAGAGAACTGTGAGGGGGAGCGCTCCGGCAGGTCAAGGGATGTCAACAAATCCAGCAAGACAATGGTGGAGAACGCTCCGGTGAGTCACAAGACTCCACCAAAAAAGGCAAGAGAATGGTTAGAGGATGGTAACAGGCAGCTTTGAGAGCACTCTGGTGGATCAAGAAGCACCCAGGAAAAGGGGAAGAGGATGGTGGGGGGAAACGGCCTGGTTGATCACAAGACTCCCCCAAAAACCACAAGAGGGTGGCAGGGGGAACGCCCTAAGGGGTCAAGAGGTTCCAAGAAATCCAGCAGGAGGACGGCGAGGGGGAGCGCTCCAGCAGGCTGAGATTGTACTAAAGAAAGGCAAAAGGACAGCAGGAGGAGAAACCCAGTGGGTCAAGAGGTCCCAAGAAATCCAGTGAGAGGACAACAGGGAGGAGTGCTCTGGCAGGCCAAAATCTCAGTGAAGAAAGGCAAGAGGACAGCAGGGGGGAGTGCTCCAGTTCTTCAAGTGACTTCCCAGGTAGAAGGCAGAAGGACGGTGGGGTAGCGCTGGGACAGGTCGAGAATTCTCAATCTGGCAATAGGACAGCAGGGAGGAGCATCCAGCGGGACAGGAGCGCCCTGAAAATAGGCAAGACAAGGGTGAGTGAGAGCACTCCGAGATGTCAAGAAGTGTCAAAAAATCTGGTAAAGGATGGCAGGGGGGAGTGCTGTGGATATTCAAGAGACTCCCCAGTAAAAGGCAAGAGGACGGCGCGGGGAAGTGCTCCAGCACGTCAAGATGGCACTGAAGAAAGGCAAGGTCACAGTGGGGGGGAGCATTCCCGTTGTTCCAATGGTTCAAAAGGTCCCAAGAAATCCAACAAGAGAACTGCGAGGGGGAGCGCTCTGGCAAGTCAAGCGGTGTCAATAACCCCAGCAAGGCAACGGCGGAGAGCGCTCTGGTGAGTCACGAGACTCCCCTACAAAGGACGAGAGGATGGTGGAGGGGAGCCCACCAGTGGTTCAAGCAGCACCCAGGAAAAGGGGAGGAGGCTGACGAGGGGCAGGCCTCTGGCGGGCCAAGATCACTGAGGGAAGGTGCGGGGGAGCTTGCTGGTGGCTCAAGAGACCTCTAGAAAAAGGTAAGAGGGCGGCGGGGGGTGGGAGGGTGCCTCAGCTGGTGAAGAGGAACCCCGAAAACAAGGCAAGAGAATGTTGGTGGGGGGAGCGCTCTGGCGGTTCCAGAGGCTCCCCGAGATCCGCTCAGACGGCAGCGGGTAACGCGGCAGCTCAGCGTCAATCAAAGAAGAACAGGAAGGCGGTTGACCTGCAATTCCAGAGCGAGGAGGAAGACTGGCAACCCGAACGAGGAGCAGCAGAACTTGGCATGGCCTCTGAAATCCTCCTTTAATCTGGGCTCAGGTAAGCTGGAAGCAGGGGACATAGGCTGGGGTTTGGGAGGTGGGCAGGTGAGAAATGATCCGCATTTTTGATCTGCTGAGTGACTGAAGCGCCTGGGAGTTCATTTGGAGTCGTTGCCTTACTTGATTTTACACTGACTTTTGCATTATATTTTAATGACGTAGAATTTTCCGTTTTGACATCGAAACCTAAACTTCTTTGGAAATTCATCCTCTGTCCCTTCAGTCTCAGCTCGTGGCACTTCCACTGTCTCGTGGCCCGCGTTTCAATGTACATTAGATGGCTTCCTGGACCTTGGATTTTAAGTAATGGTCCGTCACAAGTTTGTTTTTCTTGTCCTTAACAGGCAGCTTTGAGAGCTCTCTAAGGAAAAGTGATATCTTTTTACCTTGTTACTGCTCTTTCCATGTTACGAGCAGCCACCCTCTTTATGATCAGTCTCATGCTTTTCTTCCTTTCTTGCCCAGGTTCAGAATACCAGGAATTCCAAGCTTCAAGTTTCCTGTGGAACATTGCGGGAGACCTTGATAACGTGGCAATGAGGGAGGTGATGAAGAGAAACAATACCTGTTCCTTTCCCATTTCAAGACGTTATTTTTTACCTTCCTGGTAGCTGTGAGATGATTTGCAATCTTGCGCTAGCGTCTGCCTGAAAGAGAACACGGACCCTTTGGGTGCCTCCTCAAGAAATACTTGCTCTATGGTTCTGGCGATGTCCAGGCTTCAAGGGTGGGGCATAGGGGAGTGTAAATCTTAGGGGGCCTCCCGGGATGTCTGCAGGTTTGGGTGACCCGTGGCTGGGACGGGGACGCCGAGGTTGTCAATCTTGCCCTGAATCTCTCGCTCCCTCTCTTGCAGCACCCGAGACCGAATGGAGGAGCAAGTGTACGGGAAGTTCCTGCGCCACGCCACAGATCACATTTATCGCTCTCGCCCTGAGAGACCCGGAGAACCAAACCGTTCCCATCGTGCCTTGAAGCAGCCTCTGCTCACGCGCTTCTCCCAGGGAGAAGGCAGAATGGCAGTAGCTCGCCACGTTATACCACAGGGTGCACACTCTGCAGCTTTCTAGCCCAGCTCTGCGTTAGCTCACCCCTGCAATTTTGCACCGCCCACGCAAATTTGAGTTGTCGCTGGTTGTTGCAGCGTTTGGCTTTGGTGAGGACAGCGTGTGTTTGTCAGCAGTTGGTGTAGGGTGGAATCTTGAGGAGAAAGTGATATTTCCGTGCCAGAACTGGTTGGTGTTTGCATGGTATTGTGGTAGTTGTTCCCACAGGTGATCAGTGCTGGAGTGTTATTGCAGGATGAGGGGATTTTGAAGGCTTGTCTGTGAGATGCACTAGAGGCAGCAGTTGCAAACGAAAGGCTGAGGTGCGGAGAGTTTGTCGGTGGGTTTTGGACAGTTGTCAGTTGAAGAGTTGGTTGTTTGCAGGTGAGGTGTAGAGCAGAGGGTGAAGCTGACTTTGCCTGGGCGGCGCAACTGGATGGGTGTGCAGAGCTGAGGAGAGCGGGCTTCTGCGGGTGACCCTAAAGCTGGAGAACCAGCCAGCGGCAGCTCCAGACAGTCCCGCTGCCGAGCTTGGCCGTGTAGGGCCAGTGCCCTGGGGCACAGGGAGTGTGACCCTCCGCAAGCACCAAACAGCAGGTGAGGACTGTGGGGATTTGTACTGAGCTATGATATCTCTAAGGCATGTGCGAGGGCCCGGGGCCAAGGCAAGGTGGGCTCGTTGTGGGGTGTGGGGAGGTGTCAGCCCCCGGACTCAGCCCCTGTCTGATTGTAGTGCCCTTGGGCTGGTGTAGCTCAGTCCTCTGTGTGTTTCTCTTCAGGTGGAGCAGCGTGCAAAGGAAAAGCAAGGAAGGAGAGGAAGGTGGTGAACCTATGAGGAAGAGTGTAGCGAATCTGGCGTGGACTCACGGTAAGGTGCCATGAGAGACATTTATTACAAACTCAGGTTTGCATTTATACTCGCTATGATGCTTGCTCAAGCATTTGCTCTTTAGCTAAGTTAGACATTACATGAGCGATGTAACTGCCATATACGCATTTTTTTCTATAGTAAGCTGTCCCTCTGTCCCTGATGTATCAGTCCTGTATCCTGTATCTTAGTAGTCATAATTTTTCCCCAAGTAGATGAATATTTGCAAGCAGCTTTATCTCCAGTCGTTACCTGTTCATATAATTCTCATTCATCTTTGTGCCATGTCTCCAACTGAAATGTACCAGTTGTAGGAAAGTCTAGCACATGATTAGCAATCCATTGTAATAAACTCACCAATCAGACCCCTGATACATCCTGATTTTGCATTTGTAGCGCATGTTGAAGGACATCCAGGGTTTGTCTTTGCTTAAGGGATAACTTCCCTCCCATGGTTCCCAGTCGCTCACCTTTCGTTGGTGGTGGGCGCGCACTGTCCTGGTTCCCGGTCCTGTTTCCTGGTTCGATTGGGCTTCGCTACCAGAGCGGCTACTGCCTTTATAGGCACGCTGAAAGTCCCTGTTCCAGGGCGCCATTTGTAGCGAATGCGGTACGGACTCTCTTTTAAGGTGCAATGAGAGATGTTTATTACAAATTCAGGCTTGCGTTTATACTCGCTATGATGCTTGCTCAAGCATTTGTTGATTAGCTAAGTTAGTCATTACATAAGTGATGTGTTTTGTGTTCCCACCAAAGTCACTGCCATAAACACCTTTTTTGTCTATCACAAGCTGTCCCTCTGTCCTTGATGCATCAATCCTGTATCAACTCCTCTGTCCTTGATGTATCACATAGCATACAGTCCTTTGTTCTTGTATTTTTCCACTAATGCTTGTTCTCATGCTGTTGACTCTTGCAGTTTCTCATGTGCCCGGTCTTCCGTGTACTGACACAGAAGAGCGATCACGAAAGAGGATTGGAGCGCACCTGTGAGTCAAGCAGAGTCAAGAAAGAAGATGACAGTGGTGGACCTGTGAGTCAGGAGGGGACAAAAGAGGAGAAAGGTGATGGAGCTACGAGTCAAGAGTGAGGAGGAAGATGGGCAGCCTGAGCCAGCGAGAAGGAGAATGTATCCTTAAGCACAGGGAACGATCTGTGATAAGTGCGTCCCCCTCCCACCCCTAGAAACCGTGCTCGGGGGTAAAGTGGTAAAATGGGAGCAGGGGCTGTTGGCTGTGTTTTGGGAGGTGGGGGTGGTGAGCAGGGGCTGGGCTCTTGGACTTGGGAGCAGTTAAGGGAGCAGGGTGGTCATCCCTTGGGAGGTGTCTGTCTGCCAGCAGGTAAAGGAGGGGGAAGAGGATCCTGCCGGGGTGAGGGCCTGGCCAGCTCTCCACTCCCAGGGCTCTTGATGCTGATGTGGTGTGTTGCTGTAAGTGCCAGGGGTGACTGGCAAAGAAAGTCTTTGTGGGGTGCATGCTGGGAAACTGTGCTGCTACGGAGGGGCTGGGTTGGTGGGAAGGCCTGTGCGGGGGGCCGGGGCCAAGGCAAGGTGGGCTTGCTGTGGGATGTGGGGATGCGTCAGCGACCGGACTCACCCCCTATGTGACTGTACGGGCCTGGGGTGGGTGTATTTCTGTCTTCAGGGCATTTCTGTTTGGGTGGAGCAGCTCACAAAGGCGAAAGCAAGAAAGGAAAGTAAGGTTGTGAACTTACGAGAAAGAGTGATCAAGAAAGAGGATTTGAGTTCATCCGGGAGTCGAGGGATCAAGAAAGAAGAGGAGGAAGGTGATGGACGTGCACATTGAAAATGAGAGGGAAGATGGGCAACCTGAAGCATGGAGCAAGGGAATGTCTCCTAGAACAAAGGGACCTTTCTGTAATCAGAGATCCCCCCTCCTACCCTACAAACTGAACGAAGAGGACTGCGAGAGGGAGCGCTCTGACAGGACAAGAGGTATCAGTAAATCTGGCAAGAGGACAGTGGGGGAAGCGCTCTGGCGGATCAACAAGTCTCAATATATGTGGCAAGAGGATGATGGGGGAGAGTTCACCAGTGGTTCAAAAGTCACCCAGAAAAAGGGGAAGAGGATGTCAAGGGGGGAGCGCTCTGGTCGATCACAAGACTCTCCTAAAAAACACAACAGGATGGTGGTGGGGGGGCATGTCCTATATGGGACAAGGGGTCCCGAGAAATCCAGCAAGAGGATGGTGGGGGGGAGCACTCTAGCAGACCAAGAATGTACTAAGGAAAGGCAAAAGGACGGCAGGAGGAGAGACCCAGTGGGTCAAGAGGTACCGAGAAATCCAGCAAGAGGACGACAGGGAGGAGCTCTTTAGCAGGCCAAAATCCCACTGAGGAAAGGCAAGAGGACAGCGGGGGAGAGCGCTCCAGTTCTTCAAGTGACTTCCCAGGCAGAAGGCAGGAGCATGGCGGGGCAGGACTGCGGCAGGTCAAGAATTCTCAGTCTGGCAATAGGATGGCGGGGAGGAGCGTTCCAGCGGGAGAAGAGCGCCCTGACTAGAGGCAAGACAAGGGTGAGGGAGAGCACTCGGACGTGTCAAGAAGACTCCCCCAAAAAGTGCAAGAGGAAGGCCGGTGGGGAGAGCAATCCAGCAGATCAGGAAGTCTCGATAAATGCGGTAAGAAGGTGGCAGGTGGGAGCTCTCCAGTGGTTCAAGAGGTCCCAAGATATCCAGCAAGAGAACTGTGAGGGAGAGCGCTCCAACAGGTCAAGCGGTGTCAAGAAATCCAGCAAGACAATGGTGGAAAACGCTCCGGTGAGTCACAAGATTCCCCCAAAAAAAGGCAAGAGAATGGTTAGAGGATGGTAACAGGCAGCTTTGAGAGCACTCTGGTGGATCAAGAAGCACCCAGGAAAAGGGGAAGAAGATGGTGGGGGGGAGCACTCTGGTTGGTCACAAGACTCCCCCAGAAAACACAAGAGGGTGGCAGGGGGAACGCCCTAATGGGTCAAGAGGTTCCAAGAAATCCAGCAGGAGGACGGCGAGGGGGAGCGCTCCAGCAGGCTGAGATTGTACTAAAGAAAGGCAAAAGGACAGCGGGAGGAGAAACCCAGTGGGTCAAGAGGTCCCAAGAAATCCAGTGAGAGGACAACAGGGAGGAGTGCTCTGGCAGGCCAAAATCTCAGTGAAGAAAGGCAAGAGGACAGCAGGGGGGAGTGCTCCAGTTCTTCAAGTGACTTCCCAGGTAGAAGGCAGAAGGACGGTGGGGTAGCGCTGGGACAGGTCGAGAATTCTCAATCTGGCAATAGGACAGCAGGGAGGAGCATCCAGCGGGACAGGAGCGCCCTGAAAATAGGCAAGACAAGGGTGAGTGAGAGCACTCCGAGATGTCAAGAAGTGTCAAAAAATCTGGTAAAGGATGGCAGGGGGGAGTGCTGTGGATATTCAAGAGACTCCCCAGTAAAAGGCAAGAGGACGGCGCGGGGAAGTGCTCCAGCACGTCAAGATGGCACTGAAGAAAGGCAAGGTCACAGTGGGGGGGAGCATTCCCGTTGTTCCAATGGTTCAAAAGGTCCCAAGAAATCCAACAAGAGAACTGCGAGGGGGAGCGCTCTGGCAAGTCAAGCGGTGTCAATAACCCCAGCAAGGCAACGGCGGAGAGCGCTCTGGTGAGTCACGAGACTCCCCTACAAAGGACGAGAGGATGGTGGAGGGGAGCCCACCAGTGGTTCAAGCAGCACCCAGGAAAAGGGGAGGAGGCTGACGAGGGGCAGGCCTCTGGCGGGCCAAGATCGCTGAGGGAAGGTGCGGGGGAGCTTGCTGGTGGCTCAAGAGACCTCTAGAAAAAGGTAAGAGGGCGGCGGGGGGTGGGAGGGCGCCTCAGCTGGTGAAGAGGAACCCCGAAAACAAGGCAAGAGAATGTTGGTGGGGGGAGCGCTCTGGCGGTTCCAGAGGCTCCCCGAGATCCGCTCAGACGGCAGCGGGTAACGCGGCAGCTCAGCGTCAATCAAAGAAGAACAGGAAGGCGGTTGACCTGCAATTCCAGAGCGAGGAGGAAGACTGGCAACCCGAACGAGGAGCAGCAGAACTTGGCATGGCCTCTGAAATCCTCCTTTAATCTGGGCTCAGGTAAGCTGGAAGCAGGGGACATAGGCTGGGGTTTGGGAGGTGGGCAGGTGAGAAATGATCCGCATTTTTGATCTGCTGAGTGACTGAAGCGCCTGGGAGTTCATTTGGAGTCGTTGCCTTACTTGATTTTACACTGACTTTTGCATTATATTTTAATGACGTAGAATTTTCCGTTTTGACATCGAAACCTAAACTTCTTTGGAAATTCATCCTCTGTCCCTTCAGTCTCAGCTCGTGGCACTTCCACTGTCTCGTGGCCCGCGTTTCAATGTACATTAGATTGCTTCCTGGGCCTTGGATTTTAAGTAATGGTCCGTCACAAGTTTGTTTTTCTTGTCCTTAACAGGCAGCTTTGAGAGCTCTCTAAGGAAAAGTGATATCTTTTTACCTTGTTACTGCTCTTTCCATGTTACGAGCAGCCACCCTCTTTATGATCAGTCTCATGCTTTTCTTCCTTTCTTGCCCAGGTTCAGAATACCAGGAATTCCAAGCTTCAAGTTTCCTGTGGAACATTGCGGGAGACCTTGATAACGTGGCAATGAGGGAGGTGATGAAGAGAAACAATACCTGTTCCTTTCCCATTTCAAGACGTTATTTTTTACCTTCCTGGTAGCTGTGAGATGATTTGCAATCTTGCGCTAGCGTCTGCCTGAAAGAGAACACGGACCCTTTGGGTGCCTCCTCAAGAAATACTTGCTCTATGGTTCTGGCGATGTCCAGGCTTCAAGGGTGGGGCATAGGGGAGTGTAAATCTTAGGGGGCCTCCCGGGATGTCTGCAGGTTTGGGTGACCCGTGGCTGGGACGGGGACGCCGAGGTTGTCAATCTTGCCCTGAATCTCTCGCTCCCTCTCTTGCAGCACCCGAGACCGAATGGAGGAGCAAGTGTACGGGAAGTTCCTGCGCCACGCCACAGATCACATTTATCGCTCTCGCCCTGAGAGACCCGGAGAACCAAACCGTTCCCATCGTGCCTTGAAGCAGCCTCTGCTCACGCGCTTCTCCCAGGGAGAAGGCAGAATGGCAGTAGCTCGCCACGTTATACCACAGGGTGCACACTCTGCAGCTTTCTAGCCCAGCTCTGCGTTAGCTCACCCCTGCAATTTTGCACCGCCCACGCAAATTTGAGTTGTCGCTGGTTGTTGCAGCGTTTGGCTTTGGTGAGGACAGCGTGTGTTTGTCAGCAGTTGGTGTAGGGTGGAATCTTGAGGAGAAAGTGATATTTTCGTGCCAGAACTGGTTGGTGTTTGCATGGTATTGTGGTAGTTGTTCCCACAGGTGATCAGTGCTGGAGTGTTATTGCAGGATGAGGGGATTTTGAAGGCTTGTCTGTGAGATGCACTAGAGGCAGCAGTTGCAAACGAAAGGCTGAGGTGCGGAGAGTTTGTCGGTGGGTTTTGGACAGTTGTCAGTTGAAGAGTTGGTTGTTTGCAGGTGAGGTGTAGAGCAGAGGGTGAAGCTGACTTTGCCTGGGCGGCGCAACTGGATGGGTGTGCAGAGCTGAGGAGAGCGGGCTTCTGCGGGTGACCCTAAAGCTGGAGAACCAGCCAGCGGCAGCTCCAGACAGTCCCGCTGCCGAGCTTGGCCGTGTAGGGCCAGTGCCCTGGGGCACAGGGAGTGTGACCCTCCGCAAGCACCAAACAGCAGGTGAGGACTGTGGGGATTTGTACTGAGCTATGATATCTCTAAGGCATGTGCGAGGGCCCGGGGCCAAGGCAAGGTGGGCTCGTTGTGGGGTGTGGGGAGGTGTCAGCCCCCGGACTCAGCCCCTGTCTGATTGTAGTGCCCTTGGGCTGGTGTAGCTCAGTCCTCTGTGTGTTTCTCTTCAGGTGGAGCAGCGTGCAAAGGAAAAGCAAGGAAGGAGAGGAAGGTGGTGAACCTATGAGGAAGAGTGTAGCGAATCTGGCGTGGACTCACGGTAAGGTGCCATGAGAGACATTTATTACAAACTCAGGTTTGCATTTATACTCGCTATGATGCTTGCTCAAGCATTTGCTCTTTAGCTAAGTTAGACATTACATGAGCGATGTAACTGCCATATACGCATTTTTTTCTATAGTAAGCTGTCCCTCTGTCCCTGATGTATCAGTCCTGTATCCTGTATCTTAGTAGTCATAATTTTTCCCCAAGTAGATGAATATTTGCAAGCAGCTTTATCTCCAGTCGTTACCTGTTCATATAATTCTCATTCATCTTTGTGCCATGTCTCCAACTGAAATGTACCAGTTGTAGGAAAGTCTAGCACATGATTAGCAATCCATTGTAATAAACTCACCAATCAGACCCCTGATACATCCTGATTTTGCATTTGTAGCGCATGTTGAAGGACATCCAGGGTTTGTCTTTGCTTAAGGGATAACTTCCCTCCCATGGTTCCCAGTCGCTCACCTTTCGTTGGTGGTGGGCGCGCACTGTCCTGGTTCCCGGTCCTGTTTCCTGGTTCGATTGGGCTTCGCTACCAGAGCGGCTACTGCCTTTATAGGCACGCTGAAAGTCCCTGTTCCAGGGCGCCATTTGTAGCGAATGCGGTACGGACTCTCTTTTAAGGTGCAATGAGAGATGTTTATTACAAATTCAGGCTTGCGTTTATACTCGCTATGATGCTTGCTCAAGCATTTGTTGATTAGCTAAGTTAGTCATTACATAAGTGATGTGTTTTGTGTTCCCACCAAAGTCACTGCCATAAACACCTTTTTTGTCTATCACAAGCTGTCCCTCTGTCCTTGATGCATCAATCCTGTATCAACTCCTCTGTCCTTGATGTATCACATAGCATACAGTCCTTTGTTCTTGTATTTTTCCACTAATGCTTGTT
Organism: Patagioenas fasciata; assembly: GCF_037038585.1. Lineage (NCBI taxonomy): Eukaryota > Metazoa > Chordata > Aves > Columbiformes > Columbidae > Patagioenas > Patagioenas fasciata. The sequence goes on along the minus strand of NC_092525.1, from coordinate 1,831,195 downwards.
CTCATGCTGTTGACTCTTGCAGTTTCTCATGTGCCCGGTCTTCCGTGTACTGACACAGAAGAGCGATCACGAAAGAGGATTGGAGCACACCTGTGAGTCAAGCAGAGTCAAGAAAGAAGATGACAGTGGTGGACCTGTGAGTCAGGAGGGGACAAAAGAGGAGAAAGGTGATGGAGCTACGAGTCAAGAGTGAGGAGGAAGATGGGCAGGCTGAGCCAGCGAGAAGGAGAATGTATCCTTAAGCACAGGGAACGATCTGTGATAAGTGCGTCCCCCTCCCACCCCTAGAAACCGTGCTCGGGGGTAAAGTGGTAAAATGGGAGCAGGGGCTGTTGGCTGTGTTTTGGGAGGTGGGGGTGGTGAGCAGGGGCTGGGCTCTTGGACTTGGGAGCAGTTAAGGGAGCAGGGTGGTCATCCCTTGGGAGGTGTCTGTCTGCCAGCAGGTAAAGGAGGGGGAAGAGGATCCTGCCGGGGTGAGGGCCTGGCCAGCTCTCCACTCCCAGGGCTCTTGATGCTGATGTGGTGTGTTGCTGTAAGTGCCAGGGGTGACTGGCAAAGAAAGTCTTTGTGGGGTGCATGCTGGGAAACTGTGCTGCTACGGAGGGGCTGGGTTGGTGGGAAGGCCTGTGCGGGGGGCCGGGGCCAAGGCAAGGTGGGCTTGCTGTGGGATGTGGGGATGCGTCAGCGACCGGACTCACCCCCTATGTGACTGTACGGGCCTGGGGTGGGTGTATTTCTGTCTTCAGGGCATTTCGGTTTGGGTGGAGCAGCTCACAAAGGCGAAAGCAAGAAAGGAAAGTAAGGTTGTGAACTTACGAGAAAGAGTGATCAAGAAAGAGGATTTGAGTTCATCCGGGAGTCGAGGGATCAAGAAAGAAGAGGAGGAAGGTGATGGACGTGCACATTGAAAATGAGAGGGAAGATGGGCAACCTGAAGCATGGAGCAAGGGAATGTCTCCTAGAACAAAGGGACCTTTCTGTAATCAGAGATCCCCCCTCCTACCCTACAAACTGAACAAAGAGGACTGCGAGAGGGAGCGCTCTGACAGGACAAGAGGTATCAGTAAATCTGGCAAGAGGACAGTGGGGGAAGCGCTCTGGCGGATCAACAAGTCTCAATATATGTGGCAAGAGGATGATGGGGGAGAGTTCACCAGTGGTTCAAAAGTCACCCAGAAAAAGGGGAAGAGGATGTCAAGGGGGGAGCGCTCTGGTCGATCACAAGACTCTCCTAAAAAACACAACAGGATGGTGGTGGGGGGGCATGTCCTATATGGGACAAGGGGTCCCGAGAAATCCAGCAAGAGGATGGTGGGGGGGAGCACTCTAGCAGACCAAGAATGTACTAAGGAAAGGCAAAAGGACGGCAGGAGGAGAGACCCAGTGGGTCAAGAGGTACCGAGAAATCCAGCAAGAGGACGACAGGGAGGAGCTCTTTAGCAGGCCAAAATCCCACTGAGGAAAGGCAAGAGGACAGCGGGGGAGAGCGCTCCAGTTCTTCAAGTGACTTCCCAGGCAGAAGGCAGGAGCATGGCGGGGCAGGACTGCGGCAGGTCAGGAATTCTCAGTCTGGCAATAGGATGGCGGGGAGGAGCGTTCCAGCGGGAGAAGAGCGCCCTGACTAGAGGCAAGACAAGGGTGAGGGAGAGCACTCGGACGTGTCAAGAAGACTCCCCCAAAAAGTGCAAGAGGAAGGCCGGTGGCGAGAGCAATCCAGCAGATCAGGAAGTCTCGATAAATGCGGTAAGAAGGTGGCAGGTGGGAGCTCTCCAGTGGTTCAAGAGGTCCCAAGATATCCAGCAAGAGAACTGTGAGGGAGAGCGCTCCAACAGGTCAAGCGGTGTCAAGAAATCCAGCAAGACAATGGTGGAAAACGCTCCGGTGAGTCACAAGATTCCCCCAAAAAAAGGCAAGAGAATGGTTAGAGGATGGTAACAGGCAGCTTTGAGAGCACTCTGGTGGATCAAGAAGCACCCAGGAAAAGGGGAAGAAGATGGTGGGGGGGAGCACTCTGGTTGGTCACAAGACTCCCCCAGAAAACACAAGAGGGTGGCAGGGGGAACGCCCTAATGGGTCAAGAGGTTCCAAGAAATCCAGCAGGAGGACGGCGAGGGGGAGCGCTCCAGCAGGCTGAGATTGTACTAAAGAAAGGCAAAAGGACAGCGGGAGGAGAAACCCAGTGGGTCAAGAGGTCCCAAGAAATCCAGTGAGAGGACAACAGGGAGGAGTGCTCTGGCAGGCCAAAATCTCAGTGAAGAAAGGCAAGAGGACAGCAGGGGGGAGTGCTCCAGTTCTTCAAGTGACTTCCCAGGTAGAAGGCAGAAGGACGGTGGGGTAGCGCTGGGACAGGTCGAGAATTCTCAATCTGGCAATAGGACAGCAGGGAGGAGCATCCAGCGGGACAGGAGCGCCCTGAAAATAGGCAAGACAAGGGTGAGTGAGAGCACTCCGAGATGTCAAGAAGTGTCAAAAAATCTGGTAAAGGATGGCAGGGGGGAGTGCTGTGGATATTCAAGAGACTCCCCAGTAAAAGGCAAGAGGACGGCGCGGGGAAGTGCTCCAGCACGTCAAGATCGCACTGAAGAAAGGCAAGGTCACAGTGGGGGGGAGCATTCCCGTTGTTCCAATGGTTCAAAAGGTCCCAAGAAATCCAACAAGAGAACTGCGAGGGGGAGCGCTCTGGCAAGTCAAGCGGTGTCAATAACCCCAGCAAGGCAACGGCGGAGAGCGCTCTGGTGAGTCACGAGACTCCCCTACAAAGGACGAGAGGATGGTGGAGGGGAGCCCACCAGTGGTTCAAGCAGCACCCAGGAAAAGGGGAGGAGGCTGACGAGGGGCAGGCCTCTGGCGGGCCAAGATCCCTGAGGGAAGGTGCGGGGGAGCTTGCTGGTGGCTCAAGAGACCTCTAGAAAAAGGTAAGAGGGCGGCGGGGGGTGGGAGGGCGCCTCAGCTGGTGAAGAGGAACCCCGAAAACAAGGCAAGAGAATGTTGGTGGGGGGAGCGCTCTGGCGGTTCCAGAGGCTCCCCGAGATCCGCTCAGACGGCAGCGGGTAACGCGGCAGCTCAGCGTCAATCAAAGAAGAACAGGAAGGCGGTTGACCTGCAATTCCAGAGCGAGGAGGAAGACTGGCAACCCGAACGAGGAGCAGCAGAACTTGGCATGGCCTCTGAAATCCTCCTTTAATCTGGGCTCAGGTAAGCTGGAAGCAGGGGACATAGGCTGGGGTTTGGGAGGTGGGCAGGTGAGAAATGATCCGCATTTTTGATCTGCTGAGTGACTGAAGCGCCTGGGAGTTCATTTGGAGTCGTTGCCTTACTTGATTTTACACTGCCTTTTGCATTATATTTTAATGACGTAGAATTTTCCGTTTTGACATCGAAACCTAAACTTCTTTGGAAATTCATCCTCTGTCCCTTCAGTCTCAGCTCGTGGCACTTCCACTGTCTCGTGGCCCGCGTTTCAATGTACATTAGATCGCTTCCTGGGCCTTGGATTTTAAGTAATGGTCCGTCACAAGTTTGTTTTTCTTGTCCTTAACAGGCAGCTTTGAGAGCTCTCTAAGGAAAAGTGATATCTTTTTACCTTGTTACTGCTCTTTCCATGTTACGAGCAGCCACCCTCTTTATGATCAGTCTCATGCTTTTCTTCCTTTCTTGCCCAGGTTCAGAATACCAGGAATTCCAAGCTTCAAGTTTCCTGTGGAACATTGCGGGAGACCTTGATAACGTGGCAATGAGGGAGGTGATGAAGAGAAACAATACCTGTTCCTTTCCCATTTCAAGACGTTATTTTTTACCTTCCTGGTAGCTGTGAGATGATTTGCAATCTTGCGCTAGCATCTGCCTGAAAGAGAACACGGACCCTTTGGGTGCCTCCTCAAGAAATACTTGCTCTGTGGTTCTGGCGATGTCCAGGCTTCAAGGGTGGGGCATAGGGGAGTGTAAATCTTAGGGGGCCTCCCGGGATGTCTGCAGGTTTGGGTGACCCGTGGCTGGGACGGGGACGCCGAGGTTGTCAATCTTGCCCTGAATCTCTCGCTCCCTCTCTTGCAGCACCCGAGACCGAATGGAGGAGCAAGTGTACGGGAAGTTCCTGCGCCACGACACAGATCACATTTATCGCTCTCGCCCTGAGAGACCCGGAGAACCAAACCGTTCCCATCGTGCCTTGAAGCAGCCTCTGCTCACGCGCTTCTCCCAGGGAGAAGGCAGAATGGCAGTAGCTCGCCACGTTATACCACAGGGTGCACACTCTGCAGCTTTCAAGCCCAGCTCTGCGTTAGCTCACCCCTGCGATTTTGCACCGCCCACGCAAATTTGAGTTGTCGCTGGTTGTTGCAGCGTTTGGCTTTGGTGAGGACAGCGTGTGTTTGTCAGCAGTTGGTGTAGGGTGGAATCTTGAGGAGAAAGTGATATTTCCGTGCCAGAACTGGTTGGTGTTTGCATGGTATTGTGGTAGTTGTTCCCGCAGGTGATCACTGCTGGAGTGTTATTGCAGGATGAGGGGATTTTGAAGGCTTGTCTGTGAGATGCACTAGAGGCAGCAGTTGCAAACGAAAGGCTGAGGTGTGGAGAGTTTGTCGGTGGGTTTTGGACAGTTGTCAGTTGAAGAGTTGGTTGTTTGCAGGTGAGGTGTAGAGCAGAGGGTGAAGCTGACTTTGCCTGGGCGGCGCAACTGGATGGGTGTGCAGAGCTGAGGAGAGCGGGCTTCTGCGGGTGACCCTAAAGCTGGAGAACCAGCCAGCGGCAGCTCCAGACAGTCCCGCTGCCGAGCTTGGCTGTGTAGGGCCAGTGCCCTGGGGCACAGGGAGTGTGACCCTCCGCAAGCACCAAACAGCAGGTGAGGACTGTGGGGATTTGTACTGAGCTATGATATCTCTAAGGCATGTGCGAGGGGTCGGGGCCAAGGCAAGGTGGGCTCGTTGTGGGGTGTGGGGAGGTGTCAGCCCCCGGACTCAGCCCCTGTCTGATTGTAGTGCCCTTGGGCTGGTGTAGCTCAGTCCTCTGTGTGTTTCTCTTCAGGTGGAGCAGCGTGCAAAGGAAAAGCAAGGAAGGAGAGGAAGGTGGTGAACCTATGAGGAAGAGTGTAGCGAATCTGGCGTGGACTCACGGTAAGGTGCCATGAGAGACATTTATTACAAACTCAGGTTTGCATTTATACTCGCTATGATGCTTGCTCAAGCATTTGCTCTTTAGCTAAGTTAGACATGACATGAGCGATGTAACTGCCATATACGCATTTTTTTCTATAGTAAGCTGTCCCTCTGTCCCTGATGTATCAGTCCTGTATCCTGTATCTTAGTAGTCATAATTTTTCCCCAAGTAGATGAATATTTTGCAAGCAGCTTTATCTCCAGTCGTTACCTGTTCATATAATTCTCATTCATCTTTGTGCCATGTCTCCAACTGAAATGTACCAGTTGTAGGAAAGTCTAGCACATGATTAGCAATCCATTGTAATAAACTCACCAATCAGACCCCTGATACATCCTGATTTTGCGTTTGTAGCGCATGTTGAAGGACATCCAGGGTTTGTCTTTGCTTAAGGGATAACTTCCCTCCCATGGTTCCCAATCGCTCACCTTTCGTTGGTGGTGGGCGCGCACTGTCCTGGTTCCCGGTCCTGTTTCCTGGTTCGATTGGGCTTCGCTACCAGAGCGGCTACTGCCTTTATAGGCACGCTGATAGTCCCTGTTCCAGGGCGCCATTTGTAGCGAATGCGGTACGGACTCTCTTTTAAGGTGCAATGAGAGATGTTTATTACAAATTCAGGCTTGCGTTTATACTCGCTATGATACTTGCTCAAGCATTTGTTGACTAGCTAAGTTAGTCATTACATAAGTGATGTGTTTTGTGTTCCCACCAAAGTCACTGCCATAAACACCTTTTTTGTCTATCACAAGCTGTCCCTCTGTCCTTGATGCATCAATCCTGTATCAACTCCTCTGTCCTTGATGTATCACATAGCATACAGTCCTTTGTTCTTGTATTTTTCCACTAATGCTTGTTCTCATGCTGTTGACTCTTGCAGTTTCTCACGTGCCCGGTCTTCCGTGTACTGACACAGAAGAGCGATCACGAAAGAGGATTGGAGCGCACCTGTGAGTCAAGCAGAGTCAAGAAAGAAGATGACAGTGGTGGACCTGTGAGTCAGGAGGGGACAAAAGAGGAGAAAGGTGATGGAGCTACGAGTCAAGAGTGAGGAGGAAGATGGGCAGCCTGAGCCAGCGAGAAGGAGAATGTATCCTTAAGCACAGGGAACGATCTGTGATTAGTGCGTCCCCCTCCCACCCCTAGAAACCGTGCTCGGGGGTAAAGTGGTAAAATGGGAGCAGGGGCTGTTGGCTGTGTTTTGGGAGGTGGGGGTGGTGAGCAGGGGCTGGGCTCTTGGACTTGGGAGCAGTTAAGGGAGCAGGGTGGTCATCCCTTGGGAGGTGTCTGTCTGCCAGCAGGTAAAGGAGGGGGAAGAGGATCCTGCCGGGGTGAGGGCCTGGCCAGCTCTCCACTCCCAGGGCTCTTGATGCTGGTGTGGTGTGTTGCTGTAAGTGCCAGGGGTGACTGGCAAAGAAAGTCTTTGTGGTGTGCATGCTGGGAAACTGTGCTGCTACGGAGGGGCTGGGTTGGTGGGAAGGCCTGTGCGGGGGGCCGGGGCCAAGGCAAGGTGGCCTTGTGGTGGGGTGTGGGGATGCGTCAGCGACCAGACTCGCCCCCTCGTGTGACTGTACGGGCCTGGGGTGGGTATATTTTTGTTTTCTGTGCATCTCTGTTCGGGTGGAGCAGCTCGCAAAGGTGAAAGCAAGAAAGAAGAGGAAGGTGGTGAACCTACGAGGAAGAGCGATCAAGAAAGAGGATTGGAGTGCATCTGCAAGTCAACAGGGATCAAGAAAGAAGATGACGGTGGTAGAGCTGCGAGTCAGGAGGGATCAAGAAAGAAGAGGAGGAAGGTGATGGAGCTGCGAGTCAGGAGTGAGGAGGAAGAAAATGTCCCCCTTGGGACAGGGACCTCCCTGTAATCAGGACTGCGCCCTCCCACCCCTGGAAAGTGCTCAGGGGCCCAGACATCCATGGGAAGGTTGTGTCCGACAACACGAGCCAGATCTTCAGCACTGGCTGCTGTTCAGCTGGGACCAGGGGCTGCTGGTGGGGTTTTGGGAGGCGGGGTGGGTGAGTAGAGGCTGGGCTTTTGTACTCCTGAGTGGTTGAGAGAGAGGGCTGGACACCTCTTGGGAGGTGTCTTGTCTGTCTGCCATCAGCTAAAGGAGGGGGAAGAGGATCCTGCCGGGGTGAGGGCCTGGCCAGCTCTCCACTCCCAGGGCTCTTGATGCTGATGTGGTGTGTTGCTGTAAGTGCCAGGGGTGACTGGCAAAGAAAGTCTTTGTGAGGTGCATGCTGGGAAACTGTGCTGCTACGGAGGGGCTGGGTTGGTGGGAAGGCCTGTGCGGGGGGCCGGGGCCAAGGCAAGGTGGGCTTGCTGTGGGATGTGGGGATGCGTCAGCGAGCGGACTCACCCCCTATGTGACTGTACGGGCTTGGGGTGGGTGTATTTCTGTCTTCAGGGCATTTCGGTTTGGGTGGAGCAGCTCACAAAGGCGAAAGCAAGAAAGGAAAGTAAGGTTGTGAACTTACGAGAAAGAGTGATCAAGAAAGAGGATTTGAGTTCATGCGGGAGTCGAGGGATCAAGAAAGAAGAGGAGGAAGGTGATGGACGTGCATATTGAAAATGAGAGGGAAGATGGGCAACCTGAAGCATGGAGCAAGGGAATGTCTCCTAGAACAAAGGGACCTTTCTGTAATCAGAGATCCCCCCTCCTACCCTACAAACTGAACAAAGAGGACTGCGAGAGGGAGCGCTCTGACAGGACAAGAGGTATCAGTAAATCTGGCAAGAGGACAGTGGGGGAAGCGCTCTGGCGGATCAACAAGTCTCAATATATGTGGCAAGAGGATGATGGGGGAGAGTTCACCAGTGGTTCAAAAGTCACCCAGAAAAAGGGGAAGAGGATGTCAAGGGGGGAGCGCTCTGGTCGATCACAAGACTCTCCTAAAAAACACACCAGGATGGTGGTGGGGGGGAATGTCCTATATGGGACAAGGGGTCCCGAGAAATCCAGCAAGAGGATGGTGGGGGGGAGCACTCCAGCAGACCAAGAATGTACTAAGGAAAGGCAAAAGGACGGCAGGAGGAGAGACCCAGTGGGTCAAGAGGTACCGAGAAATCCAGCAAGAGGACGACAGGGAGGAGCTCTTTAGCAGGCCAAAATCCAACTGAGGAAAGGCAAGAGGACAGCGGGGGAGAGCGCTCCAGTTCTTCAAGTGACTTCCCAGGCAGAAGGCAGGAGCATGGCGGGGCAGGACTGCGGCAGGTCAAGAATTCTCAGTCTGGCAATAGGATGGCGGGGAGGAGCGCCCTGACTAGAGGCAAGACGAGGGTGAGGGAGAGCACTCGGACGTGTCAAGAAGACTCCCCCAAAAAGTGCAAGAGGAAGGCCGGTGGGGAGAGCAATCCAGCAGATCAGGAAGTCTCAATAAATGCGGTAAGAAGGTGGCAGGTGGGAGCTCCCCAGTGGTTCAAGAGGTCCCAAGATATCCAGCAAGAGAACTGTGAGGGAGAGCGCTCCAACAGGTCAAGCGGTGTCAAGAAATCCAGCAAGACAATGGTGGAAAACGCTCCGGTGAGTCACAAGATTCCCCCAAAAAAAGGCAAGAGAATGGTGCAGGGGAGCACTCTGGTGGATCAAGAAGCACCCAGGAAAAGGGGAAGAAGATGGTGGGGGGGAGCACTCTGGTTGGTCACAAGACTCCCCCAGAAAACACAAGAGGGTGGCAGGGGGAACGCCCTAATGGGTCAAGAGGATCCAAGAAATCCAGCAAGAGGACGACAGGGAGGAGCTCTTTAGCAGGCCAAAATCCCACTGAGGAAAGGCAAGAGGACAGCGGGGGAGAGCGCTCCAGTTCTTCAAGTGACTTCCCAGGCAGAAGGCAGGAGCATGGTGGGGCAGGACTGCGGCAGGTCAAGAATTCTCAGTCTGGCAATAGGATGGCGGGGAGGAGCGTTCCAGCGGGAGAAGAGCGCCCTGACTAGAGGCAAGACAAGGGTGAGGGAGAGCGCTCGGATGTGTGAAGAAGACTCCCCCAAAAAAGTGCAAGAGGAAGGCCAGGGGCAGAGCAATCCAGCAGATCAGGAAGTCTCAATAAATGCGGTAAGAGGATGGCGGGTGCGAGCCCCCCCAGTGGTCCAAGAGATCCCAAGAAATCCAGCAAGAGGACGGCAAGGGGGAGCGCTCCAGCAGATCAGGAAATCTCGATAAATGCGGTTAGAGGATGGTGGGTGGGAGCCCCACAGTTGTTTAAGGCATCCCAAGAAATCCAGCAAAAGGACGGCGAGGGGGAACGCTCTGGCAGATCAGGACGTCTCAATAAATGCGGTAAGAGGATGGCGGGTGGGAGCCCCCCAGTGGTTCAAAATGTCCCAAGATATCCAGGAAGAGAACTGTGAGGGGGAGCGCTCCGGCAGGTCAAGCGATGTCAACAAATCCAGCAAGACAATGGTGGAGAACGCTCCGGTGAGTCACAAGACTCCACCAAAAAAGGCAAGAGAATGGTTAGAGGATGGTAACAGGCAGCTTTGAGAGCACTCTGGTGGATCAAGAAGCACCCAGGAAAAGGGGAAGAGGATGGTGGGGGGAAACGGCCTGGTTGATCACAAGACTCCCCCAAAAACCACAAGAGGGTGGCAGGGGGAACGCCCTAAGGGGTCAAGAGGTTCCAAGAAATCCAGCAGGAGGACGGCGAGGGGGAGCGCTCCAGCAGGCTGAGATTGTACTAAAGAAAGGCAAAAGGACAGCAGGAGGAGAAACCCAGTGGGTCAAGAGGTCCCAAGAAATCCAGTAAGAGGACAACAGGGAGGAGTGCTCTGGCAGGCCAAAATCTCAGTGAAGAAAGGCAAGAGGACAGCAGGGGGGAGTGCTCCAGTTCTTCAAGTGACTTCCCACGTAGAAGGCAGAAGGACGGTGGGGTAGCGCTGGGACCGGTCGAGAATTCTCAATCTGGCAATAGGACAGCAGGGAGGAGCATCCAGCGGGACAGGAGCGCCCTGAAAATAGGCAAGACAAGGGTGAGTGAGAGCACTCCGAGATGTCAAGAAGTGTCAAAAAATCTGGTAAAGGATGGCAGGGGGGAGTGCTGTGGATATTCAAGAGACTCCCCAGTAAAAGGCAAGAGGACGGCGCGGGGAAGTGCTCCAGCACGTCAAGATCGCACTGAAGAAAGGCAAGGTCACAGTGGAGGGGAGCATTCCCGTTGTTCCAATGGTTCAAAAGGTCCCAAGAAATCCAACAAGAGAACTGCGAGGGGGAGCGCTCTGGCAAGTCAAGCGGTGTCAATAACCCCAGCAAGGCAACGGCGGAGAGCGCTCTGGTGAGTCACAAGACTCCCCTACAAAGGACGAGAGGATGGTGGAGGGGAGCCCACCAGTGGTTCAAGCAGCACCCAGGAAAAGGGGAGGAGGCTGACGAGGGGCAGGCCTCTGGCGGGCCAAGATCGCTGAGGGAAGGTGCGGGGGAGCTTGCTGGTGGCTCAAGAGACCTCTAGAAAAAGGTAAGAGGGCGGCGGGGGGTGGGAGGGCGCCTCAGCTGGTGAAGAGGAACCCCGAAAACAAGGCAAGAGAATGTTGGTGGGGGGAGCGCTCTGGCGGTTCCAGAGGCTCCCCGAGATCCGCTCAGACGGCAGCGGGTAACGCGGCAGCTCAGCGTCAATCGAAGAACAGGAAGGCGGTTGACCTGCAATTCCAGAGCGAGGAGGAAGACTGGCAACCCGAACGAGGAGCAGCAGAACTTGGCATGGCCTCTGAAATCCTCCTTTAATCTGGGCTCAGGTAAGCTGGAAGCAGGGGACATAGGCTGGGGTTTGGGAGGTGGGCAGGTGAGAAATGATCCGCATTTTTGATCTCCTGAGTGACTGAAGCGCCTGGGAGTTCATTTGGAGTCGTTGCCTTACTTGATTTTACACTGACTTTTGCATTATATTTTAATGACGTAGAATTTTCCGTTTTGACATCGAAACCTAAACTTCTTTGGAAATTCATCCTCTGTCCCTTCAGTCTCAGCTCGTGGCACTTCCACTGTCTCGTGGCCCGCGTTTCAATGTACATTAGATCGCTTCCTGGGCCTTGGATTTTAAGTAATGGTCCGTCACAAGTTTGTTTTTCTTGTCCTTAACAGGCAGCTTTGAGAGCTCTCTAAGGAAAAGTGATATCTTTTTACCTTGTTACTGCTCTTTCCATGTTACGAGCAGCCACCCTCTTTATGATCAGTCTCATGCTTTTCTTCCTTTCTTGCCCAGGTTCAGAATACCAGGAATTCCAAGCTTCAAGTTTCCTGTGGAACATTGCGGGAGACCTTGATAACGTGGCAATGAGGGAGGTGATGAAGAGAAACAATACCTGTTCCTTTCCCATTTCAAGACGTTATTTTTTACCTTCCTGGTAGCTGTGAGATGATTTGCAATCTTGCGCTAGCATCTGCCTGAAAGAGAACACGGACCCTTTGGGTGCCTCCTCAAGAAATACTTGCTCTATGGTTCCGGCGATGTCCAGGCTTCAAGGGTGGGGCATAGGGGAGTGTAAATCTTAGGGGGCCTCCCGGGATGTCTGCAGGTTTGGGTGACCCGTGGCTGGGACGGGGACGCCGAGGTTGTCAATCTTGCCCTGAATCTCTCGCTCCCTCTCTTGCAGCACCCGAGACCGAATGGAGGAGCAAGTGTACGGGAAGTTCCTGCGCCACGCCACAGATCACATTTATCGCTCTCGCCCTGAGAGACCCGGAGAACCAAACCGTTCCCATCGTGCCTTGAAGCAGCCTCTGCTCACGCGCTTCTCCCAGGGAGAAGGCAGAATGGCAGTAGCTCGCCACGTTATACCACAGGGTGCACACTCTGCAGCTTTCAAGCCCAGCTCTGCGTTAGCTCACCCCTGCAATTTTGCACCGCCCACGCAAATTTGAGTTGTCGCTGGTTGTTGCAGCGTTTGGCTTTGGTGAGGACAGCGTGTGTTTGTCAGCAGTTGGTGTAGGGTGGAATCTTGAGGAGAAAGTGATATTTCCGTGCCAGAACTGGTTGGTGTTTGCATGGTATTGTGGTAGTTGTTCCCACAGGTGATCAGTGCTGGAGTGTTATTGCAGGATGAGGGGATTTTGAAGGCTTGTCTGTGAGATGCACTAGAGGCAGCAGTTGCAAACGAAAGGCTGAGGTGTGGAGAGTTTGTCGGTGGGTTTTGGACAGTTGTCAGTTGAAGAGTTGGTTGTTTGCAGGTGAGGTGTAGAGCAGAGGGTGAAGCTGACTTTGCCTGGGCGGCGCAACTGGATGGGTGTGCAGAGCTGAGGAGAGCGGGCTTCTGCGGGTGACCCTAAAGCTGGAGAACCAGCCAGCGGCAGCTCCAGACAGTCCCGCTGCCGAGCTTGGCCGTGTAGGGCCAGTGCCCTGGGGCACAGGGAGTGTGACCCTCCGCAAGCACCAAACAGCAGGTGAGGACTGTGGGGATTTGTACTGAGCTATGATATCTCTAAGGCATGTGCGAGGGGCCGGGGCCAAGGCAAGGTGGGCTCGTTGTGGGGTGTGGGGAGGTGTCAGCCCCCGGACTCAGCCCCTGTCTGATTGTAGTGCCCTTGGGCTGGTGTAGCTCAGTCCTCTGTGTGTTTCTCTTCAGGTGGAGCAGCGTGCAAAGGAAAAGCAAGGAAGGAGAGGAAGGTGGTGAACCTATGAGGAAGAGTGTAGCGAATCTGGCGTGGACTCACGGTAAGGTGCCATGAGAGACATTTATTACAAACTCAGGTTTGCATTTATACTCGCTATGATGCTTGCTCAAGCATTTGCTCTTTAGCTAAGTTAGACATTACATGAGCGATGTAACTGCCATATACGCATTTTTTTCTATAGTAAGCTGTCCCTCTGTCCCTGATGTATCAGTCCTGTATCCTGTATCTTAGTAGTCATAATTTTTCCCCAAGTAGATGAATATTTGCAAGCAGCTTTATCTCCAGTCGTTACCTGTTCATATAATTCTCATTCATCTTTGTGCCATGTCTCCAACTGAAATGTACCAGTTGTAGGAAAGTCTAGCACATGATTAGCAATCCATTGTAATAAACTCACCAATCAGACCCCTGATACATCCTGATTTTGCGTTTGTAGCGCATGTTGAAGGACATCCAGGGTTTGTCTTTGCTTAAGGGATAACTTCCCTCCCATGGTTCCCAATCGCTCACCTTTCGTTGGTGGTGGGCGCGCACTGTCCTGGTTCCCGGTCCTGTTTCCTGGTTCGATTGGGCTTCGCTACCAGAGCGGCTACTGCCTTTATAGGCACGCTGAAAGTCCCTGTTCCAGGGCGCCATTTGTAGCGAATGCGGTACGGACTCTCTTTTAAGGTGCAATGAGAGATGTTTATTACAAATTCAGGCTTGCGTTTATACTCGCTATGATGCTTGCTCAAGCATTTGTTGATTAGCTAAGTTAGTCATTACATAAGTGATGTGTTTTGTGTTCCCACCAAAGTCACTGCCATAAACACCTTTTTTGTCTATCACAAGCTGTCCCTCTGTCCTTGATGCATCAATCCTGTATCAACTCCTCTGTCCTTGATGTATCACATAGCATACAGTCCTTTGTTCTTGTATTTTTCCACTAATGCTTGTTCTCATGCTGTTGACTCTTGCAGTTTCTCACGTGCCCGGTCTTCCGTGTACTGACACAGAAGAGCGATCACGAAAGAGGATTGGAGCGCACCTGTGAGTCAAGCAGAGTCAAGAAAGAAGATGACAGTGGTGGACCTGTGAGTCAGGAGGGGACAAAAGAGGAGAAAGGTGATGGAGCTACGAGTCAAGAGTGAGGAGGAAGATGGGCAGCCTGAGCCAGCGAGAAGGAGAATGTATCCTTAAGCACAGGGAACGATCTGTGATTAGTGCGTCCCCCTCCCACCCCTAGAAACCGTGCTCGGGGGTAAAGTGGTAAAATGGGAGCAGGGGCTGTTGGCTGTGTTTTGGGAGGTGGGGGTGGTGAGCAGGGGCTGGGCTCTTGGACTTGGGAGCAGTTAAGGGAGCAGGGTGGTCATCCCTTGGGAGGTGTCTGTCTGCCAGCAGGTAAAGGAGGGGGAAGAGGATCCTGCCGGGGTGAGGGCCTGGCCAGCTCTCCACTCCCAGGGCTCTTGATGCTGGTGTGGTGTGTTGCTGTAAGTGCCAGGGGTGACTGGCAAAGAAAGTCTTTGTGGGGTGCATGCTGGGAAACTGTGCTGCTACGGAGGGGCTGGGTTGGTGGGAAGGCCTGTGCGGGGGGCCGGGGCCAAGGCAAGGTGGCCTTGTGGTGGGGTGTGGGGATGCGTCAGCGACCGGACTCGCCCCCTCGTGTGACTGTACGGGCCTGGGGTGGGTATATTTTTGTTTTCTGTGCATCTCTGTTCGGGTGGAGCAGCTCGCAAAGGCGAAAGCAAGAAAGAAGAGGAAGGTGGTGAACCTACGAGGAAGAGCGATCAAGAAAGAGGATTGGAGTGCATCTGCAAGTCAACAGGGATCAAGAAAGAAGATGACGGTGGTAGAGCTGCGAGTCAGGAGGGATCAAGAAAGAAGAGGAGGAAGGTGATGGAGCTGCGAGTCAGGAGTGAGGAGGAAGAAAATGTCCCCCTTGGGACAGGGACCTCCCTGTAATCAGGACTGCGCCCTCCCACCCCTGGAAACTGCTCAGGGGCCCAGACATCCATGGGAAGGTTGTGTCCGACAACACGAGCCAGATCTTCAGCACTGGCTGCTGTTCAGCTGGGACCAGGGGCTGCTGGTGGGGTTTTGGGAGGCGGGGTGGGTGAGTAGAGGCTGGGCTTTTGTACTCATGAGTGGTTGAGAGAGAGGGCTGGACACCTCTTGGGAGGTGTCTTGTCTGTCTGCCATCAGCTAAAGGAGGGGGAAGAGGATCCTGCCGGGGTGAGGGCCTGGCCAGCTCTCCACTCCCAGGGCTCTTGATGCTGATGTGGTGTGTTGCTGTAAGTGCCAGGGGTGACTGGCAAAGAAAGTCTTTGTGGGGTGCATGCTGGGAAACTGTGCTGCTACGGAGGGGCTGGGTTGGTGGGAAGGCCTGTGCGGGGGGCCGGGGCCAAGGCAAGGTGGGCTTGCTGTGGGATGTGGGGATGCGTCAGCGAGCGGACTCACCCCCTATGTGACTGTACGGGCTTGGGGTGGGTGTATTTCTGTCTTCAGGGCATTTCGGTTTGGGTGGAGCAGCTCACAAAGGCGAAAGCAAGAAAGGAAAGTAAGGTTGTGAACTTACGAGAAAGAGTGATCAAGAAAGAGGATTTGAGTTCATCCGGGAGTCGAGGGATCAAGAAAGAAGAGGAGGAAGGTGATGGACGTGCATATTGAAAATGAGAGGGAAGATGGGCAACCTGAAGCATGGAGCAAGGGAATGTCTCCTAGAACAAAGGGACCTTTCTGTAATCAGAGATCCCCCCTCCTACCCTACAAACTGAACAAAGAGGACTGCGAGAGGGAGCGCTCTGACAGGACAAGAGGTATCAGTAAATCTGGCAAGAGGACAGTGGGGGAAGCGCTCTGGCGGATCAACAAGTCTCAATATATGTGGCAAGAGGATGAAGGGGGAGAGTTCACCAGTGGTTCAAAAGTCACCCAGAAAAAGGGGAAGAGGATGTCAAGGGGGGAGCGCTCTGGTCGATCACAAGACTCTCCTAAAAAACACAACAGGATGGTGGTGGGGGGGAATGTCCTATATGGGACAAGGGGTCCCGAGAAATCCAGCAAGAGGATGGTGGGGGGGAGCACTCCAGCAGACCAAGAATGTACTAAGGAAAGGCAAAAGGACGGCAGGAGGAGAGACCCAGTGGGTCAAGAGGTACCGAGAAATCCAGCAAGAGGACGACAGGGAGGAGCTCTTTAGCAGGCCAAAATCCAACTGAGGAAAGGCAAGAGGACAGCGGGGGAGAGCGCTCCAGTTCTTCAAGTGACTTCCCAGGCAGAAGGCAGGAGCATGGCGGGGCAGGACTGCGGCAGGTCAAGAATTCTCAGTCTGGCAATAGGATGGCGGGGAGGAGCGCCCTGACTAGAGGCAAGACGAGGGTGAGGGAGAGCACTCGGACGTGTCAAGAAGACTCCCCCAAAAAGTGCAAGAGGAAGGCCGGTGGGGAGAGCAATCCAGCAGATCAGGAAGTCTCAATAAATGCGGTAAGAAGGTGGCAGGTGGGAGCTCCCCAGTGGTTCAAGAGGTCCCAAGATATCCAGCAAGAGAACTGTGAGGGAGAGCGCTCCAACAGGTCAAGCGGTGTCAAGAAATCCAGCAAGACAATGGTGGAAAACGCTCCGGTGAGTCACAAGATTCCCCCAAAAAAAGGCAAGAGAATGGTGCAGGGGAGCACTCTGGTGGATCAAGAAGCACCCAGGAAAAGGGGAAGAAGATGGTGGGGGGGAGCACTCTGGTTGGTCACAAGACTCCCCCAGAAAACACAAGAGGGTGGCAGGGGGAACGCCCTAATGGGTCAAGAGGACCCAAGAAATCCAGCAAGAGGACGGCGAGGGGGAGCGCTCTGGCAGATCAGGAAGTCTCGATAAATGCGGTAAGAGCATGGTGGGTGGGAGGCCCCCAGTGGTTCAAGAGGTCCCAAGAAATCCAGCAAGAGGGCGGCGAGGGGGAGCGCTCTGGCAGATCAGGACGTCTCAATAAATGCGGTAAAAGGATGGTGGGTGGGAGCCCCCCAGTGGTTCACAAGGTTCCAGGAAATCCAGCAAGAGGACGGCGTGGGGGAGCGCTGTGGCAGATGAAGAACCCTCAGTACATCTGGCAAGAGGACGGTGAGGGGGTGCTCTGATGGGTCAAGGTTGCTGTGAAAAAAGCCCAAGAGGGTGGTAAGGAGAAGCTCACCGGTGATTCACGAATCACCCAGAAAAAAGGGAAGAGGACAGTGCGGGGGAGCTCTTCAGTTGTTGAAGAGAATCCCCAGAAAAAGGCAGGAGGATGATGAGGGGGAACACTCTGGCGGGTCAAGAAGTCTCAGTAAGTCCGGCAAGAAGACGGTGGGGAGGAGAGCTCGTGTGGGTCAAGAGGTCCCAAGAAACCCAGCAAGAGGACAGCAGGGGCGAGCGCTCCGGCAGATCAGGAAATCTCGATAAATGCAGTTAGAGGATGGTGGGTGTGAGCCCCTCAGTTGTTTAAGACGTCCCAAGAAATCCAGCAAGAGAACTGCGAGGGGGAGCGCTCCGGCAGGTCAAGCGATGTCAAGAAATCCAGCAAGACAATGGTGGAGAACTCTCCGGCGAGTCACAAGACTCTCCCAAAAAAGGCAAAAGAATGGTGCAGGGGAGCACTCTGGTGGATCAAGAAGCACCCAGGAAAAGGGGAAGAGGATGGTGGGGGGAAACGGCCTGGTTGGTCACAAGACTCTCCCAAAAAAGGCAAATGAATGGTGCAGGGGAGCATTCTGGTGGATCAAGAAGCACCCAGGAAAAGGGGAAGAGGATGGTGGGGGGAAACGGCCTGGTTGGTCACAAGACTCCCCCAAAAACCACAAGAGGGTGGCAGCGGGAACGCCCTAATGGGTCAAGAAGTCCCAAGAAATCCAGCAAGAGGACGACAGGGAGGAGCTCTTTAGCAGGCCAAAATCCCACTGAGGAAAGGCAAGAGGACAGCGGGGGAGAGCGCTCCAGTTCTTCAAGTGACTTCCCAGGCAGAAGGCAGGAGCATGGTGGGGCAGGACTGCGGCAGGTCAAGAATTCTCAGTCTGGCAATAGGATGGCGGGGAGGAGCGTTCCAGCGGGAGAAGAGCGCCCTGACTAGAGGCAAGACAAGGGTGAGGGAGAGCGCTCGGATGTGTGAAGAAGACTCCCCCAAAAAAGTGCAAGAGGAAGGCCAGGGGCAGAGCAATCCAGCAGATCAGGAAGTCTCAATAAATGCGGTAAGAGGATGGCGGGTGCGAGCACCCCCAGTGGTCCAAGAGATCCCAAGAAATCCAGCAAGAGGACGGCAAGGGGGAGCGCTCCAGCAGATCAGGAAATCTCGATAAATGCGGTTAGAGGATGGTGGGTGGGAGCCCCACAGTTGTTTAAGGCATCCCAAGAAATCCAGCAAGAGGACGGCGAGGGGGAACGCTCTGGCAGATCAGGACGTCTCAATAAATGCGGTAAGAGGATGGCGGGTGGGAGCCCCCCAGTGGTTCAAAATGTCCCAAGATATCCAGGAAGAGAACTGTGAGGGGGAGCGCTCCGGCAGGTCAAGCGATGTCAACAAATCCAGCAAGACAATGGTGGAGAACGCTCCGGTGAGTCACAAGACTCCACCAAAAAAGGCAAGAGAATGGTTAGGCGATGGTAACAGGCAGCTTTGAGAGCACTCTGGTGGATCAAGAAGCACCCAGGAAAAGGGGAAGAGGATGGTGGGGGGAAACGGCCTGGTTGATCACAAGACTCCCCCAAAAACCACAAGAGGGTGGCAGGGGGAACGCCCTAAGGGGTCAAGAGGTTCCAAGAAATCCAGCAGGAGGACGGCGAGGGGGAGCGCTCCAGCAGGCTGAGATTGTACTAAAGAAAGGCAAAAGGACAGCAGGAGGAGAAACCCAGTGGGTCAAGAGGTCCCAAGAAATCCAGTAAGAGGACAACAGGGAGGAGTGCTCTGGCAGGCCAAAATCTCAGTGAAGAAAGGCAAGAGGACAGCAGGGGGGAGTGCTCCAGTTCTTCAAGTGACTTCCCAGGTAGAAGGCAGAAGGACGGTGGGGTAGCGCTGGGACAGGTCGAGAATTCTCAATCTGGCAATAAGACAGCAGGGAGGAGCATCCAGCGGGACAGGAGCACCCTGAAAATAGGCAAGACAAGGGTGAGTGAGAGCACTCCGAGATGTCAAGAAGTGTCAAAAAATCTGGTAAAGGATGGCAGGGGGGAGTGCTGTGGATATTCAAGAGACTCCCCAGTGAAAGGCAAGAGGACGGCGCGGGGAAGTGCTCCAGCACGTCAAGATCGCACTGAAGAAAGGCAAGGTCACAGTGGAGGGGAGCATTCCCGTTGTTCCAATGGTTCAAAAGGTCCCAAGAAATCCAACAAGAGAACTGCGAGGGGGAGCGCTCTGGCAAGTCAAGCGGTGTCAATAACCCCAGCAAGGCAACGGCGGAGAGCGCTCTGGTGAGTCACGAGACTCCCCTACAAAGGACGAGAGGATGGTGGAGGGGAGCCCACCAGTGGTTCAAGCAGCACCCAGGAAAAGGGGAGGAGGCTGACGAGGGGCAGGCCTCTGGCGGGCCAAGATCGCTGAGGGAAGGTGCGGGGGAGCTTGCTGGTGGCTCAAGAGACCTCTAGAAAAAGGTAAGAGGGCGGCGGGGGGTGGGAGGGCGCCTCAGCTGGTGAAGAGGAACCCCGAAAACAAGGCAAGAGAATGTTGGTGGGGGGAGCGCTCTGGCGGTTCCAGAGGCTCCCCGAGATCCGCTCAGACGGCAGCGGGTAACGCGGCAGCTCAGCGTCAATCGAAGAACAGGAAGGCGGTTGACCTGCAATTCCAGAGCGAGGAGGAAGACTGGCAACCCGAACGAGGAGCAGCAGAACTTGGCATGGCCTCTGAAATCCTCCTTTAATCTGGGCTCAGGTAAGCTGGAAGCAGGGGACATAGGCTGGGGTTTGGGAGGTGGGCAGGTGAGAAATGATCCGCATTTTTGATCTCCTGAGTGACTGAAGCGCCTGGGAGTTCATTTGGAGTCGTTGCCTTACTTGATTTTACACTGACTTTTGCATTATATTTTAATGACGTAGAATTTTCCGTTTTGACATCGAAACCTAAACTTCTTTGGAAATTCATCCTCTGTCCCTTCAGTCTCAGCTCGTGGCACTTCCACTGTCTCGTGGCCCGCGTTTCAATGTACATTAGATCGCTTCCTGGGCCTTGGATTTTAAGTAATGGTCCGTCACAAGTTTGTTTTTCTTGTCCTTAACAGGCAGCTTTGAGAGCTCTCTAAGGAAAAGTGATATCTTTTTACCTTGTTACTGCTCTTTCCATGTTACGAGCAGCCACCCTCTTTATGATCAGTCTCATGCTTTTCTTCCTTTCTTGCCCAGGTTCAGAATACCAGGAATTCCAAGCTTCAAGTTTCCTGTGGAACATTGCGGGAGACCTTGATAACGTGGCAATGAGGGAGGTGATGAAGAGAAACAATACCTGTTCCTTTCCCATTTCAAGACGTTATTTTTTACCTTCCTGGTAGCTGTGAGATGATTTGCAATCTTGCGCTAGCATCTGCCTGAAAGAGAACACGGACCCTTTGGGTGCCTCCTCAAGAAATACTTGCTCTATGGTTCTGGCGATGTCCAGGCTTCAAGGGTGGGGCATAGGGGAGTGTAAATCTTAGGGGGCCTCCCGGGATGTCTGCAGGTTTGGGTGACCCGTGGCTGGGACGGGGACGCCGAGGTTGTCAATCTTGCCCTGAATCTCTCGCTCCCTCTCTTGCAGCACCCGAGACCGAATGGAGGAGCAAGTGTACGGGAAGTTCCTGCGCCACGACACAGATCACATTTATCGCTCTCGCCCTGAGAGACCCGGAGAACCAAACCGTTCCCATCGTGCCTTGAAGCAGCCTCTGCTCACGCGCTTCTCCCAGGGAGAAGGCAGAATGGCAGTAGCTCGCCACGTTATACCACAGGGTGCACACTCTGCAGCTTTCAAGCCCAGCTCTGCGTTAGCTCACCCCTGCAATTTTGCACCGCCCACGCAAATTTGAGTTGTCGCTGGTTGTTGCAGCGTTTGGCTTTGGTGAGGACAGCGTGTGTTTGTCAGCAGTTGGTGTAGGGTGGAATCTTGAGGAGAAAGTGATATTTCCGTGCCAGAACTGGTTGGTGTTTGCATGGTATTGTGGTAGTTGTTCCCGCAGGTGATCAGTGCTGGAGTGTTATTGCAGGATGAGGGGATTTTGAAGGCTTGTCTGTGAGATGCACTAGAGGCAGCAGTTGCAAACGAAAGGCTGAGGTGTGGAGAGTTTGTCGGTGGGTTTTGGACAGTTGTCAGTTGAAGAGTTGGTTGTTTGCAGGTGAGGTGTAGAGCAGAGGGTGAAGCTGACTTTGCCTGGGCGGCGCAACTGGATGGGTGTGCAGAGCTGAGGAGAGCGGGCTTCTGCGGGTGACCCTAAAGCTGGAGAACCAGCCAGCGGCAGCTCCAGACAGTCCCGCTGCCGAGCTTGGCTGTGTAGGGCCAGTGCCCTGGGGCACAGGGAGTGTGACCCTCCGCAAGCACCAAACAGCAGGTGAGGACTGTGGGGATTTGTACTGAGCTATGATATCTCTAAGGCATGTGCGAGGGGTCGGGGCCAAGGCAAGGTGGGCTCGTTGTGGGGTGTGGGGAGGTGTCAGCCCCCGGACTCAGCCCCTGTCTGATTGTAGTGCCCTTGGGCTGGTGTAGCTCAGTCCTCTGTGTGTTTCTCTTCAGGTGGAGCAGCGTGCAAAGGAAAAGCAAGGAAGGAGAGGAAGGTGGTGAACCTATGAGGAAGAGTGTAGCGAATCTGGCGTGGACTCACGGTAAGGTGCCATGAGAGACATTTATTACAAACTCAGGTTTGCATTTATACTCGCTATGATGCTTGCTCAAGCATTTGCTCTTTAGCTAAGTTAGACATTACATGAGCGGTGTAACTGCCATATACGCATTTTTTTCTATAGTAAGCTGTCCCTCTGTCCCTGATGTATCAGTCCTGTATCCTGTATCTTAGTAGTCATAATTTTTCCCCAAGTAGATGAATATTTTGCAAGCAGCTTTATCTCCAGTCGTTACCTGTTCATATAATTCTCATTCATCTTTGTGCCATGTCTCCAACTGAAATGTACCAGTTGTAGGAAAGTCTAGCACATGATTAGCAATCCATTGTAATAAACTCACCAATCAGACCCCTGATACATCCTGATTTTGCGTTTGTAGCGCATGTTGAAGGACATCCAGGGTTTGTCTTTGCTTAAGGGATAACTTCCCTCCCATGGTTCCCAATCGCTCACCTTTCGTTGGTGGTGGGCGCGCACTGTCCTGGTTCCCGGTCCTGTTTCCTGGTTCGATTGGGCTTCGCTACCAGAGCGGCTACTGCCTTTATAGGCACGCTGAAAGTCCCTGTTCCAGGGCGCCATTTGTAGCGAATGCGGTACGGACTCTCTTTTAAGGTGCAATGAGAGATGTTTATTACAAATTCAGGCTTGCGTTTATACTCGCTATGATACTTGCTCAAGCATTTGTTGACTAGCTAAGTTAGTCATTACATAAGTGATGTGTTTTGTGTTCCCACCAAAGTCACTGCCATAAACACCTTTTTTGTCTATCACAAGCTGTCCCTCTGTCCTTGATGCATCAATCCTGTATCAACTCCTCTGTCCTTGATGTATCACATAGCATACAGTCCTTTGTTCTTGTATTTTTCCACTAATGCTTGTTCTCATGCTGTTGACTCTTGCAGTTTCTCACGTGCCCGGTCTTCCGTGTACTGACACAGAAGAGCGATCACGAAAGAGGATTGGAGCGCACCTGTGAGTCAAGCAGAGTCAAGAAAGAAGATGACAGTGGTGGACCTGTGAGTCAGGAGGGGACAAAAGAGGAGAAAGGTGATGGAGCTACGAGTCAAGAGTGAGGAGGAAGATGGGCAGGCTGAGCCAGCGAGAAGGAGAATGTATCCTTAAGCACAGGGAACGATCTGTGATTAGTGCGTCCCCCTCCCACCCCTAGAAACCGTGCTCGGGGGTAAAGTGGTAAAATGGGAGCAGGGGCTGTTGGCTGTGTTTTGGGAGGTGGGGGTGGTGAGCAGGGGCTGGGCTCTTGGACTTGGGAGCAGTTAAGGGAGCAGGGTGGTCATCCCTTGGGAGGTGTCTGTCTGCCAGCAGGTAAAGGAGGGGGAAGAGGATCCTGCCGGGGTGAGGGCCTGGCCAGCTCTCCACTCCCAGGGCTCTTGATGCTGGTGTGGTGTGTTGCTGTAAGTGCCAGGGGTGACTGGCAAAGAAAGTCTTTGTGGGGTGCATGCTGGGAAACTGTGCTGCTACGGAGGGGCTGGGTTGGTGGGAAGGCCTGTGCGGGGGGCCGGGGCCAAGGCAAGGTGGCCTTGTGGTGGGGTGTGGGGATGCGTCAGCGACCGGACTCGCCCCCTCGTGTGACTGTACGGGCCTGGGGTGGGTATATTTTTGTTTTCTGTGCATCTCTGTTCGGGTGGAGCAGCTCGCAAAGGTGAAAGCAAGAAAGAAGAGGAAGGTGGTGAACCTACGAGGAAGAGCGATCAAGAAAGAGGATTGGAGTGCATCTGCAAGTCAACAGGGATCAAGAAAGAAGATGACGGTGGTAGAGCTGCGAGTCAGGAGGGATCAAGAAAGAAGAGGAGGAAGGTGATGGAGCTGCGAGTCAGGAGTGAGGAGGAAGAAAATGTCCCCCTTGGGACAGGGACCTCCCTGTAATCAGGACTGCGCCCTCCCACCCCTGGAAACTGCTCAGGGGCCCAGACATCCATGGGAAGGTTGTGTCCGACAACACGAGCCAGATCTTCAGCACTGGCTGCTGTTCAGCTGGGACCAGGGGCTGCTGGTGGGGTTTTGGGAGGCGGGGTGGGTGAGTAGAGGCTGGGCTTTTGTACTCATGAGTGGTTGAGAGAGAGGGCTGGACACCTCTTGGGAGGTGTCTTGTCTGTCTGCCAGCAGCTAAAGGAGGGGGAAGAGGATCCTGCCGGGGTGAGGGCCTGGCCAGCTCTCCACTCCCAGGGCTCTTGATGCTGATGTGGTGTGTTGCTGTAAGTGCCAGGGGTGACTGGCAAAGAAAGTCTTTGTGGGGTGCATGCTGGGAAACTGTGCTGCTACGGAGGGGCTGGGTTGGTGGGAAGGCCTGTGCGGGGGGCCGGGGCCAAGGCAAGGTGGGCTTGCTGTGGGATGTGGGGATGCGTCAGCGAGCGGACTCACCCCCTATGTGACTGTACGGGCTTGGGGTGGGTGTATTTCTGTCTTCAGGGCATTTCGGTTTGGGTGGAGCAGCTCACAAAGGCGAAAGCAAGAAAGGAAAGTAAGGTTGTGAACTTACGAGAAAGAGTGATCAAGAAAGAGGATTTGAGTTCATCCGGGAGTCGAGGGATCAAGAAAGAAGAGGAGGAAGGTGATGGACGTGCATATTGAAAATGAGAGGGAAGATGGGCAACCTGAAGCATGGAGCAAGGGAATGTCTCCTAGAACAAAGGGACCTTTCTGTAATCAGAGATCCCCCCTCCTACCCTACAAACTGAACAAAGAGGACTGCGAGAGGGAGCGCTCTGACAGGACAAGAGGTATCAGTAAATCTGGCAAGAGGACAGTGGGGGAAGCGCTCTGGCGGATCAACAAGTCTCAATATATGTGGCAAGAGGATGAAGGGGGAGAGTTCACCAGTGGTTCAAAAGTCACCCAGAAAAAGGGGAAGAGGATGTCAAGGGGGGAGCGCTCTGGTCGATCACAAGACTCTCCTAAAAAACACAACAGGATGGTGGTGGGGGGGCATGTCCTATATGGGACAAGGGGTCCCGAGAAATCCAGCAAGAGGATGGTGGGGGGGAGCACTCCTGCAGACCAAGAATGTACTAAGGAAAGGCAAAAGGACGGCAGGAGGAGAGACCCAGTGGGTCAAGAGGTACCGAGAAATCCAGCAAGAGGACGACAGGGAGGAGCTCTTTAGCAGGCCAAAATCCCACTGAGGAAAGGCAAGAGGACAGCGGGGGAGAGCGCTCCAGTTCTTCAAGTGACTTCCCAGGCAGAAGACAGGAGCATGGCGGGGCAGGACTGCGGCAGGTCAAGAATTCTCAGTCTGGCAATAGGATGGCGGGGAGGAGCGCCCTGACTAGAGGCAAGACGAGGGTGAGGGAGAGCACTCGGACGTGTCAAGAAGACTCCTGCAAAAAGTGCAAGAGGAAGGCCGGTGGGGAGAGCAATCCAGCAGATCAGGCAGTCTCAATAAATGCGGTAAGAAGGTGGCAGGTGGGAGCTCCCCAGTGGTTCAAGAGGTCCCAAGATATCCAGCAAGAGAACTGTGAGGGAGAGCGCTCCAACAGGTCAAGCGGTGTCAAGAAATCCAGCAAGACAATGGTGGGAAACGCTCCGGTGAGTCACAAGATTCCCCCAAAAAAAGGCAAGAGAATGGTGCAGGGGAGCACTCTGGTGGATCAAGAAGCACCCAGGAAAAGGGGAAGAAGATGGTGGGGGGGAGCACTCTGGTTGGTCACAAGACTCCCCCAGAAAACACAAGAGGGTGGCAGGGGGAACGCCCTAATGGGTCAAGAGGACCCAAGAAATCCAGCAAGAGGACGGCGAGGGGGAGCGCTCCGGCAGATCAGGAAGTCTCGATAAATGCGGTAAGAGCATGGTGGGTGGGAGGCCCCCAGTGGTTCAAGAGGTCCCAAGAAATCCAGCAAGAGGGCGGCGAGGGGGAGCGCTCTGGCAGATCAGGACGTCTCAATAAATGCAGTAAAAGGATGGTGGGTGGGAGCCCCCCAGTGATTCACAAGGTTCCAGGAAATCCAGCAAGAGGACGGCGTGGGGGAGCGCTGTGGCAGATGAAGAACCCTCAGTACATCTGGCAAGAGGACGGTGAGGGGGTGCTCTGATGGGTCAAGGTTGCTCTGAAAAAAGCCCAAGAGGGTGGTAAGGAGAAGCTCACCGGTGATTCACGAATCACCCAGAAAAAAGGGAAGAGGACAGTGCGGGGGAGCTCTTCAGTTGTTGAAGAGAATCCCCAGAAAAAGGCAGGAGGATGATGAGGGGGAACACTCTGGCGGGTCAAGAAGTCTCAATAAGTCCGGCAAGAAGACGGTGGGGAGGAGAGCTCGTGTGGGTCAAGAGGTCCCAAGAAACCCAGCAAGAGGACAGCAGGGGCGAGCGCTCCGGCAGATCAGGAAATCTCGATAAATGCAGTTAGAGGATGGTGGGTGTGAGCCCCTCAGTTGTTTAAGACGTCCCAAGAAATCTAGCAAGAGAACTGCGAGGGGGAGCGCTCCGGCAGGTCAAGCGATGTCAAGAAATCCAGCAAGACAATGGTGGAGAACTCTCCGGCGAGTCACAAGACTCTCCCAAAAAAGGCAAAAGAATGGTGCAGGGGAGCACTCTGGTGGATCAAGAAGCACCCAGGAAAAGGGGAAGAGGATGGTGGGGGGAAACGGCCTGGTTGGTCACAAGACTCCCCCAAAAACCACAAGAGGGTGGCAGGGGGAACGCCCTAATGGGTCAAGAAGTCCCAAGAAATCCAGCAAGAGAACGACAGGGAGGAGCTCTTTAGCAGGCCAAAATCCCACTGAGGAAAGGCAAGAGGACAGCGGGGGAGAGCGCTCCAGTTCTTCAAGTGACTTCCCAGGCAGAAGGCAGGAGCATGGCGGGGCAGGACTGCGGCAGGTCAAGAATTCTCAGTCTGGCAATAGGATGGCGGGGAGGAGCGTTCCAGCGGGAGAAGAGCGCCCTGACTAGAGGCAAGAGAAGGGTGAGGGAGAGCGCTCGGATGTGTGAAGAAGACTCCCCCAAAAAAGTGCAAGAGGAAGGCCAGGGGGAGAGCAATCCAGCAGATCAGGAAGTCTCAATAAATGCGGTAAGAGGATGGCGGGTGGGAGCCCCCCCAGTGGTCCAAGAGATCCCAAGAAATCCAGCAAGAGGACGGCAAGGGGGAGCGCTCCAGCAGATCAGGAAATCTCGATAAATGCGGTTAGAGGATGGTGGGTGGGAGCCCCACAGTTGTTTAAGGCATCCCAAGAAATCCAGCAAGAGGACGGCGAGGGGGAACGCTCTGGCAGATCAGGACGTCTCAATAAATGCGGTAAGAGGATGGCGGGTGGGAGCCCCCCAGTGGTTCAAAATGTCCCAAGATATCCAGGAAGAGAACTGTGAGGGGGAGCGCTCCGGCAGGTCAAGCGATGTCAACAAATCCAGCAAGACAATGGTGGAGAACGCTCCGGTGAGTCACAAGACTCCACCAAAAAAGGCAAGAGAATGGTTAGAGGATGGTAACAGGCAGCTTTGAGAGCACTCTGGTGGATCAAGAAGCACCCAGGAAAAGGGGAAGAGGATGGTGGGGGGAAACGGCCTGGTTGATCACAAGACTCCCCCAAAAACCACAAGAGGGTGGCAGGGGGAACGCCCTAAGGGGTCAAGAGGTTCCAAGAAATCCAGCAGGAGGACGGCGAGGGGGAGCGCTCCAGCAGGCTGAGATTGTACTAAAGAAAGGCAAAAGGACAGCAGGAGGAGAAACCCAGTGGGTCAAGAGGTCCCAAGAAATCCAGTAAGAGGACAACAGGGAGGAGTGCTCTGGCAGGCCAAAATCTCAGTGAAGAAAGGCAAGAGGACAGCAGGGGGGAGTGCTCCAGTTCTTCAAGTGACTTCCCAGGTAGAAGGCAGAAGGACGGTGGGGTAGCGCTGGGACAGGTCGAGAATTCTCAATCTGGCAATAGGACAGCAGGGAGGAGCATCCAGCGGGACAGGAGCGCCCTGAAAATAGGCAAGACAAGGGTGAGTGAGAGCACTCCGAGATGTCAAGAAGTGTCAAAAAAATCTGGTAAAGGATGGCAGGGGGGAGTGCTGTGGATATTCAAGAGACTCCCCAGTAAAAGGCAAGAGGACGGCGCGGGGAAGTGCTCCAGCACGTCAAGATGGCACTGAAGAAAGGCAAGGTCACAGTGGGGGGGAGCATTCCCGTTGTTCCAATGGTTCAAAAGGTCCCAAGAAATCCAACAAGAGAACTGCGAGGGGGAGCGCTCTGGCAAGTCAAGCGGTGTCAATAACCCCAGCAAGGCAACGGCGGAGAGCGCTCTGGTGAGTCACGAGACTCCCCTACAAAGGACGAGAGGATGGTGGAGGGGAGCCCACCAGTGGTTCAGGCAGCACCCAGGAAAAGGGGAGGAGGCTGACGAGGGGCAGGCCTCTGGCGGGCCAAGATCGCTGAGGGAAGGTGCGGGGGAGCTTGCTGGTGGCTCAAGAGACCTCTAGAAAAAGGTAAGAGGGCAGCGGGGGGTGGGAGGGCGCCTCAGCTGGTGAAGAGGAACCCCGAAAACAAGGCAAGAGAATGTTGGTGGGGGGAGCACTCTGGCGGTTCCAGAGGCTCCCCGAGATCCGCTCAGACGGCAGCGGGTAACGCGGCAGCTCAGCGTCAATCAAAGAAGAACAGGAAGGCGGTTGACCTGCAATTCCAGAGCGAGGAGGAAGACTGGCAACCCGAACGAGGAGCAGCAGAACTTGGCATGGCCTCTGAAATCCTCCTTTAATCTGGGCTCAGGTAAGCTGGAAGCAGGGGACATAGGCTGGGGTTTGGGAGGTGGGCAGGTGAGAAATGATCCGCATTTTTGATCTGCTGAGTGACTGAAGCGCCTGGGAGTTCATTTGGAGTCGTTGCCTTACTTGATTTTACACTGACTTTTGCATTATATTTTAATGACGTAGAATTTTCCGTTTTGACATCGAAACCTAAACTTCTTTGGAAATTCATCCTCTGTCCCTTCAGTCTCAGCTCGTGGCACTTCCACTGTCTCGTGGCCCGCGTTTCAATGTACATTAGATCGCTTCCTGGGCCTTGGATTTTAAGTAATGGTCCGTCACAAGTTTTTCTTGTCCTTAACAGGCAGCTTTGAGAGCTCTCTAAGGAAAAGTGATATCTTTTTACCTTGTTACTGCTCTTTCCATGTTACGAGCAGCCACCCTCTTTATGATCAGTCTCATGCTTTTCTTCCTTTCTTGCCCAGGTTCAGAATACCAGGAATTCCAAGCTTCAAGTTTCCTGTGGAACATTGCGGGAGACCTTGATAACGTGGCAATGAGGGAGGTGATGAAGAGAAACAATACCTGTTCCTTTCCCATTTCAAGACGTTATTTTTTACCTTCCTGGTAGCTGTGAGATGATTTGCAATCTTGCGCTAGCATCTGCCTGAAAGAGAACACGGACCCTTTGGGTGCCTCCTCAAGAAATACTTGCTCTATGGTTCTGGCGATGTCCAGGCTTCAAGGGTGGGGCATAGGGGAGTGTAAATCTTAGGGGGCCTCCCGGGATGTCTGCAGGTTTGGGTGACCCGTGGCTGGGACGGGGACGCCGAGGTTGTCAATCTTGCCCTGAATCTCTCGCTCCCTCTCTTGCAGCACCCGAGACCGAATGGAGGAGCAAGTGTACGGGAAGTTCCTGCGCCACGACACAGATCACATTTATCGCTCTCGCCCTGAGAGACCCGGAGAACCAAACCGTTCCCATCGTGCCTTGAAGCAGCCTCTGCTCACGCGCTTCTCCCAGGGAGAAGGCAGAATGGCAGTAGCTCGCCACGTTATACCACAGGGTGCACACTCTGCAGCTTTCAAGCCCAGCTCTGCGTTAGCTCACCCCTGCAATTTTGCACCGCCCACGCAAATTTGAGTTGTCGCTGGTTGTTGCAGCGTTTGGCTTTGGTGAGGACAGCGTGTGTTTGTCAGCAGTTGGTGTAGGGTGGAATCTTGAGGAGAAAGTGATATTTCCGTGCCAGAACTGGTTGGTGTTTGCCTGGTATTGTGGTAGTTGTTCCCGCAGGTGATCAGTGCTGGAGTATTATTGCAGGATGAGGGGATTTTGAAGGCTTGTCTGTGAGATGCACTAGAGGCAGCAGTTGCAAGCGAAAGGCTGAGATTTGGAGAGTTTGTCGGTGGGTTTTGGACAGTTGTCAGTTGAAAGTTGGTTGTTTGCAGGTGAGGTGTAGAGCAGAGGGTGAAGCTGACTTTGCCTGGGCGGCGCAACTGGATGGGTGTGCAGAGCTGAGGAGAGCGGGCTTCTGCGGGTGACCCTAAAGCTGGAGAACCAGCCAGCGGCAGCTCCAGACACTCCCGCAGGGCCGGGCAGGGCCAGTGTCCTGGGGCACAGGGAGTGTGACCCTCCACAAGCACCAAACAGCAGGTGAGGACCGTGGGGATTTGTACTGAGCTATGATATCTCTAACCCATGAAACTGGGGTCCAGCCTGAGCAGGGCATGTGCGGAAGCTGTGCTGCAGCGGAGGGGCAGAGTTGAGGGGAAGGGCTGTGTGAGGGGCCGGGGCCAAGGCAAGGCGGGCACGCTGTGGGGTGTGGGGAGGTGTCAGCCCCCAGATTCAGCCCCCGTCTGACTGTAGTGCCCTGGGGCTGATGTAGCTCAGTCCTCTGTGTGTTTCTCTTCAGGTGGAGCAGCGTGCAAAGGAAAAGCAAGGAAGGAGGCGAACCTGTGAGGAAGAGTGATCGAGAAAGAGGATTGGAGGGCACCTGTGAGTCAAGAGGGATCAAGAAAGAAGACAACGGTGGTGGAACCGCAGGTCAGGAGAGCTCAAGGAAGGAGAAAGGTGATTGTGGCAGTATTCTGACATTGGGCCTATGAGAAACTGTGAGAGTTGACAGCGTGAGAACAATCATTAGTGGAATAACACAAGAAGCATGTACTGTATGCTACGTGATACATCGAGGACAGAGGGATTGGTACAGGAATGATACATCAAGGGGGATGACGGGGGTAGCTTGTGGTATAGACAACGATGCTTTTATGGCAGTACCAATATATCACTTATGTTATGACGAACTTACCAAATCAGCAAATGCTTGAGCAAGCATCATAGCGAGTATAAATGCAAACCTGAGTTCGTAACAAATGTCTCTTGTCTCACCTTAAAAGAGAGTTGGTGCCACATTCACTACAAATGGCACCCGAACAGGGACTTTGAGTGCGGCTGTAAAGGCAGCAGCCGTTCTGGTGGCAAAGCCCAATTGAACAAGGACAGGGAAACAGAGCCAGGAAACAGAAACCACAGCGTGCACCCATCAGCAAGAAAAGATGAGCAATTTGGAACCATAGGAGGGAAGTTATCCCTTGAACCAAACAAACCCTAGATGTCCTTCAACTTTTATTAAGAAAGCAAAATCACAATGTACCAGTAGTCCGATTAATGACTTTATAAGAAAGGCTTGCTGATCATGTGCTGGACTTTCCTACAACTGGTACATTTTAGTTGGAGGCATGGCAGAAAGTTGAACGAGAATTATATGAACAGGCAGCAACTGGAGATAAAGCTGCTTGTGAATATTTATCTACTTGGGCAAAAATTATGTCTGCTTTAATAGCGACTCAGAAGGAAGTAGTTGCGCGGGTTGCAACTAATTGTGAACCTTCTGCTCCTCCCTTGCCAGGGAAGGAGGGGGATCCTGTAGATAGATTAGGCAAAAATGCACTGACCACAGATGTAGTAGTGGATAAAGGATTGGCTGATAACAAAGCCCCTGCATGTACACTACAGTGAACACTTTTGGCAAATGATGGTTTGTGGGAGTCGCCTGACAAGCCCCTTGATCCTGGCCCGACGGACCCAGAGTAAGAGCCTGATTTATTCCCCCCGGATGTTACTTTGCAACCGAAAGTGCGCACTAATTAAACCATGTGGGATAAATGTAGAGAAGAGGCTTTGAAAACAGGAGACTCGAAAGTGGTTACGGCATGCCCAGTGATCTGTTGTGAACAGCAATCTCCAGGCTTTCAGCAGCTACCATATGATGTTGTAAAGGAATTACCAACATTAGCTAAAGAAAATGGGGTTACTTTATCATTTGTTATACATTTTTGAAGCATTAAGCTCCTCTTACGAACTTACTCCACATGACTGGCGTTCTTTGTTGAAAATGATCTTAACCATACAGTATATTGACTAGTAGTTATCTGATTTTTGGGAGAACTGTACTATAGAGACCGTTGATAATGCATATCGGATGAGATGGATTGATTGCAGTCCTTTAGCTGGGGAATGTGCCCATGCTTTGCCAGATAATCAAGTTGCGTAACCCAGAGAGATATATATGTGGTGTAATAGCAAAACTAGCAATGAAAGTGGTTCGGAAGTTACTGGAGGTTGGGAGAGATGCCAATACGTCCTTTTCAAAAATCTTGCAAGGATCACAGGAACCTTATGCGCTGTTTTTAGACCGCTTGCAAACTGCTTTGGAGAGACAAATTGATAATGACACAGCGCATGAGTTGTTACTAAAATAATTGGCTTTTGAGAATGCTAATGCTGATTGTCAGCGTGTGTTGCAGGATTTGGGGAATAGGGAAAGGTGTACTATAGCAGATATGAGAGTGTGTCAAAACATAAGTCAACTGAACATTATACCAGCTCTCTAGCTGCTGCTTTAGCAGCACAGTTACAAGTATTGGGAACAGAACTGAAATCGAATTGTTTTTGTTGTGGGACACTGGGTCGTGTAAAGAAAGATTACACAAAGTATGCACGCCAGACTTCGAAGGCTGTACCTCCTAGAGATCGTCCAAAATGGGGAAAGGGCAAGCACTGTGTGAGTGAACATCATTCAAGGATTAATGTAAAGGGGGAGCCAATTAACCCTTCCCAGGAGGTGGGGGACAGGACTTCCCCCACCCCCATCAAATAAATTCAAGTCTAAACTCATGACCCGAGATCTCTTCCCTGGAACAGCTGGAAGTGCAGGGCTGGACTTGGCTGCCAGCCCGTCAGTGATGATAATTAATTACTGCTGTGGTATTGCTTATTCCCAGAGGAGTGTGGGGGCCTTTAGTGCCTAGTGTGCATGCTTTGTTAATAGGTTGATCATCTACTACCAAATTGGGTTTGTTTGTTTTACCTGGAGTAATTGACTCTGATTATCAAGGTGAAATCAAAATTATGGCATGGACACCTGTGCCACCTTGCTACATCCTGAGGATGCCCCCAGATTTGCATTTTGTGTTCCTTCACTTAATCAAGAGGAGCCTATGAAGAGATAGCATTGGGTGGTATCACCACAAGGGATGAGAAATAGTCCAACCATTTGCAAGACAGTAGTTGCAGCAGCTGTACAACCTGTGAGGAAGCTGTACCCCTCAGCTTGTATCTGTCGTTATATGGATGATATCTTGCTTGTCATGTTATAAGAGCAGGAACTACAACAAGTAATGCAAGTCCTATGTAACGCTATACAAAAGGCTAGATTACAAATTGCACAAGAAAAAATTCAGAAAACTGCTCCATGGAAATATTTGGGGTGGCAAATAACAGAACAAGAAATCATTCCTTAGCCAGTAACTCTTAAATTCCATAATATCATGACCTTAAATGACTTACAAAATTGCTAGGAGCCATAAATTGGCTCCGACCTATTTTGGGCATTGCCACAGAGGAACTGTGTCTACTTTTTACACTTTTGAAAGGAGACCTGAATTTATTGTCTACTCAGGTATTGGATGACAAAGCTCAGCAGGCCATATAGAAAGTATTCGATGCTGTTGAACAAAAATAGGGATGGGGACGCAATTTGCAGCTGCCAGTTTGGCTGGCACTCATAGCCAATACCGTCCAACCGTTTGCAGTACCGTTTCAATGGGACAAGTCATTAAGTGATTCTTTAAGAGTTGGAATGGGTTTTTCTAGCTCACACACCAATGAAAACAGTTTGGATAATAAAAGAAATGTATGCAAACCCAATAATTAAAGGCAGAGAATGTTTGTATGCTATGTATGGGACAGACTTTGAATGTATATTTATTCCTACAACAAAGGAGAATTTGCAATGGTAATTAACTGAAGATGTGAATTTCCAGATTGCATTGGCAACATATGCAGGGAACATATCAGTTTATTACCCCCAACATAAACTGTGGGCTGAAATTGGTAATTTACCGTTGTAGGGCAAATGCTGCTGTCAGCAACGACCAGTAAGTGACAAGACTGTATTTACTGATGCCTTTGGTCGCTCACGTAAAGTTGTAATTATGTGGCTAAACTCAGATACCCAGTGTTCCAAACACAAGGTAGAAAAAGGAGACCAAGGGTCAAACAAGTTCTTGAGCTGACAGCTGTTAGGATCGCTTTTGAGTGTTCTGTAATGAGCCTTTGAATGTTGTAACTGACTCATATTATGCAGCTGGCATACTTAACCGCCTGGAAGCTTCTTTTCTGAAGGAAGAGGATAATCCTCTTTTGATGGCTGAATTGAGAATGCTATGGTTCCTAATAAATCATAGACGTCATGGTTTTTATGCAGCGCACATCCGCTCTCGCGCTGCCCTTCCAGGACCTCTTGTGGAAGGCAATAGGAGGGCCGATGCACGAGCTGTGCCGCTTACTGTGCCTAAAGCCTTGGAGCAAGGTAAATTATCACATAAACTCTTTCACCAGAATGCAAAGTCGTTAAAACGACAATTTCAAATTACAACGGATCAGGCCAGGAGCGTTCTTATGTCCTGCCCTGATTGCCAACAGTCGGCACCGGTGCCATCCAAAGAGGGTGTTAATCCAGGAGGGATTACTGACAAGTATGGCCAGCTGATGTAACGCGTTGTTCTGAAGTGGGTAAATACGTATGTGTTTCTGTAGACGCTCATTCCAGATTTCTCGTTGCGGCTGCACGCACTGGTGAAAGAGCACGGGACGTCTGTAAACAGTGGTTGGCGTGTTTTGCTGTTTCAGGAGTTCCAGGATATGTAAAACCAGAGGAAAGCGGAACGCACGCTGGATTAGAGGAGCGATCCCCCGAGTGCCCAGCGCGCCGTAATAAAAGTGCCTGCTTTTTAACACTTTCAAAACAGTGTTAGAGAGTCTGTTTGCCGACTTTTCGGTATCGTTTTCTGGCGACAAGGATGGGATAATCTGCCTGACCTCCCGTGGACCCCAGGATCTCTGGGACCTTGTGCCGGCACCGGGGAATTCCCGGAAGGGATCACGGATCCTCGGGCCAGCTCGAGACGTGGGTAAAACCCCATCAATGAGATAAGGCACTTTCATAGTCTGGTTTGTTTGCAGGCTGCCTGCGCGAGACGTGGGCAACACCAGCGCGTTGGGTCTGCGCATTTTGGTAAATTGGGTAAATTAAAAAGAAATAAAAAACTAAAGAGGAAAATGAGAAAACAATAAATAAAAGAGAAAAACAAGGGAACAGTAATTTGATAAAGGTACCTTTAGTGATTTTGCTGTTTGTGCCTTAGCAATTGTATAATTGTTTGTGTCTTTAGTGATTTGTTGTTACTTGTGTCTTGGGTGATTTTATAGTCCAATACTTACGGTTAACCAATTGTTTGTTATTGTGATTGTGAAATAGGTAGTGGACAAGGGACAGGAGGGATTTGAAAGAAGTCCCCCCCGGCTGTATTTTGTGACATTGGAAAAGGATCGTTTGACTCCCTGGGGAAAGCTACCAGGGGGAATCTGATTGAATATTGTAATTAATGGTGGCCACTGTAAAGAATATTAATATGCTGCACAGGTCTGGGTGGGTATACCTTGAGATGTGTAGTATAGCAATGCACTACATGTAATATATAGTAAGATATATGTTTTAAATCATATATTGTCTATTATATAATGCATATTACACAATACAAAATGTTACATACGCATTGTATTTGAAAAAGGACAATCAGGGAAAGAAATTGAAACCAGTAAAAGGTTTGTTGACGAACAGATATTGGTGTAGAATACACAGAGAACATTAGATCAGGATTGTCCCTTGGTGAATGCAGGGTGGCATCCTGATGTCCTTATATCGGGGGACAGGCTGAATTGGTATGGACAGTGCATTTTATACGGGATTGGACACGCTGTGCCTAAAGCTGTAAATACGCCAAAGCCTTCTGAGATAAAACAGGATCGTCTGTGCCTCATTTGCTACACCCCTTTACCTGTTTCCCAAATTGATTTAGACTGTATTTACCATTGTAAAAATAGAGCTTTCCCCCTTTAATTTTTGTCATGTATTGTAATTCATAGAGATATTGGAGCCCGTCCTACCTAAACTGTAGAAAAGACAGCAGCCATGTGTATTTTTAAATAAAGATTAAATCAAGTCTGCTAGCTCATTATCTTTAAGCGTTCTACTGTGATCACCTCCCTCCCAAGGTTTTGTGTCTATTGTATCAGGGCCTGACACCCACGGCCACAGTGGATGAATCACCATGGGCACAGCACCAGGACCCGCTTGTTGGTGTCCAGGGTATCCACTCCAGCAGACACTGTCAGTAAAAGAGCACATCATGGAACTGGAGAACCATCTAATTGTGTCATTATACACATTCACTGCTCTTTTTTCTGCTTTATACCCCTGGTAGCTTTTTAAAATGGCACAGTTTGAAAAGGATTTCTGTTTTGGCCCTGCACACGGAGGCTGATTTTCGTTTTCTAGGGCCTTCCACCCGGTTCACCGCACCCGTGTGATCACTGCGCTGCACGTGGGCAAAATCAGCTGTGCCCTGTGTTTCTCCCGTAAAATAGTAAGAACGCTAATACAATCGTGCCAGGAACTACCTTCACTGTGAATATTTGAAGGAACCCACTGCTAATGTATTGTTAATGGGTACTTGCATTGGGGATTAGATGCAACAAAAATCCATACTTTCTTTTATCCTTTGCTGTACAGGAGGTGGTTGAACTTTTCTATAGCAGATTCAATCACCTGTTGTAAAGCGAGATGGTTGTCTCCTGTGAGGAAGCAGGGTAGATTTACCCATGCTCTATAAGCACCATGGATGAGCTATATAGAGTAACAGCTTAAAAACAAACCAACCGACAACAAGAAGCTAACGATCAAAACAACAAAAGGAAAAAAACCCCAAACAAACCAACCCAAAAGCGCAGAGGCTCCTGAACGCCCCCTCTCAGTGCTGTGATGTCCGTTTCCAGGGAGCCCGTGGGGTGTCCCCACAACCGCAGACACAGGTGACCCGGCTGGGTGGTGCCAGCAGAGAACAGTTGGTGTGACCCAGCCCGCTGCGCTGCCCTGGGAAAGCCGGGGACAAAGGGCCGGGCCGGGGCATGGGGAGGTTGGTTCCAGCTCACGGATCAGCTCACAGCGACTGCGGAAACAGCCCCGAGCCGGGACGGGCCCGGCCGTGTGCTCCTGTCCCCCGCCGCGGGGGTCCTGGCTCTGGACATCGTTGCACAGGATCGTTTGAGAACCGTTCCTGAAGGATGCGCAGCGCCCAGAGCAGCAGCGCCTGCCCGGCTGCTGCTCAGCCGAGGGTAAGGGCTGGAACTGACCCTGTAGCAGCAGCAGAGCTGCCACAGCTGCGGGCGAGCCGAGTTACTGCTGCAGACAAGACACGGGGCACAGGGAGAGGCAATGTATTTTATTAGGACAGAAGGCATCTTTAGGAAAAAAACACATTTTAGCAATGTCGGGCTATTATCTTTTATCAGTGTGTCTGCCATGTGCGCGGCTCTGGGAAAGCGCGTTCGGGGAGCTCAGGCTGCCCACGGGTCAAGAAAAAGCGCCCGCGCTGCGGGGCCCGGGGGGCGCTGCGTGACCGCGCTCGGTGCTGCCGTCTGGTGGCCACCGCCCGGAACTGCAGCTGGGGAGCGGCGCCCGGTGCCCGTGCCGCGGGTAAGAGGGGGACTCTGCCACTGCGGGCGGCGTCGTGCCCGTCAGAAAGGGGGGGGCAGCGGTCGGACGAGCAGCCGGGAAAAAACGAGGCCCCCGGCTCTCCCGGGGAGGCCCCGCTGCGAGGGGAATGGGCGAGGCGGCGGCAGGAGGCGGCGGCGTCTCCTCGGTCCCGGGCACAGGGGAGAGAAACCTGCCGGCCGGAGCTCCTTAGGGCTCTCTCTGTTCACAATGAATTTAAGGGTAGGTGACCACCCGCCCCCCTTGTCAGCGTAAAGCAAAGGAGCGCGGTTTGTTGTTTCCTTTCAAACGCGGCTGCTGGAAGCCGCGCGGGCAAAGGGCGTGGGGGTCCCGGCAGGGCGGAGAGCAGACGGGTGAGGGTGCAGAGCGGGCCAATCAGATGGCGCGGGAAGGCTGGGGGGGGGGCGGATCGCTGATAGGCTGCCAAGGCACGTCAATTGCCATTCTGTCCGCCACTGAGATTGCCGGAGGGGCGGGTGTCGGAGGCTCCGTACTGCGCATGAGCAAACTGCGAGTACTGATGGGCCGAGAGAATGGTGATTGACTGGTTCTCGGCAGCCAATCGTGTTGCGGAAGGGAGCGGGTGCTGCTGCCTCCCTACTGTGCATGCCCAAACTGCGAGTGCTGATAGGCGGAGAAAATGGTGATTGACGTGCCTAGGCAGGCTATCATTTTGCCGGAGGGGCGGAGCATCCAATAGAGGGACAGTGTGGGGGGGTGGAAAGCAGCCAATCAGCGCGGGTCCTGGCGAGCGGGTCCGTGGTGTCTCGGGGTGGGTACCGGGAATTAACGGGAACGGGGGTCGGGGCGGTTGCGGAGCGGTTGCTGCAACCGGCGCCCAGGGACCTGGAGGTAGGCGGCTCAGGGCAGCCCTTCGTGAGGTCCCCGGAGGCGGCAGAAAGGCAGAGGGGAAGGAGGCGACAGCCGGGAGCCTCCCGCCGCGGGACGGTGGGAGAGTGCGAGGGGAACGGAGCGGCGAAAGAGGCGGCAGGTGACTGCGTCCGCGGCGAGGGTGACCGTGCCGTTGGAACGGGGGGAGTGGGATGGGCCGGCGCGGTGAGGAGGCGTTCGGTTCGGTTTCCCCGCTGCCCTTACGGCCGAGCTGGCGAAGCTGGTGGGAACGAAGGCGCGGTTGCAGGCTCGGTGGCGTGGCGGGTCGGGCGCCGCTTCGCCGGGAGCTCGGGGCGAGGCCCGGCGGGTTCTGTGTCCTGTACGTGCGGCTTTCGTTCCGCGGCTCTCTGTGTGCTTTTTTGTTTTGTCGCGTTTGTTTTCTGGGGTTTATTTTGCGGGGTTCCCGCGAAACGCGGCACGACCGCTCGCCCGGGGCTGCCGCGGCGGTCTCAGTGCTGCCGCCCTGTGGCGAAACTCGGGTACTGCAGCGCACGGCCGGGGGAAGAGGCGCCGTTTGACCCGAAGCGGTCAGAAGTGCCAGAAACCAACGCCAGAACCGGCAGGAGCTGCGGCTTCGCAGTTCTGTCAGCATTGATCTTAGGACTCTGATTTTGATGCTAGTCGTTTTTACTTACATTACGCTACAGTGTTCTGTTTGGTACTGCTAGTGGGTAACAAATAATTGTGCTGTACCACAACGCGAGATGATAATATTTCGTAGATTTATACTGCCAAAGAGTTTGCAAGTATATTGAAAAGGGGGGAACTCAAGAGAAGCTACCAAGTTAATGTATATTGCGATGAAGTTATAGAAGATGTACCCTTCATTAACCGGTTCACGTGGGGTAAATGCTTTCTGACCGCCTGCACGATGAGGGGATGTTTTTCACGTTTTAGATCCTTCTGCACGACAAGAGGGAGACAGAAGATTTAATAACACATTGTTTAGAAGCTGAGAGCTTAGTTTATATTTAACTAATAGATGTGTTGTGAGTGAGAAACTAAACATTTATAAGTAACTTCATCAATTATTTCTTAGGCTAGATATATAGTATGTTCAAAATTTAAAACAATTGTAATTAATATGTAGCAGCTGTGTGACTATAAGCAATGCAAGAGTATCCAGTCGTGGGAGCACTTACAGAGGACGACCCCCAGAGCTCCCCAGTGCAGATGAAAGAAACATTGCCTGCTTAACGGTGTAATTGACTCTGCTGTCAAACTTATTTCTCCGTTTCAGTACGAGCCCATCCCGTGGCCTCACAGGGCTGTGTCCTGTGGCGGTGCTGTGGGGAAGGGGCGAGATGCTTTCCTGCACCGGTGGATGTGTTTGCTTTTATGCTGAGCGTGTCCTAAACGGTGTCAGTTTGTCTTAATGCTGTCTGGCGTTGCTGCAGTTGCTCTGGTTTTTTGAGGATGCCTTGTGTTTTGAGGTGGCCCGTTTCCCTCGAATCCTCCGTTAGCTCAGCTGCTCTCCTGTCCCTTCTTCTGACTAATTCCTCTGCTTTCTCCTGCTCTACTTTTTTCAGAGGCTGAACTCTAATTTGGAATTTCTGTGTTTCTGAGGGGGAGCTGTGAACGCCCGATGCTCAGCAGACCCCCCAGCCCAGGCGGGGAATGGAACCTGGGGAGCAGCGCCCAGGTGGGAGACGCGGCGCCGTCCTCCGTCCCCAGCGTGCGGCAGAGGAGCAGGAGGCGACAGCCGGCCGGGGGCAGACGCCGGGTGCGTCCCCAGCTCGCCAGAGCTCCCGCCGAGCCTCCTCCCGCGGCCCCGCTCGCCCCGTGCAGCCGCCCCCAGCTCCGGCAGCTCCTGCGAACCCGTCCCGTGTTCCTGGGCCGCTCCCAAGCCCCGTTGTGAAGGCAGCAAGCCGGCCCTCGGCACCTCTCCGGTGGCCCCTGCGGAAGGAGCAGGCTGGGGCAGGGGTGAGCTACGGTGCTAACGGCCGCTGCTTCTTCTCTCCCTCTCCCAGAGGCCGCGCTGAGGATGTGGCCGTTCACTCCCAGCCCGGGGGATGCCGTTGGCTGCGCCCGCCTCGGGCTGGCGAGGCTCGTCTGGCAGCGTGGCGGGAGAAGGGACAGGGGAGCACGTCCCGTGCGTGGACGGGGGCTGCTGCTGCTGGAGCCAGAGAGGTTGGGGAGAGGTAAAGAGGAAGAAATGCGGGGCCGTCGGCCCAATGTCCGCTTCCTGCAGCGGGCGAGAGAGCGAGCCCCTCTCTCCGGGTGGCGAAGGCTCCCTCTGCGCGGCGTGCGGCGGGCCGGGGGCCAACGTGCGCGGCAGGGTCCGTGCGCGTATCCTGGAGCGGGACGGCTGCCTGGCGAGCGAGCCAGCGAGGCTCCATGTCCCCGAAGCCTCGTCTCGTAGGAGCCCTGACACCCCACCGTGTTCTCCTAGGCTGAGGACGGCCGAGCGCCCCGAGTTACCGGAGAGGAAGGGAGGAGAGAAGGAGACGGGAGCGTCTGAGCTGTTAGAAGCCTCCTGGCAGCCTCCTGCCCTTCTCTCTCTATTCGTTTGTCTCGCTCACTGTTGCTGGCGTTTTTTGTTCAGCATCTCGGCGTTCCATTCCTCCTTCCTGTTCATCTCTTATTCTTTCTGACCTTTAATGCTGCTCCCTGTCCCATTGTTTCTCGCTGTATCCCTGTGTCCTGCTCCCTACCCACAGTCATATTCTTCCCTGTCCTGTTGGCCATCCCAGGTTTCTTCCTCCATCTCCATCCTCGCCCCATCTCTTGGTCCTGCTCCCTACCCAGCCCGGTTCCTGTTTCTCTGCCCTTCTCCTTGTCTTACTCCTGGTTTCTCTGTCCTCTTCCCTCTTTGTTTTTGTTTCTCTGTCGCTCTGCCCTGCTCCCTGTCACTGCGTTTCCTCCTTCCTGTCTCTGTCCCGCAGCCCGGCGCCCACTTCTCCTTTGTCTGTCTCTCCCACTGCCCATTCTAGGATTTTTCCCACCGTCTCTGTCTCCTGCTCCTTGTCTCTCATTTTGGCCTCTTCTTCCCTTTGCCCTGCTCCCTGGCCCTTTTGCCCCTCTCTCTGTGTCACCTTGTCTTGCTCCCTGTCGCTATCTTTCTCTGGCAAGCTTACCCTCCTTTTCAAAGGAATCACAAAATCACTTTGTTGGAAAAGATAACTGCAATTTAAAATATCTTTACCCTTTGAAGAAACAGCCTGGAAAAGATAATTTTTGTTTTTTTCCAGTGGGGCGGTTCACGAGGACGGATGGGCTGCTGGGCTCTTCAATGACAGCATCCAGGGCGAGGAAGGAAATCTTGGCTATACTTGGGTGATATCTGTGTCTGTGTTCTGTGTGTATCTGGGAAAATGTGTTCTAGGGAACTCAGACTGCCAATGAGTCAAAAATGGCCTGGTTATCCAAAAAACGCAAACGCTCCAGTGGCCGTATCAACAGCTGTACTGAAGATGGTGCAAAATACTTTTTTCTCCACTCAACTGTAGCCTTCACAAGAAAA
The DNA here is from genome assembly GCF_037038585.1 of Patagioenas fasciata. NCBI lineage: Eukaryota > Metazoa > Chordata > Aves > Columbiformes > Columbidae > Patagioenas > Patagioenas fasciata. The sequence continues at coordinate 1,789,511 of NC_092525.1, read as the reverse complement.
AAGGAAGTGTCAGGTTCCTCTCCAGCTTTGTTCTGAAGGGCTTTTCCTCTTTCAGCTGGATGTCTGCTGCCACCGTTTCACCGCGGTTGCCCCGTCTTCTGCTACAGAAGTACCAGACAGACAGAAGGAATCCAGAGCGGTCTGCCCGTACAAGGTACGGCTAGGACGCGTGTCTGCACTTTTCCTGAGGTACTTGTAGAGTGGACTTTAAAGTTAACATTAAGAATGCACCGACTCTCCTTCTATATTTTTAATACGAAATATTTTACCAGGAGTACTAAAAATAAGGTCTGTTCTGGAGCACGGTACACCTGTGCAGAGCTCACCTCCCTCTGGTTATTTTCTCTTCCTGAAAGCGTAATCTTCTGTTTCTGTGGGCTTACTATTGAATGATACTATGGAAATGATTTTGTACTAAAAGAGGAAAGGAGGTGTTTGTAAGAGTTCAGATGTCCAGAAGAAACAACCTGATTCAATGACAAATGCTTTGTTCTTTTTCACTCAATAGGTTTTTAAAATATCTTAGAATAGTACTCAAAAAGCTGACAGAGATACAGGCACCTGGGCAAATCGGTTTTGTTCTGCGTGTTTGCCAGGTGTTCCCAAGAAGCACTTTCAGCCTCGTAACTGGTGGCGGTGAGTCCATGTGTGATTTGGATGAGTTATTGTTTCAATAGTGACTTTTTTCTCTTAACCTACAGTGTGTAGTTCTGACTTCAGTTGGTAAGAAATCTTCCAAAACGGCAGCATTCCTCATTCCAAGAAGCTGCATTTTATGAACCTGCCCTCCGAGTGGATCTTCCCAGGTGATGTAGTGGGCAGTGGCCTCATCAACAACAGGACTGTTCATTTTCTTTGAAACAACCAACCAAAGTCCATTTCCTTCCGCAGAGCCCAGCACAGCAGGCCTGGCAAAGGTTGGTGGCACCGCTGGGCTTTGGGTTCCCGGTTGCGACAGTCGAGCTGTCACGGTCACAGAAACGTGTTCCCCTGTGTGCTGCAGTGCAGCCAAAAGTGTTCGTGAGTCTGACGCTCCTTTTTCGTAGCCTTATGCTGCACTGCAGGAATGGGGATATTTATTTATTTTTTAAAGTAAACCCATGTCTTCTATCTCACTGATTTTCCTATCAATGAAACTTAAAGCAAATAAAATGGTCTAATTTACATGTTGACTTCCATAGTTAAGAGTAATTGTTGAGTAGGTGCAGCATATAATTTATTAGGTGTACTTAAGCAGATGGGTATTTGTTCTAAAAACTGAAAAAGAGAGGCAACTGGATGCTATGAGTGTTTCCCCAATATCTGACAGCGTGCTCTGACGTACTTTGTTTCTGTCTGGCTCTCAGTGGCGCTTTTCCCTGGCAGGTCGGGGTGTCCCTCGTGCTTGAGCCGTGCAGCTGGCCACGTGTCCCTGCTCATCGTGCCACACGCCAAGTGTGAATCGATAGCTCTGTCTAAATATACATAAATGTAATAATATGATTGTAACAATATGCCAACATCTGCAAGTCTAGAAAGATATTTGTGTCCAAAGAGAAGGCTAAACAGGTGCGTAAGTATAAATGGATATTCTAGATAATAAGTGGTGATATATATAAGCATAAACAGATATTCTGTATAAGTTTAAGCAGATATATACATGTAAATGCATACGCAAGTGTGTAGATGTCTAAGTAGATATACATTACAGTGGAAATAGATGATATATATGAATCAAATATATTCCCTAAATACATACGTATGTGTAAAAAGAGACATAGGAGTCAATGTCAGTGATGTACAAGGTTTTTAAAATGCAAAGAAATTCTGTTTATAGAAAGGATTAAAAAACTCATCCTTACCCGGAAATGTCTCTGGCGGGTGCACTTGAGGGAAAGGCCTGAGCTGCCCCCAGGGAGCAGAACGGCACCCGCACCTGGTCAGCGGTGGGAGCAGGGGCTGGGGGGCTCTGTGTGCGAGCCAGACGCTTCGTTCCATAACTGCGGCAGCCGGGGAGCTGCTGCGAGCTCTCTGCTGAATGACTGACTGTGTGGTGATGGTTTTTACTACTCACAGGGCACTGGGCGAGCCCCATTTAGTTTTCTTGTAATCTAACTTAAGTAAAAGCGTACTGAATAGAATTAATCACCCGACTTACAAGGCTGTGTGTCGTCTTTGTGTTTGTGGTTTGTTTTTTTTTTTTTTTTTGAATACGCTCTCTGCTTCATGTTGCTGGGAAAACCGTGTGCTGTAAAGTTCTGCTCATATTTACCAAAAGCAGCTACAGGTTACACTGGACATCTGTGAGATCAGGTGTGGTTTGTACTTCGCAGGGAAAGAAACAGAAAACAGGAAAAGAAATAGAACGAGAATTAATAGAAGTAGAAATAATAGAAATAGATGGGGTCGAATAGAAACAGAACAGAGCAGAGCGTCGTGCCGGATATGCAAATCTCCTCGGGGCTTGGGCAGGGAGGTGAGTAGGCGGGGAGAATGCAAATTGAGATTCGAAGCCTGCAAATCAGATTGCGAGAGATAAGAGCAGGGGCGGGGCGCATGGGAACGGCAGGCGGGGCGAGGATGGGGCGGAGAAATGCAAATCAGAGGCGTGGCTACGCAAATAGGGCACTAGAGAGCTCGAGCGGGCCGCCGGGAGGTTCCGCCGAGGAGGGTTCTCTGGGTGGGGTGGTTCTCTAGAGCGGATTCTCTGTTCCGCGTTGTCCCGGGTGACTCGTTTGCTGTGGGTGATCCCGGGTGGTCACCCCGGTGCAGGTCACCCCCGCACGCACGCGGACGTTCAGCCCCGGTTCCGCGCATGCGCGGTGGCGCCCCGGTGCTCCCGCGGTGCACCGCCCGCCGGGTGTCGCTGGTGCTGCCGCCCGGTGGCCACAGCGCGGTACTGCAGCCCGGCGCGGGGAGTGCGGCATCGGGCTCAAACCAGAGCTCAAGCCCTGCGCTTGTGGGACGGCCTAGTAGAGCTGGGCTTCGGTTTGGAGGAGTTTTAATGCACGTGTTAAATTCCAGAGGAAAACTTTGTCTAGTCAGTTAATTGATGCGGTTTTAGTGGCATGTATTACATGTTAATATACAAAGCAGGGTTACAGTGTTCTGTAACATGCATAGGAGGACGTATATTTAAGACAATTCTAGATGTAAACAAGCATTATGGTTCTTATTGGGATATTTGGGCATCTAAACTCTTAAATGGGGGAAAACGTGTGAAGCTCCTGCTAGAACCGCTGCAGAGTGGTGAAGAATGAATGTGGGACAGATCACGTTTAGATGCTTCACTCCTGTCACTTTCAGTCCATAAGGAAGCCAAATAACATGTTTGTGATTTATAAACGTTACTTTAATGTTCATGGTTTTTGCAGGTCACACATCCCAGGGTCTCAGCTGCTGCAGTTCACATAATGTACAGTGAACAGGAGGCGCTGGGTGTCCCCAAAGCGCGCTTCAAATCTGTAGGGTACTCTTACCTGGAACCCTCATTTGACATTTACCGTCTTTGGTTTTCTGAGTGTATTCAACTAAGTAGTAGTTTATTTTTAATGCATCATATTCAATTTATGTTAAAACACTTTCTTTCTAATCTGTGAAAGTATGCAACGTGACTCAATATGTTTGAATTGTAATTATTGGCCGGGTGACACGTAGTGGAAATAATCTTTATTATGATAGTGATGTTTTTCTCAAGGATTTTGCTAAGAAAAGCGAATTTCTCAGATTAAATGGGTAGAAGTCAGCCAATACCTTTTTCAAAGAATGTGAGTTTGTCTCTACCTCTGTGACTAGTTGGAAGTATTCGGGTGTACATAATGTATACATTAAAAACAAATAAAGGCATCACTGATGTTCTGTTGTTGTGTATGGGTGTTTTTTCCTGTTGCTTCATAGTGGTCCAGACAAACTAAACAGAACACAACAGCAGAGTATGAGTCAGTGCACCTGGAGCTGGATCGTGTCATCTTGATCTTTATCACAAGAGACGTGTGATTCAATCACACTAAAAGAATATTACCAAATTGATATATGTCCACCTGTAAAATAATTGCTACATGCTTCGGTACAGTCTGTGTAGTTATGACAACATAATTTAGATAGCAGCAATTTTTAACCTGTTTTTTCCCTGGTAAATAATTTGTGAAGATAGAATGGAAGAAAAAGATTAACAAAAGTTTCACTAAATAATTGTGTTCATAAAAAAAAAAAAATAGATTTTGTTATGATTTCCATTCAATTTCTGATCTGTTTACTTTTGTTTTACAGTTATCTCAAAATTCCTGGATACAGAGCAACTACTTTCCATTTCGGCACAGGTTCCAAAGCAGGATAAGGTATGTTTCAAAATGCACCTTAGATGAGCAGTTACCTGGCTATATATAAGTGTGGCACCTATGCATGATATGGTAGGAAAAAGACTGCGCCTTACAAAGACACGGACTAATGTTGTCATAGTCTGAGAGTGTATCTTATTGTACAGCAGCAGGAGATTCTATAGGAGAACGTTAGAAACATTTGGGTTTGCTTCAATATCACGTTTATCTTAATTTATATAAACTGACTGCAAAAGCTGTTGACTTTTTCGTCACTCCCCACTCTCATTCTCTGTAAATGTTCATCCTGTTTGACAGTACCAGGATGAGAGAGGAATTTTCTTCACATCAGCATAAAAGGAAAAAGTGTTAACAGACATTTACTCTCTTATTTTTGGAGGTTAATACAATTTTTAATAGCCAAAAGAAAATTAGGCATCTTTCTTACTAGAAATTAAATACTTTCTTAGCTTTTAGGTAAGACAAATTAAGATAAATCAGTCTTTATTGTCTAGAAAGATCATTTTGAAAATGGTTCTTAAGAAGCACTCTTGACCTGGCTCGGCTGTGCTTGTAATGCAGATAAACCTGTATCGATCACTGAGTCAGCTGTGTGAACACGCGAGGTCAGCGATGAGACGTGGCTCTCGGTTCCCGTGACACAGATGCTGCACGAGCCAAGCGCAGGTTTTTCGTGCAGATGTTCCGTGTTCCCCCCGCACAGCACCGGACAGAAAACGAAGCACGTCCTGGCAGAGCATCAGCCAGAACAGTGTCTGGCAGCCCCTTCTGCGGGCGGTTCTCACCTCGGCCCGTGCTTTTCTGCTGGCCTGTGAATGCAAGGAGCAGCAATGTAGTGAAGAACTGATTCCTGTGAAGTTTTCCCAGGGTCCTGTCTTAGGGATTAAAAGAGTGCCCTGCTCTTATCTGTCACCTTCAATCACATGTCTTACCAGGTGCACCAAAATGAAATGTGGATAAAAGCGCTTATTGCTAAAAGCATAAATAGACAATAGAGCTATAAATGCTTATAACAAGATAGTTTCCTTGAAGGACAAGCAATAGTTGGTGTGTTGATGTTAAAGCTTCATCAGGAAGGCATTTTCTCCCTCAGCGCAGGTTCAGTCTGTGAGCGCGTTGTGCCCCGTGTTGCAGCCCCTGGAGCCTCAGGAGCTGGTGAACAGGGGAGGCTCCGTCACAGAGCGCCCGGGAGAGCTACTGAATGTTCTTCAGGTTCATGTTCCTTACAACCCCCTCTTTCCCCCTCAGGATTTATAGAGAATTTCACCTCTGAAGTCTTCTGGGAGCTGGAGACAGACAGAATCTTTGCCTTGAAAATCACTCCAGTGATCACTTCAGGATCTTTCAGAGAGAGATTTTGTTCATCAGACCTTGACTTGTATATTGATCTGTACGTTAACACGTGCACTACAAATATCAAACCAAGATAAACACGTGTAGCTCACTACTGGATCTGGGTTAGACCAGACACAGCAGTAACCGCTGTGCGCCTGAGGCAGCGGAACCTCAGCTTTTTTCTACCAAGCATATTGTAACCGTTCCATTATAAGTTGCATTTGTCTGCTGTACCTGAGTAGGATATTTCTGCCAATGCGTTGGAGGCTTCTGCTTGCCTGTGTTTGTGCTGGTGTGCCAGCATCCTAGGGACTTACAACTTTGTCACCTCTCCGTGTCTTCTCGCGGGCTGACTTGACTGCTTCCTCAATGACTTATCTAATGCCAGTTAAAGCAATCAGGTACAGGCTCGGTCAAGGTTGTAGTAAATGCAGAAAAATCTCTTTAATGACACATCAGAAAGCTGAATGTTTGTTGCTCCCAGCTTTCATTGCAGAGATCTGTAACACGAAGGAAAGATCAGGTGCGTGACTAAAGCTGGCTGGATGTCTTCGTGTATACAGAGGACCATGCACACCGAACTTGTAACTGCGCTGTTTCCAATCGCAACTGGCCACAATATAGCAGAGCATGTTATCAATGTTAATTCAAGAGCTAACTCTGTTGCTTTTATTAAATGCTGGATTGACCTATTCAGTGTGTTCCCCTCTCTATACAAGTTTTCATTGCAGAACGTCCCCAGCTGTCCGTGTGTGGGGAGGTGACTCCGATTCAGGTCCCCTTAGTTAGAAAAGAGTATATGGGGTACTCAAGGACCATAAACAAAAAAACCCCAACACCTTTTATTTTGCAGCTTGGCCCAATTAGCAGGAAGATTTACGCTACTTAAGCCAAATTGGTGAACAGTTTAACAGCCAAAGGGTTTACACAAAGGAGTTTTGTGGCTCTAAGCCTTAGGTTATACTGCTCATAGAGGGAGAGGAGATGAAATAAGGGTGTAGGAAAGGAAAAGAGAAGCAAAGAAGGAGAACGAAAGGCCCGTCCCCTCCCCTGTCAGCCCGCGGCCTTTGTCTGCGGGCCTCGGCTGGTGTTGGGATGTAAATCGCGATTCACCTTCTCCTGAGTGCCCCATCTGCTGCTGGACACGGTGTCCATACGGGATTGTTTTCGCTCTGAGTGACCCATCGCTGCGGGATGAGCTGTTGTTGCCATAATGTCTGAGACATAATTCTGTTGAGTCTCTGGCGCAGGAGGCAGATGGTGCTTGTCTGAAAAACCCCCAGTTTCAATCACTGCAAGTGTTCATGATTTGTTCAACATGAACGTTCTCTCATCCTAAGGGGGACTGTCAACTGGCAATCTTGGTGAGATGCGTTAACGGAGAAATCGTGTCATCGGTGAAATCAAGTGGTTCCTCTTATGAAATCTGTGTATATAAGCAAATTAAAGGTATCTGGACAAAACAAAACATCCTTAAGAGACCCTCCTGTCTCAGTCATTCTGGCCGGGGTCTGAGTGGCTGGAACATGAGGGTGGGCAGGATCAGGGCAGTGAGCAGCAGGGAACACCAAGAGTCACTCGTCCTTTCTTCTCAGGGCAGCACCGCACTGTGATCATCTGCAGTGCTCAGAATCCTGTGATTTAACAGCACAAATTCTTCTATCATGCAATAGTTCCCACATCTGGTATCTTCTCAGCCAGGAACAAGATGGGTTTAGGGAGGGGATTGCAGATGTAAAGCGTTACCCGCAGTGTGTGGAAAGAAGATGCTCAGAGCCATGAACTGGTTGAGAACTGGGGGTCCCCGGTCTGCAGTTGGTGTTTTGTCTGCTCATCAGACACTGGCGCTAAGTGCTCAAGCAAACTTTCCTTTCCACAGTCAGGCCCACCTGGGAGTTGGTTGAATGCATGAGCTGTCTTTAAAGAACACGTGAATTTATCTGATTCTCCGCTGGATTTTTTTCCCCCGTAGCTTTATGCCACCAGATTTGTTGCATTAATATGTTACTTACATAATTCCCTGCAGACCCACCTCTCAAGCCTCTTGTCATGTTACTTACCTGACACATTCAATGCCTATACATCTCAGTAACAGTGTGCATCTTTGTACAACACAAACATGTGCGTGTGTGTATGCACATAAAGGTATGTAATTTGGGTCAAATCTTTATTTGCTGTATGTAGGTATGATAACACAACTTGCAGAAAAACACAACCTACCAATGAAAACAAGTTTCAGTTCTGCCCATGGGTGTTTTACCCGGATGACTGTTGATTGTTCACCGTTACCCACCGGCGTCCTTTAAAACTCAAAAAGGTATTGGGACTAGATTTGTTTTTTCATAACATGTTTGTATACTTAATGTATAATACATTAACAAAGTGCACATTATACAGTAATTTAAGCAACAAAATAATTTCAGTGGAGATTTCTGGAAGTAAATGAAGGTATAACTGACGTATTTTATAGCTGCCCAATTTGTAGTTAATATGGTCAAAAATGTGCGATTACATGCAGTTATGTTGTGTGTAGATGTGCAGTTGTATACCTTGCTGATAAGTGCATCCTATTGTGGGTATTTTCATAAGAATTGATATGGGAAAATGAATCCAGGTGGTGTTTCTTCCACTCCCCCCTCCCATATTGTTGTGTTTGCTCTTTAGAAACTGTTTCTGATAATACGGCAAGTTGTTATTGTTGGTTTGAATTCCCTGTAGATCACTGAAATGAAACACACACAGCTTCATTTCAGCAGGTTTAATAGAAATGAATGGGAGATATCAGGAGACCCTGAGGGAAATGTATCACATGAACTACTTGTGAGACCATTTAAAACTATTTATTATGTGCTAACTACACTTATTTTGTCCAATTAATAGCTAATTGCACGCTTTCTTAAAGCTATCTTTCTGTTGAGTTATGGCTCCTTACAGAAATAATCCAAAGCACACTGATCCAGTGTCCTTCTTGAGTCAAAAAACCCTCACAAAGTGTGTTTTATTAAACATGACTACAAACATATAGGCATTTATCAGTAAGGGTGGCCTTCAAATTTACTGATTTTTATGGGTGAATTATCTATACAAAGTGACACAATGCATTAATTCTGTAATGCAGAATGGTTACTTTTAGTCCGTTCCTTGCGTTTCCAGCAGAACTGTCTGTTCTGTGTTGTCCTTGCTGCGGGTCGGTTGCTCTGCCGTCTGGTTCAGGAGACTCACTGAGGGTAATGTCGCATGTCAATTTTATGGACATTCTTTCTAGAAACTCTGTGGGGTTTCTATTAACGTGAGGGCCTAGGGGAATTAGAGTTGCATTTGACGTATTGATAAAACACACTTGATTCCATAGCTGTATGTTTAGTTCATTCTCTTGTGAAGCTTTCCTATGAGCTGTTGGCATTTGAGCTGTGTGTCCTGTGTCTGATAGCAGAATTTGACCTGAGATGACGGTATAAACTTGGAATTTGCTTCAAATAAATATGTGCATTTGCCTGTATCTGGCAGAGATGATTGCATTTTATGAGTAACCTCCTATCCTGATGTATGGAGTATGAACTTTATGAGCTTGCTTTGTTTCTCCAAGTTGTGTAAAGTGACAGTATGTGCTGTGCAACAGTTAAATCAGTGTCTCTTTTCAGAATAGTGTGTAAAGTATTGAACAAGACCCGTGAGCGTGTTCATTGTCTGTACAAACTCTGACACCGTGTCGGTGCTGGATTTGCTGCTCTCATTGCCCACGCCTGCACTCTGTCTGATGATGGTGAGTTTCTCCATTGATGACATGATCATGGCCAGATAAAGACCCTCCTGGTGGAGAATAACCAGGCTGTTTGGTCTGGTTCCCCAACTGCTAAGCCCACGCGACGACTTTTTTTGGTCTCCGTAGGCTTTAGGTGGGTGTCTCTGGTCTGTCATTGCTGCTTTTGTGCTGATCTTCTTTCTGTCTCCATTCACTGGAATCACATCCTCCATTCAACTGCTGCAAGTCTGCACAGCCAGTCTGTTCAAGACAGCCAGTTTAAGCGTATTCTATTCAAAAGAAAGAAGTCTTTGGACACTCTGAGTTTACAGCTCTGTTCCGAAAGGGCACAAGTTAATACAGGTGGATCAACATTATGTAAATGCCATAGGACAAAATGTGGCTACTGTTGTTTATCTGCTACAATTTCTGCAGCATTTTCAGACAATTTTAGAAGTAGACTCTTGTAAGGAATCCAGGATCTTGTGCTTACCTGCATATTGCTCATTCTGCACATTGTCTTCAATTAATGCTGACCTGAGGTATTTATCTGCAGTACAACACAGTGTAGATACTAAATCAGGTCTGGAAGCCATCTCAGGAGATGTATTAGCTCATAATTACATCAAAAATAGAAGGAATGCTACTTCCTTGTTTCCTGTGCTTATTGTAATAAGGCACATATGTGGTAGCAAGAGTTCGTGACCCCCATACTTCATATGCTTATAGCAGTGTACAAATAAGTTATTAAAATTAAACTGGCTTTCAGATCTTCTGTTTTAATTACTTTTCCAATTTGACTCTTTGTGTTTTTCTTTATCACTGGAGTCCAACCCCACTCACTGTCCCGCGACTGGGGACTCCAGACAAGGCGACACAGACGTGGGGGTGGCTGCACAGTGGAGCTCAGCGGACTTGAGAACCACTCAGCTGGTGTGAGGATCAGAGACGTACAAAGCAACTTTGCTTTTTAAATGATGAGGATGATGTGCTTTGTTTTGGAAGACATCAGATTTTGAATGTTTAAGGAAGCTGTAACTACCTCGATGTTTCCTTCTTACCGCAGTCGGATTTCTGGTTCTGTCTGTCGAGTTGTGCTCCTCTCCCGCACCAAGTGGTGATCGTGGGGCTCAGGGTGAGGGGGGGCAAGGAGGGCGGGGGTGTCCGTGGGCTTGAATAAGTTTTGTTTGGGGTTTTTTAGACGCCTCTGTTGACACATTGTATAAAAACTGATTGCTGCAGTGCTAATGAATGAACAGGATGATAAGCAACAGATTTGAGAACCTGTTTGGGTTTTGGTTTATTGAAAAATTATTATTTAACTCAAAAAGCAATAAGATCTTGCAGTGGTCTTCTAATACTTACTGGTAGCTTTTTAATGTACTGGTTTGGAACTTTGAGATTATATTTGATATGAAGTGGCTGTTCCATCGTGGAATATTGCAGGAGTAAACTCTTGCATTTCAGCATTCCTGGCAGATCTGCAGCTTGATAAAGACCTGAGGCTGTTTAGTTTAATCAGACTTTTGTAGATCCCACCTTCACTGTTCAAAGCACTGGCTGTCAATGTGTTTTCTGGTGTTGTCACTTCTTTCTGAACAAAGACGACAGAGGTACACAGCTCTACTGGTATTGTCTGTTTTATTTAAACATGGAACTTTAACTTGAAAGCTTAGAGAGCTGTGGTCTGTGGTATATCTTTGTAATGTTTGTAAATTCTTATGCAGATACTCTTATGCCAACCAGCACGAACTTTTGTGAGTGTGAACTGCTGTGCAGTTAGAAAGAAGAAAGGTGTGTGAGCTAAACCAGCAGGAAGGCTGCAGCCGTGTAACCTGAGGGGTGCAAACGGCACGAAACGGGCTGCAGCGGCGGAGCCCTCGGTCCCGGGCTGTCCCGGGCAGGCGGCAGAGCCCTCGGTCCCGGGCAGACGCAGCCTGAAAGCTCCCGGCCCCGCCCTGCGGGCGGACAGCGCCGCTCTGCGGCCGCCGGTGGCTCCGGGACGGGAGGCGAGGGGCAGGGGGGGCCAGTGCCGGGCGCGGAGGCGGGGGGGGGGGGGGGCGCAGCCCGGTGGCGGACGCGGACGGGATTGGCTCCTGCGCGGGATGGGCGGGGACACGCTGCGTAAGTGCGCGGGCCGCGGAGCGCGTGCCGGCGGTGCGGCGGCTGGAGCAGCGCGGGAGGAACGGCGGGGCCGGCGGTGAGCGAGGGGCGGGCGGACAGCGGGGAGACTGGACGGGGCGGCCCGGGACCGGCTGAGGGGCGAGGCTGGAGGGTGACAGACGGGCTGGTTTCGGAAGGAGGAAGGCGAGGGGCAGCCAGCCGCAACAGCGCGGCCCCAGGCCGGGGCGAGGGGGAAACACGCGGGCGGCTGTGAGGGAAGGGAGCCCCGCGCTGAGCGCTGCGCGGGGCTCGGGCGGGGCCGTGGGGCGGAGGGGGAGCCCCCGTAGTGACACAGGACAGAGGGAGGAAAGCGAGCGGGAGGGGGCAGCGGCGGGTCGGGAGCGCCAAGGGGGGGCGCGAGGGGCGGGGGGGGCCGGGAACGGAGGGAGCGGCGGAGGAACCTGAGGGCGGGACGGCGCGGGAGGAGCTTAGGTGGGAAAAGCTGAGGTACCTCGGGGAGGGGATGATATCGGGGGAGGCTTTGACAGGAAAGGCTGAGGTACCTCGGGGAGGGGATGATATCGGGGGAGGCTTTGACAGGAAAGGCTGAGGTACCTCGGGGAGGGGATGATATCGGGGGAGGTTTTGACAGGAAAGGCTGAGGTACCTCGGGGAGGGGATGATATCGGGGGAGGCTTTGACAGGAAAGGCTGAGCTACCTCGGGAAGGGGATGATATCGGGGGAGGCTTTGACGGGAATGGCTGAGGTACCTCAGGGAGGGGATGATATCGGGGGAGGCTTTGACGGGAAAGGCTGAGGTACCTCAGGGAGGGGATGATATTGGGGGAGGCTTTGACGAGAAAGGCTGAGGTACCTCAGGGAGGTGATGACATCGGGGGAGGCTTTGGCGGGAAAGGGTGAGGGACTTAAAGGAGAGGACGGAAGGGAGAGAGGTTTTGGTGGTAAAGGCTGAGGTACCTCAGGGAGGAGATGGCATCGCAGAGGCTGCAGTGGGAAATGCTGAGGTAGCTCTGGGACGGGATGGCACTAAGGTGTGGTTTCAAAGGGAAATGCTGAGGTACTTTGAGGAAAGGATGCTGGGCTAGGAACTATGAACACATCAGATCGGTTAAGAGAATGTTGATGACAGAAATTTCTACAGTAAAGTATTCCAGCAAAGACAGGGAGATGAGCAAAACTTATATCAGGCCTCCTAGGATTCCTGCAGGTTAGGGGTCAGGGATGATGAGGTTGTTAACTCGGTCCTAACTTTTTCTTTCTCTCCCTCTCTTGCAGCACCAGACTGAATGGAGAAGCAAGTGGATGGGAAGTTCCTGCGCCACGACACAGACCACATTTATTACTCTCGCCTCCGAGACCCGGAGAACCGAACCGTTCTCATCGTGCCTTGAAGCAACCTCTGCTCATGCGCTTCTCCCAGGGAGAAGGCAGAATGGGAGTGACTCGCCACGTTAAACAACAGGGTGTACACTCTGCAGCTTTCAAGCCCAGCTCTGCATTAGCTCACCCCTGCAATTTTGCACCGCCCACGCAAATTTGAGTTGTCGCTGGTTGTTGCAGCGTTTGGGGAAAGGCAAGAGGACAGCGGGGGAGAGCGCTCCAGTTCTTCAAGTGACTTCCCAGGCAGAAGGCAGGAGCATGGCGGGGCAGGACTGCGGCAGGTCAAGAATTCTCAGTCTGGCAATAGGATGGCGGGGAGGAGCGTTCCAGCGGGAGAAGAGCGCCCTGACTAGAGGCAAGACGAGGGTGAGGGAGAGCACTCGGACGTGTCAAGAAGACTCCCCCAAAAAGTGCAAGAGGAAGGCCGGTGGGGAGAGCAATCCAGCAGATCAGGAAGTCTCAATAAATGCGGTAAGAAGGTGGCAGGTGGGAGCTCCCCAGTGGTTCAAGAGGTCCCAAGATATCCAGCAAGAGAACTGTGAGGGAGAGCGCTCCAACAGGTCAAGCGGTGTCAAGAAATCCAGCAAGACAATGGTGGAAAACGCTCCGGTGAGTCACAAGATTCCCCCAAAAAAAGGCAAGAGAATGGTGCAGGGGAGCACTCTGGTGGATCAAGAAGCACCCAGGAAAAGGGGAAGAAGATGGTGGGGGGGAGCACTCTGGTTGGTCACAAGACTCCCCCAGAAAACACAAGAGGGTGGCAGGGGGAACGCCCTAATGGGTCAAGAGGACCCAAGAAATCCAGCAAGAGGACGGCGAGGGGGAGCGCTCCAGCAGATCAGGAAGTCTCGATAAATGCGGTAAGAGCATGGTGGGTGGGAGGCCCCCAGTGGTTCAAGAGGTCCCAAGAAATCCAGCAAGAGGGCGGCGAGGGGGAGCGCTCTGGCAGATCAGGACGTCTCAATAAATGCGGTAAAAGGATGGTGGGTGGGAGCCCCCCAGTGGTTCACAAGGTTCCAGGAAATCCAGCAAGAGGACGGCGTGGGGGAGCGCTGTGGCAGATGAAGAACCCTCAGTACATCTGGCAAGAGGACGGTGAGGGGGTGCTCTGATGGGTCAAGGTTGCTCTGAAAAAAGCCCAAGAGGGTGGTAAGGAGAAGCTCACCGGTGATTCACGAATCACCCAGAAAAAAGGGAAGAGGACAGTGCGGGGGAGCTCTTCAGTTGTTGAAGAGAATCCCCAGAAAAAGGCAGGAGGATGATGAGGGGGAACACTCTGGCGGGTCAAGAAGTCTCAATAAGTCCGGCAAGAAGACGGTGGGGAGGAGAGCTCGTGTGGGTCAAGAGGTCCCAAGAAACCCAGCAAGAGGACAGCAGGGGCGAGCGCTCCGGCAGATCAGGAAATCTCGATAAATGCAGTTAGAGGATGGTGGGTGTGAGCCCCTCAGTTGTTTAAGACGTCCCAAGAAATCCAGCAAGAGAACTGCGAGGGGGAGCGCTCCGGCAGGTCAAGCGATGTCAAGAAATCCAGCAAGACAATGGTGGAGAACTCTCCGGCGAGTCACAAGACTCTCCCAAAAAAGGCAAAAGAATGGTGCAGGGGAGCACTCTGGTGGATCAAGAAGCACCCAGGAAAAGGGGAAGAGGATGGTGGGGGGAAACGGCCTGGTTGGTCACAAGACTCCCCCAAAAACCACAAGAGGGTGGCAGGGGGAACGCCCTAATGGGTCAAGAAGTCCCAAGAAATCCAGCAAGAGGACGACAGGGAGGAGCTCTTTAGCAGGCCAAAATCCCACTGAGGAAAGGCAAGAGGACAGCGGGGGAGAGCGCTCCAGTTCTTCAAGTGACTTCCCAGGTAGAAGGCAGAAGGACGGTGGGGTAGCGCTGGGACAGGTCGAGAATTCTCAATCTGGCAATAGGACAGCAGGGAGGAGCATCCAGCGGGACAGGAGCGCCCTGAAAATAGGCAAGACAAGGGTGAGTGAGAGCACTCCGAGATGTCAAGAAGTGTCAAAAAATCTGGTAAAGGATGGCAGGGGGGAGTGCTGTGGATATTCAAGAGACTCCCCAGTAAAAGGCAAGAGGACGGCGCGGGGAAGTGCTCCAGCACGTCAAGATCGCACTGAAGAAAGACAAGGTCCCAGTGGGGGGGAGCATTCCCGTTGTTCCAATGGTTCAAAAGGTCCCAAGAAATCCAACAAGAGAACTGCGAGGGGGAGCGCTCTGGCAAGTCAAGCGGTGTCAATAACCCCAGCAAGGCAACGGCGGAGAGCGCTCTGGTGAGTCACGAGACTCCCCTACAAAGGACGAGAGGATGGTGGAGGGGAGCCCACCAGTGGTTCAAGCAGCACCCAGGAAAAGGGGAGGAGGCTGGCGAGGGGCAGGCCTCTGTCGGGCCAAGATCACTGAGGGAAGGTGCGGGGGAGCTTGCTGGTGGCTCAAGAGACCTCTAGAAAAAGGTAAGAGGGCGGCGGGGGGTGGGAGGGCGCCTCAGCTGGTGAAGAGGAACCCCGAAAACAAGGCAAGAGAATGTTGGTGGGGGGAGCGCTCTGGCGGTTCCAGAGGCTCCCCGAGATCCGCTCAGACGGCAGCGGGTAACGCGGCAGCTCAGCGTCAATCAAAGAAGAACAGGAAGGCGGTTGACCTGCAATTCCAGAGCGAGGAGGAAGACTGGCAACCCGAACGAGGAGCAGCATGGCCTCTGAAATCCTCCTTTAATCTGGGCTCAGGTAAGCTGGAAGCAGGGGACATAGGCTGGGGTTTGGGAGGTGGGCAGGTGAGAAATGATCCGCATTTTTGATCTGCTGAGTGACTGAAGCGCCTGGGAGTTCATTTGGAGTCGTTGCCTTACTTGATTTTACACTGACTTTTGCATTATATTTTAATGACGTAGAATTTTCCGTTTTGACATCGAAACCTAAACTTCTTTGGAAATTCATCCTCTGTCCCTTCAGTCTCAGCTCGTGGCACTTCCACTGTCTCGTGGCCCGCGTTTCAATGTACATTAGATCGCTTCCTGGGCCTTGGATTTTAAGTAATGGTCCGTCACAAGTTTGTTTTTCTTGTCCTTAACAGGCAGCTTTGAGAGCTCTCTAAGGAAAAGTGATATCTTTTTACCTTGTTACTGCTCTTTCCATGTTACGAGCAGCCACCCTCTTTATGATCAGTCTCATGCTTTTCTTCCTTTCTTGCCCAGGTTCAGAATACCAGGAATTCCAAGCTTCAAGTTTCCTGTGGAACATTGCGGGAGACCTTGATAACGTGGCAATGAGGGAGGTGATGAAGAGAAACAATACCTGTTCCTTTCCCATTTCAAGACGTTATTTTTTACCTTCCTGGTAGCTGTGAGATGATTTGCAATCTTGCGCTAGCATCTGCCTGAAAGAGAACACGGACCCTTTGGGTGCCTCCTCAAGAAATACTTGCTCTATGGTTCTGGCGATGTCCAGGCTTCAAGGGTGGGGCATAGGGGAGTGTAAATCTTAGGGGGCCTCCCGGGATGTCTGCAGGTTTGGGTGACCCGTGGCTGGGACGGGGACGCCGAGGTTGTCAATCTTGCCCTGAATCTCTCGCTCCCTCTCTTGCAGCACCCGAGACCGAATGGAGGAGCAAGTGTACGGGAAGTTCCTGCGCCACGCCACAGATCACATTTATCGCTCTCGCCCTGAGAGACCCGGAGAACCAAACCGTTCCCATCGTGCCTTGAAGCAGCCTCTGCTCACGCGCTTCTCCCAGGGAGAAGGCAGAATGGCAGTAGCTCGCCACGTTATACCACAGGGTGCACACTCTGCAGCTTTCAAGCCCAGCTCTGCGTTAGCTCACCCCTGCAATTTTGCACCACCCACGCAAATTTGAGTTGTCGCTGGTTGTTGCAGCGTTTGGCTTTGGTGAGGACAGCGTGTGTTTGTCAGCAGTTGGTGTAGGGTGGAATCTTGAGGAGAAAGTGATATTTCCGTGCCAGAACTGGTTGGTGTTTGCATGGTATTGTGGTAGTTGTTCCCACAGGTGATCAGTGCTGGAGTGTTATTGCAGGATGAGGGGATTTTGAAGGCTTGTCTGTGAGATGCACTAGAGGCAGCAGTTGCAAACGAAAGGCTGAGGTGTGGAGAGTTTGTCGGTGGGTTTTGGACAGTTGTCAGTTGAAGAGTTGGTTGTTTGCAGGTGAGGTGTAGAGCAGAGGGTGAAGCTGACTTTGCCTGGGCGGCGCAACTGGATGGGTGTGCAGAGCTGAGGAGAGCGGGCTTCTGCGGGTGACCCTAAAGCTGGAGAACCAGCCAGCGGCAGCTCCAGACAGTCCCGCTGCCGAGCTTGGCCGTGTAGGGCCAGTGCCCTGGGGCACAGGGAGTGTGACCCTCCGCAAGCACCAAACAGCAGGTGAGGACTGTGGGGATTTGTACTGAGCTATGATATCTCTAAGGCATGTGCGAGGGGCCGGGGCCAAGGCAAGGTGGGCTCGTTGTGGGGTGTGGGGAGGTGTCAGCCCCCGGACTCAGCCCCTGTCTGATTGTAGTGCCCTTGGGCTGGTGTAGCTCAGTCCTCTGTGTGTTTCTCTTCAGGTGGAGCAGCGTGCAAAGGAAAAGCAAGGAAGGAGAGGAAGGTGGTGAACCTATGAGGAAGAGTGTAGCGAATCTGGCGTGGACTCACGGTAAGGTGCCATGAGAGACATTTATTACAAACTCAGGTTTGCATTTATACTCGCTATGATGCTTGCTCAAGCATTTGCTCTTTAGCTAAGTTAGACATTACATGAGCGATGTAACTGCCATATACGCATTTTTTTCTATAGTAAGCTGTCCCTCTGTCCCTGATGTATCAGTCCTGTATCCTGTATCTTAGTAGTCATAATTTTTCCCCAAGTAGATGAATATTTGCAAGCAGCTTTATCTCCAGTCGTTACCTGTTCATATAATTCTCATTCATCTTTGTGCCATGTCTCCAACTGAAATGTACCAGTTGTAGGAAAGTCTAGCACATGATTAGCAATCCATTCTAATAAACTCACCAATCAGACCCCTGATACATCCTGATTTTGCGTTTGTAGCGCATGTTGAAGGACATCCAGGGTTTGTCTTTGCTTAAGGGATAACTTCCCTCCCATGGTTCCCAATCGCTCACCTTTCGTTGGTGGTGGGCGCGCACTGTCCTGGTTCCCGGTCCTGTTTCCTGGTTCGATTGGGCTTCGCTACCAGAGCGGCTACTGCCTTTATAGGCACGCTGAAAGTCCCTGTTCCAGGGCGCCATTTGTAGCGAATGCGGTACGGACTCTCTTTTAAGGTGCAATGAGAGATGTTTATTACAAATTCAGGCTTGCGTTTATACTCGCTATGATGCTTGCTCAAGCATTTGTTGATTAGCTAAGTTAGTCATTACATAAGTGATGTGTTTTGTGTTCCCACCAAAGTCACTGCCATAAACACCTTTTTTGTCTATCACAAGCTGTCCCTCTGTCCTTGATGCATCAATCCTGTATCAACTCCTCTTTCCTTGATGTATCACATAGCATACAGTCCTTTGTTCTTGTATTTTTCCACTAATGCTTGTTCTCATGCTGTTGACTCTTGCAGTTTCTCACATGCCCGGTCTTCCGTGTACTGACACAGAAGAGCGATCACGAAAGAGGATTGGAGCGCACCTGTGAGTCAAGCAGAGTCAAGAAAGAAGATGACAGTGGTGGACCTGTGAGTCAGGAGGGGACAAAAGAGGAGAAAGGTAATGGAGCTACGAGTCAAGAGTGAGGAGGAAGATGGGCAGGCTGAGCCAGCGAGAAGGAGAATGTATCCTTAAGCACAGGGAACGATCTGTGATTAGTGCGTCCCCCTCCCACCCCTAGAAACCGTGCTCGGGGGTAAAGTGGTAAAATGGGAGCAGGGGCTGTTGGCTGTGTTTTGGGAGGTGGGGGTGGTGAGCAGGGGCTGGGCTCTTGGACTTGGGAGCAGTTAAGGGAGCAGGGTGGTCATCCCTTGGGAGGTGTCTGTCTGCCAGCAGGTAAAGGAGGGGGAAGAGGATCCTGCCGGGGTGAGGGCCTGGCCAGCTCTCCACTCCCAGGGCTCTTGATGCTGGTGTGGTGTGTTGCTGTAAGTGCCAGGGGTGACTGGCAAAGAAAGTCTTTGTGGGGTGCATGCTGGGAAACTGTGCTGCTACGGAGGGGCTGGGTTGGTGGGAAGGCCTGTGCGGGGGGCCGGGGCCAAGGCAAGGTGGCCTTGTGGTGGGGTGTGGGGATGCGTCAGCGACCGGACTCGCCCCCTCGTGTGACTGTACGGGCCTGGGGTGGGTATATTTTTGTTTTCTGTGCATCTCTGTTCGGGTGGAGCAGCTCGCAAAGGCGAAAGCAAGAAAGAAGAGGAAGGTGGTGAACCTACGAGGAAGAGCGATCAAGAAAGAGGATTGGAGTGCATCTGCAAGTCAACAGGGATCAAGAAAGAAGATGACGGTGGTAGAGCTGCGAGTCAGGAGGGATCAAGAAAGAAGAGGAGGAAGGTGATGGAGCTGCGAGTCAGGAGTGAGGAGGAAGAAAATGTCCCCCTTGGGACAGGGACCTCCCTGTAATCAGGACTGCGCCCTCCCACCCCTGGAAAGTGCTCAGGGGCCCAGACATCCATGGGAAGGTTGTGTCCGACAACACGAGCCAGATCTTCAGCACTGGCTGCTGTTCAGCTGGGACCAGGGGCTGCTGGTGGGGTTTTGGGAGGCGGGGTGGGTGAGTAGAGGCTGGGCTTTTGTACTCATGAGTGGTTGAGAGAGAGGACTGGACACCTCTTGGAGGTGTCTTGTCTGTCTGCCAGCAGCTAAAGGAGGGGGAAGAGGATCCTGCCGGGGTGAGGGCCTGGCCAGCTCTCCACTCCCAGGGCTCTTGATGCTGATGTGGTGTGTTGCTGTAAGTGCCAGGGGTGACTGGCAAAGAAAGTCTTTGTGGGGTGCATGCTGGGAAACTGTGCTGCTACGGAGGGGCTGGGTTGGTGGGAAGGCCTGTGCGGGGGGCCGGGGCCAAGGCAAGGTGGGCTTGCTGTGGGATGTGGGGATGCGTCAGCGAGCGGACTCACCCCCTATGTGACTGTACGGGCTTGGGGTGGGTGTATTTCTGTCTTCAGGGCATTTCGGTTTGGGTGGAGCAGCTCACAAAGGCGAAAGCAAGAAAGGAAAGTAAGGTTGTGAACTTACGAGAAAGAGTGATCAAGAAAGAGGATTTGAGTTCATCCGGGAGTCGAGGGATCAAGAAAGAAGAGGAGGAAGGTGATGGACGTGCATATTGAAAATGAGAGGGAAGATGGGCAACCTGAAGCATGGAGCAAGGGAATGTCTGCTAGAACAAAGGGACCTTTCTGTAATCAGAGATCCCCCCTCCTACCCTACAAACTGAACAAAGAGGACTGCGAGAGGGAGCGCTCTGACAGGACAAGAGGTATCAGTAAATCTGGCAAGAGGACAGTGGGGGAAGCGCTCTGGCGGATCAACAAGTCTCAATATATGTGGCAAGAGGATGATGGGGGAGAGTTCACCAGTGGTTCAAAAGTCACCCAGAAAAAGGGGAAGAGGATGTCAAGGGGGGAGCGCTCTGGTCGATCACAAGACTCTCCTAAAAAACACACCAGGATGGTGGTGGGGGGGAATGTCCTATATGGGACAAGGGGTCCCGAGAAATCCAGCAAGAGGATGGTGGGGGGGAGCACTCCAGCAGACCAAGAATGTACTAAGGAAAGGCAAAAGGACGGCAGGAGGAGAGACCCAGTGGGTCAAGAGGTACCGAGAAATCCAGCAAGAGGACGACAGGGAGGAGCTCTTTAGCAGGCCAAAATCCCACTGAGGAAAGGCAAGAGGACAGCGGGGGAGAGCGCTCCAGTTCTTCAAGTGACTTCCCAGGCAGAAGGCAGGAGCATGGCGGGGCAGGACTGCGGCAGGTCAAGAATTCTCAGTCTGGCAATAGGATGGCGGGGAGGAGCGTTCCAGCGGGAGAAGAGCGCCCTGACTAGAGGCAAGACGAGGGTGAGGGAGAGCACTCGGACGTGTCAAGAAGACTCCCCCAAAAAGTGCAAGAGGAAGGCCGGTGGGGAGAGCAATCCAGCAGATCAGGAAGTCTCAATAAATGCGGTAAGAAGGTGGCAGGTGGGAGCTCCCCAGTGGTTCAAGAGGTCCCAAGATATCCAGCAAGAGAACTGTGAGGGAGAGCGCTCCAACAGGTCAAGCGGTGTCAAGAAATCCAGCAAGACAATGGTGGAAAACGCTCCGGTGAGTCACAAGATTCCCCCAAAAAAAGGCAAGAGAATGGTGCAGGGGAGCACTCTGGTGGATGAAGAAGCACCCAGGAAAAGGGGAAGAAGATGGTGGGGGGGAGCACTCTGGTTGGTCACAAGACTCCCCCAGAAAACACAAGAGGGTGGCAGGGGGAACGCCCTAATGGGTCAAGAGGACCCAAGAAATCCAGCAAGAGGACGGCGAGGGGGAGCGCTCCAGCAGATCAGGAAGTCTCGATAAATGCGGTAAGAGCATGGTGGGTGGGAGGCCCCCAGTGGTTCAAGAGGTCCCAAGAAATCCAGCAAGAGGGCGGCGAGGGGGAGCGCTCTGGCAGATCAGGACGTCTCAATAAATGCGGTAAAAGGATGGTGGGTGGGAGCCCCCCAGTGGTTCACAAGGTTCCAGGAAATCCAGCAAGAGGACGGCGTGGGGGAGCGCTGTGGCAGATGAAGAACCCTCAGTACATCTGGCAAGAGGACGGTGAGGGGGTGCTCTGATGGGTCAAGGTTGCTCTGAAAAAAGCCCAAGAGGGTGGTAAGGAGAAGCTCACCGGTGATTCACGAATCACCCAGAAAAAAGGGAAGAGGACAGTGCGGGGGAGCTCTTCAGTTGTTGAAGAGAATCCCCAGAAAAAGGCAGGAGGATGATGAGGGGGAACACTCTGGCGGGTCAAGAAGTCTCAATAAGTCCGGCAAGAAGACGGTGGGGAGGAGAGCTCGTGTGGGTCAAGAGGTCCCAAGAAACCCAGCAAGAGGACAGCAGGGGCGAGCGCTCCGGCAGATCAGGAAATCTCGATAAATGCAGTTAGAGGATGGTGGGTGTGAGCCCCTCAGTTGTTTAAGACGTCCCAAGAAATCCAGCAAGAGAACTGCGAGGGGGAGCGCTCCGGCAGGTCAAGCGATGTCAAGAAATCCAGCAAGACAATGGTGGAGAACTCTCCGGCGAGTCACAAGACTCTCCCAAAAAAGGCAAAAGAATGGTGCAGGGGAGCACTCTGGTGGATCAAGAAGCACCCAGGAAAAGGGGAAGAGGATGGTGGGGGGAAACGGCCTGGTTGGTCACAAGACTCCCCCAAAAACCACAAGAGGGTGGCAGGGGGAACGCCCTAATGGGTCAAGAAGTCCCAAGAAATCCAGCAAGAGGACGACAGGGAGGAGCTCTTTAGCAGGCCAAAATCCCACTGAGGAAAGGCAAGAGGACAGCGGGGGAGAGCGCTCCAGTTCTTCAAGTGACTTCCCAGGCAGAAGGCAGGAGCATGGCGGGGCAGGACTGCGGCAGGTCAAGAATTCTCAGTCTGGCAATAGGATGGCGGGGAGGAGCGTTCCAGCGGGAGAAGAGCGCCCTGACTAGAGGCAAGACAAGGGTGAGGGAGAGCGCTTGGATGTGTGAAGAAGACTCCCCCAAAAAAGTGCAAGAGGAAGGCCAGGGGGAGAGCAATCCAGCAGATCAGGAAGTCTCAATAAATGCGGTAAGAGGATGGCGGGTGGGAGCCCCCCCAGTGGTCCAAGAGATCCCAAGAAATCCAGCAAGAGGACGGCAAGGGGGAGCGCTCCAGCAGATCAGGAAATCTCGATAAATGCGGTTAGAGGATGGTGGGTGGGAGCCCCACAGTTGTTTAAGGCATCCCAAGAAATCCAGCAAAAGGACGGCGAGGGGGAACGCTCTGGCAGATCAGGACGTCTCAATAAATGCGGTAAGAGGATGGCGGGTGGGAGCCCCCCAGTGGTTCAAAATGTCCCAAGATATCCAGGAAGAGAACTGTGAGGGGGAGCGCTCCGGCAGGTCAAGCGATGTCAACAAATCCAGCAAGACAATGGTGGAGAACGCTCCGGTGAGTCACAAGACTCCACCAAAAAAGGCAAGAGAATGGTTAGAGGATGGTAACAGGCAGCTTTGAGAGCACTCTGGTGGATCAAGAAGCACCCAGGAAAAGGGGAAGAGGATGGTGGGGGGAAACGGCCTGGTTGATCACAAGACTCCCCCAAAAACCACAAGAGGGTGGCAGGGGGAACGCCCTAAGGGGTCAAGAGGTTCCAAGAAATCCAGCAGGAGGACGGCGAGGGGGAGCGCTCCAGCAGGCTGAGATTGTACTAAAGAAAGGCAAAAGGACAGCAGGAGGAGAAACCCAGTGGGTCAAGAGGTCCCAAGAAATCCAGTGAGAGGACAACAGGGAGGAGTGCTCTGGCAGGCCAAAATCTCAGTGAAGAAAGGCAAGAGGACAGCAGGGGGGAGTGCTCTAGTTCTTCAAGTGACTTCGCAAGTAGAAGGCAGAAGGACGGTGGGGTAGCGCTGGGACAGGTCGAGAATTCTCAATCTGGCAATAGGACAGCAGGGAGGAGCATCCAGCGGGACAGGAGCGCCCTGAAAATAGGCAAGACAAGGGTGAGTGAGAGCACTCCGAGATGTCAAGAAGTGTCAAAAAATCTGGTAAAGGATGGCAGGGGGGAGTGCTGTGGATATTCAAGAGACTCCCCAGTAAAAGGCAAGAGGACGGCGCGGGGAAGTGCTCCAGCACGTCAAGATGGCACTGAAGAAAGGCAAGGTCACAGTGGGGGGGAGCATTCCCGTTGTTCCAATGGTTCAAAAGGTCCCAAGAAATCCAACAAGAGAACTGCGAGGGGGAGCGCTCTGGCAAGTCAAGCGGTGTCAATAACCCCAGCAAGGCAACGGCGGAGAGCGCTCTGGTGAGTCACGAGACTCCCCTACAAAGGACGAGAGGATGGTGGAGGGGAGCCCACCAGTGGTTCAAGCAGCACCCAGGAAAAGGGGAGGAGGCTGACGAGGGGCAGGCCTCTGGCGGGCCAAGATCGCTGAGGGAAGGTGCGGGGGAGCTTGCTGGTGGCTCAAGAGACCTCTAGAAAAAGGTAAGAGGGCGGCGGGGGGTGGGAGGCCGCCTCAGCTGGTGAAGAGGAACCCCGAAAACAAGGCAAGAGAATGTTGGTGGGGGGAGTGCTCTGGCGGTTCCAGAGGCTCCCCGAGATCCGCTCAGACGGCAGCGGGTAACGCGGCAGCTCAGCGTCAATCAAAGAAGAACAGGAAGGCGGTTGACCTGCAATTCCAGAGCGAGGAGGAAGACTGGCAACCCGAACGAGGAGCAGCAGAACTTGGCATGGCCTCTGAAATCCTCCTTTAATCTGGGCTCAGGTAAGCTGGAAGCAGGGGACATAGGCTGGGGTTTGGGAGGTGGGCAGGTGAGAAATGATCCGCATTTTTGATCTGCTGAGTGACTGAAGCGCCTGGGAGTTCATTTGGAGTCGTTGCCTTACTTGATTTTACACTGACTTTTGCATTATATTTTAATGACGTAGAATTTTCCGTTTTGACATCGAAACCTAAACTTCTTTGGAAATTCATCCTCTGTCCCTTCAGTCTCAGCTCGTGGCACTTCCACTGTCTCGTGGCCCGCGTTTCAATGTACATTAGATCGCTTCCTGGGCCTTGGATTTTAAGTAATGGTCCGTCACAAGTTTGTTTTTCTTGTCCTTAACAGGCAGCTTTGAGAGCTCTCTAAGGAAAAGTGATATCTTTTTACCTTGTTACTGCTCTTTCCATGTTACGAGCAGCCACCCTCTTTATGATCAGTCTCATGCTTTTCTTCCTTTCTTGCCCAGGTTCAGAATACCAGGAATTCCAAGCTTCAAGTTTCCTGTGGAACATTGCGGGAGACCTTGATAACGTGGCAATGAGGGAGGTGATGAAGAGAAACAATACCTGTTCCTTTCCCATTTCAAGACGTTATTTTTTACCTTCCTGGTAGCTGTGAGATGATTTGCAATCTTGCGCTAGCATCTGCCTGAAAGAGAACACGGACCCTTTGGGTGCCTCCTCAAGAAATACTTGCTCTATGGTTCTGGCGATGTCCAGGCTTCAAGGGTGGGGCATAGGGGAGTGTAAATCTTAGGGGGCCTCCCGGGATGTCTGCAGGTTTGGGTGACCCGTGGCTGGGACGGGGACGCCGAGGTTGTCAATCTTGCCCTGAATCTCTCGCTCCCTCTCTTGCAGCACCCGAGACCGAATGGAGGAGCAAGTGTACGGGAAGTTCCTGCGCCACGCCACAGATCACATTTATCGCTCTCGCCCTGAGAGACCCGGAGAACCAAACCGTTCCCATCGTGCCTTGAAGCAGCCTCTGCTCACGCGCTTCTCCCAGGGAGAAGGCAGAATGGCAGTAGCTCGCCACGTTATACCACAGGGTGCACACTCTGCAGCTTTCAAGCCCAGCTCTGCGTTAGCTCACCCCTGCAATTTTGCACCGCCCACGCAAATTTGAGTTGTCGCTGGTTGTTGCAGCGTTTGGCTTTGGTGAGGACAGCGTGTGTTTGTCAGCAGTTGGTGTAGGGTGGAATCTTGAGGAGAAAGTGATATTTCCGTGCCAGAACTGGTTGGTGTTTGCATGGTATTGTGGTAGTTGTTCCCGCAGGTGATCAGTGCTGGAGTGTTATTGCAGGATGAGGGGATTTTGAAGGCTTGTCTGTGAGATGCACTAGAGGCAGCAGTTGCAAACGAAAGGCTGAGGTGTGGAGAGTTTGTCGGTGGGTTTTGGACAGTTGTCAGTTGAAGAGTTGGTTGTTTGCAGGTGAGGTGTAGAGCAGAGGGTGAAGCTGACTTTGCCTGGGCGGCGCAACTGGATGGGTGTGCAGAGCTGAGGAGAGCGGGCTTCTGCGGGTGACCCTAAAGCTGGAGAACCAGCCAGCGGCAGCTCCAGACAGTCCCGCTGCCGAGCTTGGCTGTGTAGGGCCAGTGCCCTGGGGCACAGGGAGTGTGACCCTCCGCAAGCACCAAACAGCAGGTGAGGACTGTGGGGATTTGTACTGAGCTATGATATCTCTAAGGCATGTGCGAGGGGCCGGGGCCAAGGCAAGGTGGGCTCGTTGTGGGGTGTGGGGAGGTGTCAGCCCCCGGACTCAGCCCCTGTCTGATTGTAGTGCCCTTGGGCTGGTGTAGCTCAGTCCTCTGTGTGTTTCTCTTCAGGTGGAGCAGCGTGCAAAGGAAAAGCAAGGAAGGAGAGGAAGGTGGTGAACCTATGAGGAAGAGTGTAGCGAATCTGGCGTGGACTCACGGTAAGGTGCCATGAGAGACATTTATTACAAACTCAGGTTTGCATTTATACTCGCTATGATGCTTGCTCAAGCATTTGCTCTTTAGCTAAGTTAGACATTACATGAGCGATGTAACTGCCATATACGCATTTTTTTTCTATAGTAAGCTGTCCCTCTGTCCCTGATGTATCAGTCCTGTATCCTGTATCTTAGTAGTCATAATTTTTCCCCAAGTAGATGAATATTTGCAAGCAGCTTTATCTCCAGTCGTTACCTGTTCATATAATTCTCATTCATCTTTGTGCCATGTCTCCAACTGAAATGTACCAGTTGTAGGAAAGTCTAGCACCTGATTAGCAATCCATTCTAATAAACTCACCAATCAGACCCCTGATACATCCTGATTTTGCGTTTGTAGCGCATGTTGAAGGACATCCAGGGTTTGTCTTTGCTTAAGGGATAACTTCCCTCCCATGGTTCCCAATCGCTCACCTTTCGTTGGTGGTGGGCGCGCACTGTCCTGGTTCCCGGTCCTGTTTCCTGGTTCGATTGGGCTTCGCTACCAGAGCGGCTACTGCCTTTATAGGCACGCTGAAAGTCCCTGTTCCAGGGCGCCATTTGTAGCGAATGCGGTACGGACTCTCTTTTAAGGTGCAATGAGAGATGTTTATTACAAATTCAGGCTTGCGTTTATACTCGCTATGATGCTTGCTCAAGCATTTGTTGATTAGCTAAGTTAGTCATTACATAAGTGATGTGTTTTGTGTTCCCACCAAAGTCACTGCCATAAACACCTTTTTTGTCTATCACAAGCTGTCCCTCTGTCCTTGATGCATCAATCCTGTATCAACTCCTCTGTCCTTGATGTATCACATAGCATACAGTCCTTTGTTCTTGTATTTTTCCACTAATGCTTGTTCTCATGCTGTTGACTCTTGCAGTTTCTCATGTGCCCGGTCTTCCGTGTACTGACACAGAAGAGCGATCACGAAAGAGGATTGGAGCGCACCTGTGAGTCAAGCAGAGTCAAGAAAGAAGATGACAGTGGTGGACCTGTGAGTCAGGAGGGGACAAAAGAGGAGAAAGGTGATGGAGCTACGAGTCAAGAGTGAGGAGGAAGATGGGCAGGCTGAGCCAGCGAGAAGGAGAATGTATCCTTAAGCACAGGGAACGATCTGTGATTAGTGCGTCCCCCTCCCACCCCTAGAAACCGTGCTCGGGGGTAAAGTGGTAAAATGGGAGCAGGGGCTGTTGGCTGTGTTTTGGGAGGTGGGGGTGGTGAGCAGGGGCTGGGCTCTTGGACTTGGGAGCAGTTAAGGGAGCAGGGTGGTCATCCCTTGGGAGGTGTCTGTCTGCCAGCAGGTAAAGGAGGGGGAAGAGGATCCTGCCGGGGTGAGGGCCTGGCCAGCTCTCCACTCCCAGGGCTCTTGATGCTGGTGTGGTGTGTTGCTGTAAGTGCCAGGGGTGACTGGCAAAGAAAGTCTTTGTGGGGTGCATGCTGGGAAACTGTGCTGCTACGGAGGGGCTGGGTTGGTGGGAAGGCCTGTGCGGGGGGCCGGGGCCAAGGCAAGGTGGCCTTGTGGTGGGGTGTGGGGATGCGTCAGCGACCGGACTCGCCCCCTCGTGTGACTGTACGGGCCTGGGGTGGGTATATTTTTGTTTTCTGTGCATCTCTGTTCGGGTGGAGCAGCTCGCAAAGGCGAAAGCAAGAAAGAAGAGGAAGGTGGTGAACCTACGAGGAAGAGCGATCAAGAAAGAGGATTGGAGTGCATCTGCAAGTCAACAGGGATCAAGAAAGAAGATGACGGTGGTAGACCTGCGAGTCAGGAGGGATCAAGAAAGAAGAGGAGGAAGGTGATGGAGCTGCGAGTCAGGAGTGAGGAGGAAGAAAATGTCCCCCTTGGGACAGGGACCTCCCTGTAATCAGGACTGCGCCCTCCCACCCCTGGAAAGTGCTCAGGGGCCCAGACATCCATGGGAAGGTTGTGTCCGACAACACGAGCCAGATCTTCAGCACTGGCTGCTGTTCAGCTGGGACCAGGGGCTGCTGGTGGGGTTTTGGGAGGCGGGGTGGGTGAGTAGAGGCTGGGCTTTTGTACTCATGAGTGGTTGAGAGAGAGGACTGGACACCTCTTGGGAGGTGTCTTGTCTGTCTGCCATCAGCTAAAGGAGGGGGAAGAGGATCCTGCCGGGGTGAGGGCCTGGCCAGCTCTCCACTCCCAGGGCTCTTGATGCTGATGTGGTGTGTTGCTGTAAGTGCCAGGGGTGACTGGCAAAGAAAGTCTTTGTGGGGTGCATGCTGGGAAACTGTGCTGCTACGGAGGGGCTGGGTTGGTGGGAAGGCCTGTGCGGGGGGCCGGGGCCAAGGCAAGGTGGGCTTGCTGTGGGATGTGGGGATGCGTCAGCGAGCGGACTCACCCCCTATGTGACTGTACGGGCTTGGGGTGGGTGTATTTCTGTCTTCAGGGCATTTCGGTTTGGGTGGAGCAGCTCACAAAGGCGAAAGCAAGAAAGGAAAGTAAGGTTGTGAACTTACGAGAAAGAGTGATCAAGAAAGAGGATTTGAGTTCATCCGGGAGTCGAGGGATCAAGAAAGAAGAGGAGGAAGGTGATGGACGTGCATATTGAAAATGAGAGGGAAGATGGGCAACCTGAAGCATGGAGCAAGGGAATGTCTCCTAGAACAAAGGGACCTTTCTGTAATCAGAGATCCCCCCTCCTACCCTACAAACTGAACAAAGAGGACTGCGAGAGGGAGCGCTCTGACAGGACAAGAGGTATCAGTAAATCTGGCAAGAGGACAGTGGGGGAAGCGCTCTGGCGGATCAACAAGTCTCAATATATGTGGCAAGAGGATGATGGGGGAGAGTTCACCAGTGGTTCAAAAGTCACCCAGAAAAAGGGGAAGAGGATGTCAAGGGGGGAGCGCTCTGGTCGATCACAAGACTCTCCTAAAAAACACACCAGGATGGTGGTGGGGGGGAATGTCCTATATGGGACAAGGGGTCCCGAGAAATCCAGCAAGAGGATGGTGGGGGGGAGCACTCCAGCAGACCAAGAATGTACTAAGGAAAGGCAAAAGGACGGCAGGAGGAGAGACCCAGTGGGTCAAGAGGTACCGAGAAATCCAGCAAGAGGACGACAGGGAGGAGCTCTTTAGCAGGCCAAAATCCCACTGAGGAAAGGCAAGAGGACAGCGGGGGAGAGCGCTCCAGTTCTTCAAGTGACTTCCCAGGCAGAAGGCAGGAGCATGGCGGGGCAGGACTGCGGCAGGTCAAGAATTCTCAGTCTGGCAATAGGATGGCGGGGAGGAGCGTTCCAGCGGGAGAAGAGCGCCCTGACTAGAGGCAAGACGAGGGTGAGGGAGAGCACTCGGACGTGTCAAGAAGACTCCCCCAAAAAGTGCAAGAGGAAGGCCGGTGGGGAGAGCAATCCAGCAGATCAGGAAGTCTCAATAAATGCGGTAAGAAGGTGGCAGGTGGGAGCTCCCCAGTGGTTCAAGAGGTCCCAAGATATCCAGCAAGAGAACTGTGAGGGAGAGCGCTCCAACAGGTCAAGCGGTGTCAAGAAATCCAGCAAGACAATGGTGGAAAACGCTCCGGTGAGTCACAAGATTCCCCCAAAAAAAGGCAAGAGAATGGTGCAGGGGAGCACTCTGGTGGATCAAGAAGCACTCAGGAAAAGGGGAAGAAGATGGTGGGGGGGAGCACTCTGGTTGGTCACAAGACTCCCCCAGAAAACACAAGAGGGTGGCAGGGGGAACACCCTAATGGGTCAAGAGGACCCAAGAAATCCAGCAAGAGGACGGCGAGGGGGAGCGCTCCAGCAGATCAGGAAGTCTCGATAAATGCGGTAAGAGGATGGCGGGTGGGAGCCCCCCCAGTGGTCCAAGAGATCCCAAGAAATCCAGCAAGAGGATGGCAAGGGGGAGCGCTCTGGCAGATCAGGACGTCTCAATAAATGCGGTAAAAGGATGGTGGGTGGGAGCCCCCCAGTGATTCACAAGGTTCCAGGAAATCCAGCAAGAGGACGGCGTGGGGGAGCGCTGTGGCAGATGAAGAACCCTCAGTACATCTGGCAAGAGGACGGTGAGGGGGTGCTCTGATGGGTCAAGGTTGCTCTGAAAAAAGCCCAAGAGGGTGGTAAGGAGAAGCTCACCGGTGATTCACGAATCACCCAGAAAAAAGGGAAGAGGACAGTGCGGGGGAGCTCTTCAGTTGTTGAAGAGAATCCCCAGAAAAAGGCAGGAGGATGATGAGGGGGAACACTCTGGCGGGTCAAGAAGTCTCAATAAGTCCGGCAAGAAGACGGTGGGGAGGAGAGCTCGTGTGGGTCAAGAGGTCCCAAGAAACCCAGCAAGAGGACAGCAGGGGCGAGCGCTCCGGCAGATCAGGAAATCTCGATAAATGCAGTTAGAGGATGGTGGGTGTGAGCCCCTCAGTTGTTTAAGGCATCCCAAGAAATCCAGCAAAAGGACGGCGAGGGGGAACGCTCTGGCAGATCAGGACGTCTCAATAAATGCGGTAAGAGGATGGCGGGTGGGAGCCCCCCAGTGGTTCAAAATGTCCCAAGATATCCAGGAAGAGAACTGTGAGGGGGAGCGCTCCGGCAGGTCAAGCGATGTCAACAAATCCAGCAAGACAATGGTGGAGAACGCTCCGGTGAGTCACAAGACTCCACCAAAAAAGGCAAGAGAATGGTTAGAGGATGGTAACAGGCAGCTTTGAGAGCACTCTGGTGGATCAAGAAGCACCCAGGAAAAGGGGAAGAGGATGGTGGGGGGAAACGGCCTGGTTGATCACAAGACTCCCCCAAAAACCACAAGAGGGTGGCAGGGGGAACGCCCTAAGGGGTCAAGAGGTTCCAAGAAATCCAGCAGGAGGACGGCGAGGGGGAGCGCTCCAGCAGGCTGAGATTGTACTAAAGAAAGGCAAAAGGACAGCAGGAGGAGAGACCCAGTGGGTCAAGAGGTCCCAAGAAATCCAGTGAGAGGACAACAGGGAGGAGTGCTCTGGCAGGCCAAAATCTCAGTGAAGAAAGGCAAGAGGACAGCAGGGGGGAGTGCTCCAGTTCTTCAAGTGACTTCCCAGGTAGAAGGCAGAAGGACGGTGGGGTAGCGCTGGGACAGGTCGAGAATTCTCAATCTGGCAATAGGACAGCAGGGAGGAGCATCCAGCGGGACAGGAGCGCCCTGAAAATAGGCAAGACAAGGGTGAGTGAGAGCACTCCGAGATGTCAAGAAGTGTCAAAAAATCTGGTAAAGGATGGCAGGGGGGAGTGCTGTGGATATTCAAGAGACTCCCCAGTAAAAGGCAAGAGGACGGCGCGGGGAAGTACTCCGAGATGTCAAGTAGTGTCAAAAAATCTGGTAAAGGATGGCAGGGGGGAGTGCTGTGGATATTCAATAGACTCCCCAGTAAAAGGCAAGAGGACGGCGCGGGGAAGTGCTCCAGCACGTCAAGATCGCACTGAAGAAAGGCAAGGTCACAGTGGGGGGGAGCATTCCCGTTGTTCCAATGGTTCAAAAGGTCCCAAGAAATCCAACAAGAGAACTGCGAGGGGGAGCGCTCTGGCAAGTCAAGCGGTGTCAATAACCCCAGCAAGGCAACGGCGGAGAGCGCTCTGGTGAGTCACGAGACTCCCCTACAAAGGACGAGAGGATGGTGGAGGGGAGCCCACCGGTGGTTCAAGCAGCACCCAGGAAAAGGGGAGGAGGCTGACGAGGGGCAGGCCTCTGGCGGGCCAAGATCGCTGAGGGAAGGTGCGGGGGAGCTTGCTGGTGGCTCAAGAGACCTCTAGAAAAAGGTAAGAGGGCGGCGGGGGGTGGGAGGCCGCCTCAGCTGGTGAAGAGGAACCCCGAAAACAAGGCAAGAGAATGTTGGTGGGGGGAGTGCTCTGGCGGTTCCAGAGGCTCCCCGAGATCCGCTCAGACGGCAGCGGGTAACGCGGCAGCTCAGCGTCAATCAAAGAAGAACAGGAAGGCGGTTGACCTGCAATTCCAGAGCGAGGAGGAAGACTGGCAACCCGAACGAGGAGCAGCAGAACTTGGCATGGCCTCTGAAATCCTCCTTTAATCTGGGCTCAGGTAAGCTGGAAGCAGGGGACATAGGCTGGGGTTTGGGAGGTGGGCAGGTGAGAAATGATCCGCATTTTTGATCTGCTGAGTGACTGAAGCGCCTGGGAGTTCATTTGGAGTCGTTGCCTTACTTGATTTTACACTGACTTTTGCATTATATTTTAATGACGTAGAATTTTCCGTTTTGACATCGAAACCTAAACTTCTTTGGAAATTCATCCTCTGTCCCTTCAGTCTCAGCTCGTGGCACTTCCACTGTCTCGTGGCCCGCGTTTCAATGTACATTAGATCGCTTCCTGGGCCTTGGATTTTAAGTAATGGTCCGTCACAAGTTTGTTTTTCTTGTCCTTAACAGGCAGCTTTGAGAGCTCTCTAAGGAAAAGTGATATCTTTTTACCTTGTTACTGCTCTTTCCATGTTACGAGCAGCCACCCTCTTTATGATCAGTCTCATGCTTTTCTTCCTTTCTTGCCCAGGTTCAGAATACCAGGAATTCCAAGCTTCAAGTTTCCTGTGGAACATTGCGGGAGACCTTGATAACGTGGCAATGAGGGAGGTGATGAAGAGAAACAATACCTGTTCCTTTCCCATTTCAAGACGTTATTTTTTACCTTCCTGGTAGCTGTGAGATGATTTGCAATCTTGCGCTAGCATCTGCCTGAAAGAGAACACGGACCCTTTGGGTGCCTCCTCAAGAAATACTTGCTCTATGGTTCTGGCGATGTCCAGGCTTCAAGGGTGGGGCATAGGGGAGTGTAAATCTTAGGGGGCCTCCCGGGATGTCTGCAGGTTTGGGTGACCCGTGGCTGGGACGGGGACGCCGAGGTTGTCAATCTTGCCCTGAATCTCTCGCTCCCTCTCTTGCAGCACCCGAGACCGAATGGAGGAGCAAGTGTACGGGAAGTTCCTGCGCCACGCCACAGATCACATTTATCGCTCTCGCCCTGAGAGACCCGGAGAACCAAACCGTTCCCATCGTGCCTTGAAGCAGCCTCTGCTCACGCGCTTCTCCCAGGGAGAAGGCAGAATGGCAGTAGCTCGCCACGTTATACCACAGGGTGCACACTCTGCAGCTTTCAAGCCCAGCTCTGCGTTAGCTCACCCCTGCAATTTTGCACCGCCCACGCAAATTTGAGTTGTCGCTGGTTGTTGCAGCGTTTGGCTTTGGTGAGGACAGCGTGTGTTTGTCAGCAGTTGGTGTAGGGTGGAATCTTGAGGAGAAAGTGATATTTCCGTGCCAGAACTGGTTGGTGTTTGCATGGTATTGTGGTAGTTGTTCCCGCAGGTGATCAGTGCTGGAGTGTTATTGCAGGATGAGGGGATTTTGAAGGCTTGTCTGTGAGATGCACTAGAGGCAGCAGTTGCAAACGAAAGGCTGAGGTGTGGAGAGTTTGTCGGTGGGTTTTGGACAGTTGTCAGTTGAAGAGTTGGTTGTTTGCAGGTGAGGTGTAGAGCAGAGGGTGAAGCTGACTTTGCCTGGGCGGCGCAACTGGATGGGTGTGCAGAGCTGAGGAGAGCGGGCTTCTGCGGGTGACCCTAAAGCTGGAGAACCAGCCAGCGGCAGCTCCAGACAGTCCCGCTGCCGAGCTTGGCTGTGTAGGGCCAGTGCCCTGGGGCACAGGGAGTGTGACCCTCCGCAAGCACCAAACAGCAGGTGAGGACTGTGGGGATTTGTACTGAGCTATGATATCTCTAAGGCATGTGCGAGGGGCCGGGGCCAAGGCAAGGTGGGCTCGTTGTGGGGTGTGGGGAGGTGTCAGCCCCCGGACTCAGCCCCTGTCTGATTGTAGTGCCCTTGGGCTGGTGTAGCTCAGTCCTCTGTGTGTTTCTCTTCAGGTGGAGCAGCGTGCAAAGGAAAAGCAAGGAAGGAGAGGAAGGTGGTGAACCTATGAGGAAGAGTGTAGCGAATCTGGCGTGGACTCACGGTAAGGTGCCATGAGAGACATTTATTACAAACTCAGGTTTGCATTTATACTCGCTATGATGCTTGCTCAAGCATTTGCTCTTTAGCTAAGTTAGACATTACATGAGCGATGTAACTGCCATATACGCATTTTTTTCTATAGTAAGCTGTCCCTCTGTCCCTGATGTATCAGTCCTGTATCCTGTATCTTAGTAGCCATAATTTTTCCCCAAGTAGATGAATATTTGCAAGCAGCTTTATCTCCAGTCGTTACCTGTTCATATAATTCTCATTCATCTTTGTGCCATGTCTCCAACTGAAATGTACCAGTTGTAGGAAAGTCTAGCACATGATTAGCAATCCATTGTAATAAACTCACCAATCAGACCCCTGATACATCCTGATTTTGCGTTTGTAGCGCATGTTGAAGGACATCCAGGGTTTGTCTTTGCTTAAGGGATAACTTCCCTCCCATGGTTCCCAATCGCTCACCTTTCGTTGGTGGTGGGCGCGCACTGTCCTGGTTCCCGGTCCTGTTTCCTGGTTCGATTGGGCTTCGCTACCAGAGCGGCTACTGCCTTTATAGGCACGCTGAAAGTCCCTGTTCCAGGGCGCCATTTGTAGCGAATGCGGTACGGACTCTCTTTTAAGGTGCAATGAGAGATGTTTATTACAAATTCAGGCTTGCGTTTATACTCGCTATGATGCTTGCTCAAGCATTTGTTGATTAGCTAAGTTAGTCATTACATAAGTGATGTGTTTTGTGTTCCCACCAAAGTCACTGCCATAAACACCTTTTTTGTCTATCACAAGCTGTCCCTCTGTCCTTGATGCATCAATCCTGTATCAACTCCTCTGTCCTTGATGTATCACATAGCATACAGTCCTTTGTTCTTGTATTTTTCCACTAATGCTTGTTCTCATGCTGTTGACTCTTGCAGTTTCTCATGTGCCCGGTCTTCCGTGTACTGACACAGAAGAGCGATCACGAAAGAGGATTGGAGCGCACCTGTGAGTCAAGCAGAGTCAAGAAAGAAGATGACAGTGGTGGACCTGTGAGTGAGGAGGGGACAAAAGAGGAGAAAGGTGATGGAGCTACGAGTCAAGAGTGAGGAGGAAGATGGGCAGGCTGAGCCAGCGAGAAGGAGAATGTATCCTTAAGCACAGGGAACGATCTGTGATTAGTGCGTCCCCCTCCCACCCCTAGAAACCGTGCTCGGGGGTAAAGTGGTAAAATGGGAGCAGGGGCTGTTGGCTGTGTTTTGGGAGGTGGGGGTGGTGAGCAGGGGCTGGGCTCTTGGACTTGGGAGCAGTTAAGGGAGCAGGGTGGTCATCCCTTGGGAGGTGTCTGTCTGCCAGCAGGTAAAGGAGGGGGAAGAGGATCCTGCCGGGGTGAGGGCCTGGCCAGCTCTCCACTCCCAGGGCTCTTGATGCTGGTGTGGTGTGTTGCTGTAAGTGCCAGGGGTGACTGGCAAAGAAAGTCTTTGTGGGGTGCATGCTGGGAAACTGTGCTGCTACGGAGGGGCTGGGTTGGTGGGAAGGCCTGTGCGGGGGGCCGGGGCCAAGGCAAGGTGGCCTTGTGGTGGGGTGTGGGGATGCGTCAGCGACCGGACTCGCCCCCTCGTGTGACTGTACGGGCCTGGGGTGGGTATATTTTTGTTTTCTGTGCATCTCTGTTCGGGTGGAGCAGCTCGCAAAGGCGAAAGCAAGAAAGAAGAGGAAGGTGGTGAACCTACGAGGAAGAGCGATCAAGAAAGAGGATTGGAGTGCATCTGCAAGTCAACAGGGATCAAGAAAGAAGATGACGGTGGTAGAGCTGCGAGTCAGGAGGGATCAAGAAAGAAGAGGAGGAAGGTGATGGAGCTGCGAGTCAGGAGTGAGGAGGAAGAAAATGTCCCCCTTGGGACAGGGACCTCCCTGTAATCAGGACTGCGCCCTCCCACCCCTGGAAAGTGCTCAGGGGCCCAGACATCCATGGGAAGGTTGTGTCCGACAACACGAGCCAGATCTTCAGCACTGGCTGCTGTTCAGCTGGGACCAGGGGCTGCTGGTGGGGTTTTGGGAGGCGGGGTGGGTGAGTAGAGGCTGGGCTTTTGTACTCATGAGTGGTTGAGAGAGAGGACTGGACACCTCTTGGGAGGTGTCTTGTCTGTCTGCCATCAGCTAAAGGAGGGGGAAGAGGATCCTGCCGGGGTGAGGGCCTGGCCAGCTCTCCACTCCCAGGGCTCTTGATGCTGATGTGGTGTGTTGCTGTAAGTGCCAGGGGTGACTGGCAAAGAAAGTCTTTGTGGGGTGCATGCTGGGAAACTGTGCTGCTACGGAGGGGCTGGGTTGGTGGGAAGGCCTGTGCGGGGGGCCGGGGCCAAGGCAAGGTGGGCTTGCTGTGGGATGTGGGGATGCGTCAGCGAGCGGACTCACCCCCTATGTGACTGTACGGGCTTGGGGTGGGTGTATTTCTGTCTTCAGGGCATTTCGGTTTGGGTGGAGCAGCTCACAAAGGCGAAAGCAAGAAAGGAAAGTAAGGTTGTGAACTTACGAGAAAGAGTGATCAAGAAAGAGGATTTGAGTTCATGCGGGAGTCGAGGGATCAAGAAAGAAGAGGAGGAAGGTGATGGACGTGCATATTGAAAATGAGAGGGAAGATGGGCAACCTGAAGCATGGAGCAAGGGAATGTCTCCTAGAACAAAGGGACCTTTCTGTAATCAGAGATCCCCCCTCCTACCCTACAAACTGAACAAAGAGGACTGCGAGAGGGAGCGCTCTGACAGGACAAGAGGTATCAGTAAATCTGGCAAGAGGACAGTGGGGGAAGCGCTCTGGCGGATCAACAAGTCTCAATATATGTGGCAAGAGGATGATGGGGGAGAGTTCACCAGTGGTTCAAAAGTCACCCAGAAAAAGGGGAAGAGGATGTCAAGGGGGGAGCGCTCTGGTCGATCACAAGACTCTCCTAAAAAACACACCAGGATGGTGGTGGGGGGGAATGTCCTATATGGGACAAGGGGTCCCGAGAAATCCAGCAAGAGGATGGTGGGGGGGAGCACTCCAGCAGACCAAGAATGTACTAAGGAAAGGCAAAAGGACGGCAGGAGGAGAGACCCAGTGGGTCAAGAGGTACCGAGAAATCCAGCAAGAGGACGACAGGGAGGAGCTCTTTAGCAGGCCAAAATCCCACTGAGGAAAGGCAAGAGGACAGCGGGGGAGAGCGCTCCAGTTCTTCAAGTGACTTCCCAGGCAGAAGGCAGGAGCATGGCGGGGCAGGACTGCGGCAGGTCAAGAATTCTCAGTCTGGCAATAGGATGGCGGGGAGGAGCGTTCCAGCGGGAGAAGAGCGCCCTGACTAGAGGCAAGACGAGGGTGAGGGAGAGCACTCGGACGTGTCAAGAAGACTCCCCCAAAAAGTGCAAGAGGAAGGCCGGTGGGGAGAGCAATCCAGCAGATCAGGAAGTCTCAATAAATGCGGTAAGAAGGTGGCAGGTGGGAGCTCCCCAGTGGTTCAAGAGGTCCCAAGATATTCAGCAAGAGAACTGTGAGGGAGAGCGCTCCAACAGGTCAAGCGGTGTCAAGAAATCCAGCAAGACAATGGTGGAAAACGCTCCGGTGAGTCACAAGATTCCCCCAAAAAAAGGCAAGAGAATGGTGCAGGGGAGCACTCTGGTGGATCAAGAAGCACTCAGGAAAAGGGGAAGAAGATGGTGGGGGGGAGCACTCTGGTTGGTCACAAGACTCCCCCAGAAAACACAAGAGGGTGGCAGGGGGAACACCCTAATGGGTCAAGAGGACCCAAGAAATCCAGCAAGAGGACGGCGAGGGGGAGCGCTCCAGCAGATCAGGAAGTCTCGATAAATGCGGTAAGAGGATGGCGGGTGGGAGCCCCCCCAGTGGTCCAAGAGATCCCAAGAAATCCAGCAAGAGGATGGCAAGGGGGAGCGCTCTGGCAGATCAGGACGTCTCAATAAATGCGGTAAAAGGATGGTGGGTGGGAGCCCCCCAGTGATTCACAAGGTTCCAGGAAATCCAGCAAGAGGACGGCGTGGGGGAGCGCTGTGGCAGATGAAGAACCCTCAGTACATCTGGCAAGAGGACGGTGAGGGGGTGCTCTGATGGGTCAAGGTTGCTCTGAAAAAAGCCCAAGAGGGTGGTAAGGAGAAGCTCACCGGTGATTCACGAATCACCCAGAAAAAAGGGAAGAGGACAGTGCGGGGGAGCTCTTCAGTTGTTGAAGAGAATCCCCAGAAAAAGGCAGGAGGATGATGAGGGGGAACACTCTGGCGGGTCAAGAAGTCTCAATAAGTCCGGCAAGAAGACGGTGGGGAGGAGAGCTCGTGTGGGTCAAGAGGTCCCAAGAAACCCAGCAAGAGGACAGCAGGGGCGAGCGCTCCGGCAGATCAGGAAATCTCGATAAATGCAGTTAGAGGATGGTGGGTGTGAGCCCCTCAGTTGTTTAAGGCATCCCAAGAAATCCAGCAAAAGGACGGCGAGGGGGAACGCTCTGGCAGATCAGGACGTCTCAATAAATGCGGTAAGAGGATGGCGGGTGGGAGCCCCCCAGTGGTTCAAAATGTCCCAAGATATCCAGGAAGAGAACTGTGAGGGGGAGCGCTCCGGCAGGTCAAGCGATGTCAACAAATCCAGCAAGACAATGGTGGAGAACGCTCCGGTGAGTCACAAGACTCCACCAAAAAAGGCAAGAGAATGGTTAGAGGATGGTAACAGGCAGCTTTGAGAGCACTCTGGTGGATCAAGAAGCACCCAGGAAAAGGGGAAGAGGATGGTGGGGGGAAACGGCCTGGTTGATCACAAGACTCCCCCAAAAACCACAAGAGGGTGGCAGGGGGAACGCCCTAAGGGGTCAAGAGGTTCCAAGAAATCCAGCAGGAGGACGGCGAGGGGGAGCGCTCCAGCAGGCTGAGATTGTACTAAAGAAAGGCAAAAGGACAGCAGGAGGAGAGACCCAGTGGGTCAAGAGGTCCCAAGAAATCCAGTGAGAGGACAACAGGGAGGAGTGCTCTGGCAGGCCAAAATCTCAGTGAAGAAAGGCAAGAGGACAGCAGGGGGGAGTGCTCCAGTTCTTCAAGTGACTTCCCAGGTAGAAGGCAGAAGGACGGTGGGGTAGCGCTGGGACAGGTCGAGAATTCTCAATCTGGCAATAGGACAGCAGGGAGGAGCATCCAGCGGGACAGGAGCGCCCTGAAAATAGGCAAGACAAGGGTGAGTGAGAGCACTCCGAGATGTCAAGAAGTGTCAAAAAATCTGGTAAAGGATGGCAGGGGGGAGTGCTGTGGATATTCAAGAGACTCCCCAGTAAAAGGCAAGAGGACGGCGCGGGGAAGTACTCCGAGATGTCAAGTAGTGTCAAAAAATCTGGTAAAGGATGGCAGGGGGGAGTGCTGTGGATATTCAATAGACTCCCCAGTAAAAGGCAAGAGGACGGCGCGGGGAAGTGCTCCAGCACGTCAAGATCGCACTGAAGAAAGGCAAGGTCACAGTGGGGGGGAGCATTCCCGTTGTTCCACTGGTTCAAAAGGTCCCAAGAAATCCAACAAGAGAACTGCGAGGGGGAGCGCTCTGGCAAGTCAAGCGGTGTCAATAACCCCAGCAAGGCAACGGCGGAGAGCGCTCTGGTGAGTCACGAGACTCCCCTACAAAGGACGAGAGGATGGTGGAGGGGAGCCCACCGGTGGTTCAAGCAGCACCCAGGAAAAGGGGAGGAGGCTGACGAGGGGCAGGCCTCTGGCGGGCCAAGATCGCTGAGGGAAGGTGCGGGGGAGCTTGCTGGTGGCTCAAGAGACCTCTAGAAAAAGGTAAGAGGGCGGCGGGGGGTGGGAGGGCGCCTCAGCTGGTGAAGAGGAACCCCGAAAACAAGGCAAGAGAATGTTGGTGGGGGGAGTGCTCTGGCGGTTCCAGAGGCTCCCCGAGATCCGCTCAGACGGCAGCGGGTAACGCGGCAGCTCAGCGTCAATCAAAGAAGAACAGGAAGGCGGTTGACCTGCAATTCCAGAGCGAGGAGGAAGACTGGCAACCCGAACGAGGAGCAGCAGAACTTGGCATGGCCTCTGAAATCCTCCTTTAATCTGGGCTCAGGTAAGCTGGAAGCAGGGGACATAGGCTGGGGTTTGGGAGGTGGGCAGGTGAGAAATGATCCGCATTTTTGATCTCCTGAGTGACTGAAGCGCCTGGGAGTTCATTTGGAGTCGTTGCCTTACTTGATTTTACACTGACTTTTGCATTATATTTTAATGACGTAGAATTTTCCGTTTTGACATCGAAACCTAAACTTCTTTGGAAATTCATCCTCTGTCCCTTCAGTCTCAGCTCGTGGCACTTCCACTGTCTCGTGGCCCGCGTTTCAATGTACATTAGATCGCTTCCTGGGCCTTGGATTTTAAGTAATGGTCCGTCACAAGTTTGTTTTTCTTGTCCTTAACAGGCAGCTTTGAGAGCTCTCTAAGGAAAAGTGATATCTTTTTACCTTGTTACTGCTCTTTCCATGTTACGAGCAGCCACCCTCTTTATGATCAGTCTCATGCTTTTCTTCCTTTCTTGCCCAGGTTCAGAATACCAGGAATTCCAAGCTTCAAGTTTCCTGTGGAACATTGCGGGAGACCTTGATAACGTGGCAATGAGGGAGGTGATGAAGAGAAACAATACCTGTTCCTTTCCCATTTCAAGACGTTATTTTTTACCTTCCTGGTAGCTGTGAGATGATTTGCAATCTTGCGCTAGCATCTGCCTGAAAGAGAACACGGACCCTTTGGGTGCCTCCTCAAGAAATACTTGCTCTATGGTTCTGGCGATGTCCAGGCTTCAAGGGTGGGGCATAGGGGAGTGTAAATCTTAGGGGGCCTCCCGGGATGTCTGCAGGTTTGGGTGACCCGTGGCTGGGACGGGGACGCCGAGGTTGTCAATCTTGCCCTGAATCTCTCGCTCCCTCTCTTGCAGCACCCGAGACCGAATGGAGGAGCAAGTGTACGGGAAGTTCCTGCGCCACGCCACAGATCACATTTATCGCTCTCGCCCTGAGAGACCCGGAGAACCAAACCGTTCCCATCGTGCCTTGAAGCAGCCTCTGCTCACGCGCTTCTCCCAGGGAGAAGGCAGAATGGCAGTAGCTCGCCACGTTATACCACAGGGTGCACACTCTGCAGCTTTCAAGCCCAGCTCTGCGTTAGCTCACCCCTGCAATTTTGCACCGCCCACGCAAATTTGAGTTGTCGCTGGTTGTTGCAGCGTTTGGCTTTGGTGAGGACAGCGTGTGTTTGTCAGCAGTTGGTGTAGGGTGGAATCTTGAGGAGAAAGTGATATTTCCGTGCCAGAACTGGTTGGTGTTTGCATGGTATTGTGGTAGTTGTTCCCGCAGGTGATCAGTGCTGGAGTGTTATTGCAGGATGAGGGGATTTTGAAGGCTTGTCTGTGAGATGCACTAGAGGCAGCAGTTGCAAACGAAAGGCTGAGGTGTGGAGAGTTTGTCGGTGGGTTTTGGACAGTTGTCAGTTGAAGAGTTGGTTGTTTGCAGGTGAGGTGTAGAGCAGAGGGTGAAGCTGACTTTGCCTGGGCGGCGCAACTGGATGGGTGTGCAGAGCTGAGGAGAGCGGGCTTCTGCGGGTGACCCTAAAGCTGGAGAACCAGCCAGCGGCAGCTCCAGACAGTCCCGCTGCCGAGCTTGGCTGTGTAGGGCCAGTGCCCTGGGGCACAGGGAGTGTGACCCTCCGCAAGCACCAAACAGCAGGTGAGGACTGTGGGGATTTGTACTGAGCTATGATATCTCTAAGGCATGTGCGAGGGGCCGGGGCCAAGGCAAGGTGGGCTCGTTGTGGGGTGTGGGGAGGTGTCAGCCCCCGGACTCAGCCCCTGTCTGATTGTAGTGCCCTTGGGCTGGTGTAGCTCAGTCCTCTGTGTGTTTCTCTTCAGGTGGAGCAGCGTGCAAAGGAAAAGCAAGGAAGGAGAGGAAGGTGGTGAACCTATGAGGAAGAGTGTAGCGAATCTGGCGTGGACTCACGGTAAGGTGCCATGAGAGACATTTATTACAAACTCAGGTTTGCATTTATACTCGCTATGATGCTTGCTCAAGCATTTGCTCTTTAGCTAAGTTAGACATTACATGAGCGATGTAACTGCCATATACGCATTTTTTTCTATAGTAAGCTGTCCCTCTGTCCCTGATGTATCAGTCCTGTATCCTGTATCTTAGTAGTCATAATTTTTCCCCAAGTAGATGAATATTTGCAAGCAGCTTTATCTCCAGTCGTTACCTGTTCATATAATTCTCATTCATCTTTGTGCCATGTCTCCAACTGAAATGTACCAGTTGTAGGAAAGTCTAGCACCTGATTAGCAATCCATTCTAATAAACTCACCAATCAGACCCCTGATACATCCTGATTTTGCGTTTGTAGCGCATGTTGAAGGACATCCAGGGTTTGTCTTTGCTTAAGGGATAACTTCCCTCCCATGGTTCCCAATCGCTCACCTTTCGTTGGTGGTGGGCGCGCACTGTCCTGGTTCCCGGTCCTGTTTCCTGGTTCGATTGGGCTTCGCTACCAGAGCGGCTACTGCCTTTATAGGCACGCTGAAAGTCCCTGTTCCAGGGCGCCATTTGTAGCGAATGCGGTACGGACTCTCTTTTAAGGTGCAATGAGAGATGTTTATTACAAATTCAGGCTTGCGTTTATACTCGCTATGATGCTTGCTCAAGCATTTGTTGATTAGCTAAGTTAGTCATTACATAAGTGATGTGTTTTGTGTTCCCACCAAAGTCACTGCCATAAACACCTTTTTTGTCTATCACAAGCTGTCCCTCTGTCCTTGATGCATCAATCCTGTATCAACTCCTCTTTCCTTGATGTATCACATAGCATACAGTCCTTTGTTCTTGTATTTTTCCACTAATGCTTGTTCTCATGCTGTTGACTCTTGCAGTTTCTCATGTGCCCGGTCTTCCGTGTACTGACACAGAAGAGCGATCACGAAAGAGGATTGGAGCGCACCTGTGAGTCAAGCAGAGTCAAGAAAGAAGATGACAGTGGTGGACCTGTGAGTGAGGAGGGGACAAAAGAGGAGAAAGGTGATGGAGCTACGAGTCAAGAGTGAGGAGGAAGATGGGCAGGCTGAGCCAGCGAGAAGGAGAATGTATCCTTAAGCACAGGGAACGATCTGTGATTAGTGCGTCCCCCTCCCACCCCTAGAAACCGTGCTCGGGGGTAAAGTGGTAAAATGGGAGCAGGGGCTGTTGGCTGTGTTTTGGGAGGTGGGGGTGGTGAGCAGGGGCTGGGCTCTTGGACTTGGGAGCAGTTAAGGGAGCAGGGTGGTCATCCCTTGGGAGGTGTCTGTCTGCCAGCAGGTAAAGGAGGGGGAAGAGGATCCTGCCGGGGTGAGGGCCTGGCCAGCTCTCCACTCCCAGGGCTCTTGATGCTGGTGTGGTGTGTTGCTGTAAGTGCCAGG
This sequence comes from Patagioenas fasciata, assembly GCF_037038585.1. Classification (NCBI taxonomy): domain Eukaryota; kingdom Metazoa; phylum Chordata; class Aves; order Columbiformes; family Columbidae; genus Patagioenas; species Patagioenas fasciata. Next base: position 1,745,924 of record NC_092525.1, on the reverse strand, counting down.
GGTGACTGGCAAAGAAAGTCTTTGTGGGGTGCATGCTGGGAAACTGTGCTGCTACGGAGGGGCTGGGTTGGTGGGAAGGCCTGTGCGGGGGGCCGGGGCCAAGGCAAGGTGGCCTTGTGGTGGGGTGTGGGGATGCGTCAGCGACCGGACTCGCCCCCTCGTGTGACTGTACGGGCCTGGGGTGGGTATATTCTTGTTTTCTGTGCATCTCTGTTCGGGTGGAGCAGCTCGCAAAGGCGAAAGCAAGAAAGAAGAGGAAGGTGGTGAACCTACGAGGAAGAGCGATCAAGAAAGAGGATTGGAGTGCATCTGCAAGTCAACAGGGATCAAGAAAGAAGATGACGGTGGTAGACCTGCGAGTCAGGAGGGATCAAGAAAGAAGAGGAGGAAGGTGATGGAGCTGCGAGTCAGGAGTGAGGAGGAAGAAAATGTCCCCCTTGGGACAGGGACCTCCCTGTAATCAGGACTGCACCCTCCCACCCCTGGAAACTGCTCAGGGGCCCAGACATCCATGGGAAGGTTGTGTCCGACAACACGAGCCAGATCTTCAGCACTGGCTGCTGTTCAGCTGGGACCAGGGGCTGCTGGTGGGGTTTTGGGAGGCGGGGTGGGTGAGTAGAGGCTGGGCTTTTGTACTCGTGAGTGGTTGAGAGAGAGGGCTGGACACCTCTTGGGAGGTGTCTTGTCTGTCTGCCATCAGCTAAAGGAGGGGGAAGAGGATCCTGCCGGGGTGAGGGCCTGGCCAGCTCTCCACTCCCAGGGCTCTTGATGCTGATGTGGTGTGTTGCTGTAAGTGCCAGGGGTGACTGGCAAAGAAAGTCTTTGTGGGGTGCATGCTGGGAAACTGTGCTGCTACGGAGGGGCTGGGTTGGTGGGAAGGCCTGTGCGGGGGGCCGGGGCCAAGGCAAGGTGGGCTTGCTGTGGGATGTGGGGATGCGTCAGCGAGCGGACTCACCCCCTATGTGACTGTACGGGCTTGGGGTGGGTGTATTTCTGTCTTCAGGGCATTTCGGTTTGGGTGGAGCAGCTCACAAAGGCGAAAGCAAGAAAGGAAAGTAAGGTTGTGAACTTACGAGAAAGAGTGATCAAGAAAGAGGATTTGAGTTCATGCGGGAGTCGAGGGATCAAGAAAGAAGAGGAGGAAGGTGATGGACGTGCATATTGAAAATGAGAGGGAAGATGGGCAACCTGAAGCATGGAGCAAGGGAATGTCTCCTAGAACAAAGGGACCTTTCTGTAATCAGAGATCCCCCCTCCTACCCTACAAACTGAACAAAGAGGACTGCGAGAGGGAGCGCTCTGACAGGACAAGAGGTATCAGTAAATCTGGCAAGAGGACAGTGGGGGAAGCGCTCTGGCGGATCAACAAGTCTCAATATATGTGGCAAGAGGATGATGGGGGAGAGTTCACCAGTGGTTCAAAAGTCACCCAGAAAAAGGGGAAGAGGATGTCAAGGGGGGAGCGCTCTGGTCGATCACAAGACTCTCCTAAAAAACACACCAGGATGGTGGTGGGGGGGAATGTCCTATATGGGACAAGGGGTCCCGAGAAATCCAGCAAGAGGATGGTGGGGGGGAGCACTCCAGCAGACCAAGAATGTACTAAGGAAAGGCAAAAGGACGGCAGGAGGAGAGACCCAGTGGGTCAAGAGGTACCGAGAAATCCAGCAAGAGGACGACAGGGAGGAGCTCTTTAGCAGGCCAAAATCCCACTGAGGAAAGGCAAGAGGACAGCGGGGGAGAGCGCTCCAGTTCTTCAAGTGACTTCCCAGGCAGAAGGCAGGAGCATGGCGGGGCAGGACTGCGGCAGGTCAAGAATTCTCAGTCTGGCAATAGGATGGCGGGGAGGAGCGTTCCAGCGGGAGAAGAGCGCCCTGACTAGAGGCAAGACAAGGGTGAGGGAGAGCACTCGGACGTGTCAAGAAGACTCCCCCAAAAAGTGCAAGAGGAAGGCCGGTGGGGAGAGCAATCCAGCAGATCAGGAAGTCTCAATAAATGCGGTAAGAAGGTGGCAGGTGGGAGCTCCCCAGTGGTTCAAGAGGTCCCAAGATATCCAGCAAGAGAACTGTGAGGGAGAGCGCTCCAACAGGTCAAGCGGTGTCAAGAAATCCAGCAAGACAATGGTGGAAAACGCTCCGGTGAGTCACAAGATTCCCCCAAAAAAAGGCAAGAGAATGGTGCAGGGGAGCACTCTGGTGGATGAAGAAGCACCCAGGAAAAGGGGAAGAAGATGGTGGGGGGGAGCACTCTGGTTGGTCACAAGACTCCCCCAGAAAACACAAGAGGGTGGCAGGGGGAACGCCCTAATGGGTCAAGAGGACCCAAGAAATCCAGCAAGAGGACGGCGAGGGGGAGCGCTCCAGCAGATCAGGAAGTCTCGATAAATGCGGTAAGAGCATGGCGGGTGGGAGCCCCCCCAGTGGTCCAAGAGATCCCAAGAAATCCAGCAAGAGGACGGCAAGGGGGAGCGCTCTGGCAGATCAGGACGTCTCAATAAATGCGGTAAAAGGATGGTGGGTGGGAGCCCCCCAGTGGTTCACAAGGTTCCAGGAAATCCAGCAAGAGGACGGCGTGGGGGAGCGCTGTGGCAGATGAAGAACCCTCAGTACATCTGGCAAGAGGACGGTGAGGGGGTGCTCTGATGGGTCAAGGTTGCTCTGAAAAAAGCCCAAGAGGGTGGTAAGGAGAAGCTCACCGGTGATTCACGAATCACCCAGAAAAAAGGGAAGAGGACAGTGCGGGGGAGCTCTTCAGTTGTTGAAGAGAATCCCCAGAAAAAGGCAGGAGGATGATGAGGGGGAACACTCTGGCGGGTCAAGAAGTCTCAATAAGTCCGGCAAGAAGACGGTGGGGAGGAGAGCTCGTGTGGGTCAAGAGGTCCCAAGAAACCCAGCAAGAGGACAGCAGGGGCGAGCGCTCCGGCAGATCAGGAAATCTCGATAAATGCAGTTAGAGGATGGTGGGTGTGAGCCCCTCAGTTGTTTAAGACGTCCCAAGAAATCCAGCAAGAGAACTGCGAGGGGGAGCGCTCCGGCAGGTCAAGCGATGTCAAGAAATCCAGCAAGACAATGGTGGAGAACTCTCCGGCGAGTCACAAGACTCTCCCAAAAAAGGCAAAAGAATGGTGCAGGGGAGCACTCTGGTGGATCAAGAAGCACCCAGGAAAAGGGGAAGAGGATGGTGGGGGGAAACGGCCTGGTTGGTCACAAGACTCCCCCAAAAACCACAAGAGGGTGGCAGGGGGAACGCCCTAAGGGGTCAAGAAGTCCCAAGAAATCCAGCAAGAGGACGACAGGGAGGAGCTCTTTAGCAGGCCAAAATCCCACTGAGGAAAGGCAAGAGGACAGCGGGGGAGAGCGCTCCAGTTCTTCAAGTGACTTCCCAGGCAGAAGGCAGGAGCATGGCGGGGCAGGACTGCGGCAGGTCAAGAATTCTCAGTCTGGCAATAGGATGGCGGGGAGGAGCGTTCCAGCGGGAGAAGAGCGCCCTGACTAGAGGCAAGACAAGGGTGAGGGAGAGCGCTCGGATGTGTGAAGAAGACTCCCCCAAAAAAGTGCAAGAGGAAGGCCAGGGGGAGAGCAATCCAGCAGATCAGGAAGTCTCAATAAATGCGGTTAGAGGATGGTGGGTGGGAGCCCCACAGTTGTTTAAGGCATCCCAAGAAATCCAGCAAAAGGACGGCGAGGGGGAACGCTCTGGCAGATCAGGACGTCTCAATAAATGCGGTAAGAGGATGGCGGGTGGGAGCCCCCGCAGTGGTTCAAAATGTCCCAAGATATCCAGGAATAGAACTGTGAGGGGGAGTGCTCCGGCAGGTCAAGCGATGTCAACAAATCCAGCAAGACAATGGTGGAGAACGCTCCGGTGAGTCACAAGACTCCACAAAAAAGGCAAGAGAATGGTTAGAGGATGGTAACAGGCAGCTTTGAGAGCACTCTGGTGGATCAAGAAGCACCCAGGAAAAGGGGAAGAGGATGGTGGGGGGAAACGGCCTGGTTGATCACAAGACTCCCCCAAAAACCACAAGAGGGTGGCAGGGGGAACGCCCTAAGGGGTCAAGAGGTTCCAAGAAATCCAGCAGGAGGACGGCGAGGGGGAGCGCTCCAGCAGGCTGAGATTGTACTAAAGAAAGGCAAAAGGACAGCAGGAGGAGAAACCCAGTGGGTCAAGAGGTCCCAAGAAATCCAGTGAGAGGACAACAGGGAGGAGTGCTCTGGCAGGCCAAAATCTCAGTGAAGAAAGGCAAGAGGACAGCAGGGGGGAGTGCTCCAGTTCTTCAAGTGACTTCCCAGGTAGAAGGCAGAAGGACGGTGGGGTAGCGCTGGGACAGGTCGAGAATTCTCAATCTGGCAATAGGACAGCAGGGAGGAGCATCCAGCGGGACAGGAGCGCCCTGAAAATAGGCAAGACAAGGGTGAGTGAGAGCACTCCGAGATGTCAAGAAGTGTCAAAAAATCTGGTAAAGGATGGCAGGGGGGAGTGCTGTGGATATTCAAGAGACTCCCCAGTAAAAGGCAAGAGGACGGCGCGGGGAAGTGCTCCAGCACGTCAAGATCGCACTGAAAAAAGGCAAGGTCCCAGTGGGGGGGAGCATTCCCGTTGTTCCACTGGTTCAAAAGGTCCCAAGAAATCCAACAAGAGAACTGCGAGGGGGAGCGCTCTGGCAAGTCAAGCGGTGTCAATAACCCCAGCAAGGCAACGGCGGAGAGCGCTCTGGTGAGTCACGAGACTCCCCTACAAAGGACGAGAGGATGGTGGAGGGGAGCCCACCGGTGGTTCAAGCAGCACCCAGGAAAAGGGGAGGAGGCTGGCGAGGGGCAGGCCTCTGGCGGGCCAAGATCACTGAGGAAAGGTGCGGGGGAGCTTGCTGGTGGCTCAAGAGACCTCTAGAAAAAGGTAAGAGGGCGGCGGGGGGTGGGAGGGCGCCTCAGCTGGTGAAGAGGAACCCCGAAAACAAGGCAAGAGAATGTTGGTGGGGGGAGCGCTCTGGCGGTTCCAGAGGCTCCCCGAGATCCGCTCAGACGGCAGCGGGTAACGCGGCAGCTCAGCGTCAATCAAAGAAGAACAGGAAGGCGGTTGACCTGCAATTCCAGAGCGAGGAGGAAGACTGGCAACCCGAACGAGGAGCAGCAGAACTTGGCATGGCCTCTGAAATCCTCCTTTAATCTGGGCTCAGGTAAGCTGGAAGCAGGGGACATAGGCTGGGGTTTGGGAGGTGGGCAGGTGAGAAATGATCCGCATTTTTGATCTGCTGAGTGACTGAAGCGCCTGGGAGTTCATTTGGAGTCGTTGCCTTACTTGATTTTACACTGACTTTTGCATTATATTTTAATGACGTAGAATTTTCCGTTTTGACATCGAAACCTAAACTTCTTTGGAAATTCATCCTCTGTCCCTTCAGTCTCAGCTCGTGGCACTTCCACTGTCTCGTGGCCCGCGTTTCAATGTACATTAGATCGCTTCCTGGGCCTTGGATTTTAAGTAATGGTCCGTCACAAGTTTGTTTTTCTTGTCCTTAACAGGCAGCTTTGAGAGCTCTCTAAGGAAAAGTGATATCTTTTTACCTTGTTACTGCTCTTTCCATGTTACGAGCAGCCACCCTCTTTATGATCAGTCTCAAGCTTTTCTTCCTTTCTTGCCCAGGTTCAGAATACCAGGAATTCCAAGCTTCAAGTTTCCTGTGGAACATTGCGGGAGACCTTGATAACGTGGCAATGAGGGAGGTGATGAAGAGAAACAATACCTGTTCCTTTCCCGTTTCAAGACGTTATTTTTTACATTCCTGGTAGCTGTGAGATGATTTGCAATCTTGCGCTAGCATCTGCCTGAAAGAGAACACGGACCCTTTGGGTGCCTCCTCAAGAAATACTTGCTCTATGGTTCTGGCGATGTCCAGGCTTCAAGGGTGGGGCATAGGGGAGTGTAAATCTTAGGGGGCCTCCCGGGATGTCTGCAGGTTTGGGTGACCCGTGGCTGGGACAGGGACGCCGAGGTTGTCAATCTTGCCCTGAATCTCTCGCTCCCTCTCTTGCAGCACCCGAGACCGAATGGAGGAGCAAGTGTACGGGAAGTTCCTGCGCCACGCCACAGATCACATTTATCGCTCTCGCCCTGAGAGACCCGGAGAACCAAACCGTTCCCATCGTGCCTTGAAGCAGCCTCTGCTCACGCGCTTCTCCCAGGGAGAAGGCAGAATGGCAGTAGCTCGCCACGTTATACCACAGGGTGCACACTCTGCAGCTTTCAAGCCCAGCTCTGCGTTAGCTCACCCCTGCAATTTTGCACCGCCCACGCAAATTTGAGTTGTCGCTGGTTGTTGCAGCGTTTGGCTTTGGTGAGGACAGCGTGTGTTTGTCAGCAGTTGGTGTAGGGTGGAATCTTGAGGAGAAAGTGATATTTCCGTGCCAGAACTGGTTGGTGTTTGCATGGTATTGTGGTAGTTGTTCCCACAGGTGATCAGTGCTGGAGTGTTATTGCAGGATGAGGGGATTTTGAAGGCTTGTCTGTGAGATGCACTAGAGGCAGCAGTTGCAAACGAAAGGCTGAGGTGTGGAGAGTTTGTCGGTGGGTTTTGGACAGTTGTCAGTTGAAGAGTTGGTTGTTTGCAGGTGAGGTGTAGAGCAGAGGGTGAAGCTGACTTTGCCTGGGCGGCGCAACTGGATGGGTGTGCAGAGCTGAGGAGAGCGGGCTTCTGCGGGTGACCCTAAAGCTGGAGAACCAGCCAGCGGCAGCTCCAGACAGTCCCGCTGCCGAGCTTGGCCGTGTAGGGCCAGTGCCCTGGGGCACAGGGAGTGTGACCCTCCGCAAGCACCAAACAGCAGGTGAGGACTGTGGGGATTTGTACTGAGCTATGATATCTCTAAGGCATGTGCGAGGGGCCGGGGCCAAGGCAAGGTGGGCTCGTTGTGGGGTGTGGGGAGGTGTCAGCCCCCAGACTCAGCCCCTGTCTGATTGTAGTGCCCTTGGGCTGGTGTAGCTCAGTCCTCTGTGTGTTTCTCTTCAGGTGGAGCAGCGTGCAAAGGAAAAGCAAGGAAGGAGAGGAAGGTGGTGAACCTATGAGGAAGAGTGTAGCGAATCTGGCGTGGACTCACGGTAAGGTGCCATGAGAGACATTTATTACAAACTCAGGTTTGCATTTATACTCACTATGATGCTTGCTCAAGCATTTGCTCTTTAGCTAAGTTAGACATTACATGAGCGATGTAACTGCCATATACGCATTTTTTTCTATAGTAAGCTGTCCCTCTGTCCCTGATGTATCAGTCCTGTATCCTGTATCTTAGTAGTCATAATTTTTCCCCAAGTAGATGAATATTTGCAAGCAGCTTTATCTCCAGTCGTTACCTGTTCATATAATTCTCATTCATCTTTGTGCCATGTCTCCAACTGAAATGTACCAGTTGTAGGAAAGTCTAGCACCTGATTAGCAATCCATTCTAATAAACTCACCAATCAGACCCCTGATACATCCTGATTTTGCGTTTGTAGCGCATGTTGAAGGACATCCAGGGTTTGTCTTTGCTTAAGGGATAACTTCCCTCCCATGGTTCCCAATCGCTCACCTTTCGTTGGTGGTGGGCGCGCACTGTCCTGGTTCCCGGTCCTGTTTCCTGGTTCGATTGGGCTTCGCTACCAGAGCGGCTACTGCCTTTATAGGCACGCTGAAAGTCCCTGTTCCAGGGCGCCATTTGTAGCGAATGCGGTACGGACTCTCTTTTAAGGTGCAATGAGAGATGTTTATTACAAATTCAGGCTTGCGTTTATACTCGCTATGATGCTTGCTCAAGCATTTGTTGATTAGCTAAGTTAGTCATTACATAAGTGATGTGTTTTGTGTTCCCACCAAAGTCACTGCCATAAACACCTTTTTTGTCTATCACAAGCTGTCCCTCTGTCCTTGATGCATCAATCCTGTATCAACTCCTCTGTCCTTGATGTATCACATAGCATACAGTCCTTTGTTCTTGTATTTTTCCACTAATGCTTGTTCTCATGCTGTTGACTCTTGCAGTTTCTCATGTGCCCGGTCTTCCGTGTACTGACACAGAAGAGCGATCACGGAAGAGGATTGGAGCGCACCTGTGAGTCAAGCAGAGTCAAGAAAGAAGATGACAGTGGTGGACCTGTGAGTCAGGAGGGGACAAAAGAGGAGAAAGGTGATGGAGCTACGAGTCAAGAGTGAGGAGGAAGATGGGCAGGCTGAGCCAGCGAGAAGGAGAATGTATCCTTAAGCACAGGGAACGATCTGTGATTAGTGCGTCCCCCTCCCACCCCTAGAAACCGTGCTCGGGGGTAAAGTGGTAAAATGGGAGCAGGGGCTGTTGGCTGTGTTTTGGGAGGTGGGGGTGGTGAGCAGGGGCTGGGCTCTTGGACTTGGGAGCAGTTAAGGGAGCAGGGTGGTCATCCCTTGGGAGGTGTCTGTCTGCCAGCAGGTAAAGGAGGGGGAAGAGGATCTTGCCGGGGTGAGGGCCTGGCCAGCTCTCCACTCCCAGGGCTCTTGATGCTGGTGTGGTGTGTTGCTGTAAGTGCCAGGGGTGACTGGCAAAGAAAGTCTTTGTGGGGTGCATGCTGGGAAACTGTGCTGCTACGGAGGGGCTGGGTTGGTGGGAAGGCCTGTGCGGGGGGCCGGGGCCAAGGCAAGGTGGCCTTGTGGTGGGGTGTGGGGATGCGTCAGCGACCGGACTCGCCCCCTCGTGTGACTGTACGGGCCTGGGGTGGGTATATTTTTGTTTTCTGTGCATCTCTGTTCGGGTGGAGCAGCTCGCAAAGGCGAAAGCAAGAAAGAAGAGGAAGGTGGTGAACCTACGAGGAAGAGCGATCAAGAAAGAGGATTGGAGTGCATCTGCAAGTCAACAGGGATCAAGAAAGAAGATGACGGTGGTAGAGCTGCGAGTCAGGAGGGATCAAGAAAGAAGAGGAGGAAGGTGATGGAGCTGCGAGTCAGGAGTGAGGAGGAAGAAAATGTCCCCCTTGGGACAGGGACCTCCCTGTAATCAGGACTGCGCCCTCCCACCCCTGGAAACTGCTCAGGGGCCCAGACATCCATGGGAAGGTTGTGTCCGACAACACGAGCCAGATCTTCAGCACTGGCTGCTGTTCAGCTGGGACCAGGGGCTGCTGGTGGGGTTTTGGGAGGCGGGGTGGGTGAGTAGAGGCTGGGCTTTTGTACTCGTGAGTGGTTGAGAGAGAGGGCTGGACACCTCTTGGGAGGTGTCTTGTCTGTCTGCCATCAGCTAAAGGAGGGGGAAGAGGATCCTGCCGGGGTGAGGGCCTGGCCAGCTCTCCACTCCCAGGGCTCTTGATGCTGATGTGGTGTGTTGCTGTAAGTGCCAGGGGTGACTGGCAAAGAAAGTCTTTGTGGGGTGCATGCTGGGAAACTGTGCTGCTACGGAGGGGCTGGGTTGGTGGGAAGGCCTGTGCGGGGGGCCGGGGCCAAGGCAAGGTGGGCTTGCTGTGGGATGTGGGGATGCGTCAGCGAGCGGACTCACCCCCTATGTGACTGTACGGGCTTGGGGTGGGTGTATTTCTGTCTTCAGGGCATTTCGGTTTGGGTGGAGCAGCTCACAAAGGCGAAAGCAAGAAAGGAAAGTAAGGTTGTGAACTTACGAGAAAGAGTGATCAAGAAAGAGGATTTGAGTTCATGCGGGAGTCGAGGGATCAAGAAAGAAGAGGAGGAAGGTGATGGACGTGCATATTGAAAATGAGAGGGAAGATGGGCAACCTGAAGCATGGAGCAAGGGAATGTCTCCTAGAACAAAGGGACCTTTCTGTAATCAGAGATCCCCCCTCCTACCCTACAAACTGAACAAAGAGGACTGCGAGAGGGAGCGCTCTGACAGGACAAGAGGTATCAGTAAATCTGGCAAGAGGACAGTGGGGGAAGCGCTCTGGCGGATCAACAAGTCTCGATATATGTGGCAAGAGGATGATGGGGGAGAGTTCACCAGTGGTTCAAAAGTCACCCAGAAAAAGGGGAAGAGGATGTCAAGGGGGGAGCGCTCTGGTCGATCACAAGACTCTTCTAAAAAACACAACAGGATGGTGGTGGGGGGCCATGTCCTATATGGGACAAGGGGTCCCGAGAAATCCAGCAAGAGGATGGTGGGGGGGAGCACTCCAGCAGACCAAGAATGTACTAAGGAAAGGCAAAAGGACGGCAGGAGGAGAGACCCAGTGGGTCAAGAGGTACCGAGAAATCCAGCAAGAGGATGACAGGGAGGAGCTCTTTAGCAGGCCAAAATCCCACTGAGGAAAGGCAAGAGGACAGCGGGGGAGAGCGCTCCAGTTCTTCAAGTGACTTCCCAGGCAGAAGGCAGGAGCATGGCGGGGCAGGACTGCGGCAGGTCAAGAATTCTCAGTCTGGCAATAGGATGGCGGGGAGGAGCGTTCCAGCGGGAGAAGAGCGCCCTGACTAGAGGCAAGACGAGGGTGAGGGAGAGCACTCGGACGTGTCAAGAAGACTCCCCCAAAAAGTGCAAGAGGAAGGCCGGTGGGGAGAGCAATCCAGCAGATCAGGAAGTCTCAATAAATGCGGTAAGAAGGTGGCAGGTGGGAGCTCCCCAGTGGTTCAAGAGGTCCCAAGATATCCAGCAAGAGAACTGTGAGGGAGAGCGCTCCAACAGGTCAAGCGGTGTCAAGAAATCCAGCAAGACAATGGTGGGAAACGCTCCGGTGAGTCACAAGATTCCCCCAAAAAAAGGCAAGAGAATGGTGCAGGGGAGCACTCTGGTGGATGAAGAAGCACCCAGGAAAAGGGGAAGAAGATGGTGGGGGGGAGCACTCTGGTTGGTCACAAGACTCCCCCAGAAAACACAAGAGGGTGGCAGGGGGAACGCCCTAATGGGTCAAGAGGACCCAAGAAATCCAGCAAGAGGACGGCGAGGGGGAGCGCTCCAGCAGATCAGGAAGTCTCGATAAATGCGGTAAGAGGATGGCTGGTGGGAGCCCCCCCAGTGGTCCAAGAGATCCCAAGAAATCCAGCAAGAGGACGGCGAGGGGGAGCGCTCTGGCAGATCAGGACGTCTCAATAAATGCGGTAAAAGCATGGTGGGTGGGAGCCCCCCAGTGGTTCACAAGGTTCCAGGAAATCCAGCAAGAGGACGGCGTGGGGGAGCGCTGTGGCAGATGAAGAACCCTCAGTACATCTGGCAAGAGGACGGTGAGGGGGTGCTCTGATGGGTCAAGGTTGCTCTGAAAAAAGCCCAAGAGGGTGGTAAGGAGAAGCTCACCGGTGATTCACGAATCACCCAGAAAAAAGGGAAGAGGACAGTGCGGGGGAGCTCTTCAGTTGTTGAAGAGAATCCCCAGAAAAAGGCAGGAGGATGATGAGGGGGAACACTCTGGCGGGTCAAGAAGTCTCAATAAGTCCGGCAAGAAGACGGTGGGGAGGAGAGCTCGTGTGGGTCAAGAGGTCCCAAGAAACCCAGCAAGAGGACAGCAGGGGCGAGCGCTCCGGCAGATCAGGAAATCTCGATAAATGCAGTTAGAGGATGGTGGGTGTGAGCCCCTCAGTTGTTTAAGACGTCCCAAGAAATCCAGCAAGAGAACTGCGAGGGGGAGCGCTCCGGCAGGTCAAGCGATGTCAAGAAATCCAGCAAGACAATGGTGGAGAACTCTCCGGCGAGTCACAAGACTCTCCCAAAAAAGGCAAAAGAATGGTGCAGGGGAGCACTCTGGTGGATCAAGAAGCACCCAGGAAAAGGGGAAGAGGATGGTGGGGGGAAACGGCCTGGTTGGTCACAAGACTCCCCCAAAAACCACAAGAGGGTGGCAGGGGGAACGCCCTAAGGGGTCAAGAAGTCCCAAGAAATCCAGCAAGAGGACGACAGGGAGGAGCTCTTTAGCAGGCCAAAATCCCACTGAGGAAAGGCAAGAGGACAGCGGGGGAGAGCGCTCCAGTTCTTCAAGTGACTTCCCAGGCAGAAGGCAGGAGCATGGCGGGGCAGGACTGCGGCAGGTCAAGAATTCTCAGTCTGGCAATAGGATGGCGGGGAGGAGCGTTCCAGCGGGAGAAGAGCGCCCTGACTAGAGGCAAGACAAGGGTGAGGGAGAGCGCTCGGATGTGTGAAGAAGACTCCCCCAAAAAAGTGCAAGAGGAAGGCCAGGGGGAGAGCAATCCAGCAGATCAGGAAGTCTCAATAAATGCGGTTAGAGGATGGTGGGTGGGAGCCCCACAGTTGTTTAAGGCATCCCAAGAAATCCAGCAAAAGGACGGCGAGGGGGAACGCTCTGGCAGATCAGGACGTCTCAATAAATGCGGTAAGAGGATGGCGGGTGGGAGCCCCCCAGTGGTTCAAAATGTCCCAAGATATCCAGGAAGAGAACTGTGAGGGGGAGCGCTCCGGCAGGTCAAGCGATGTCAACAAATCCAGCAAGACAATGGTGGAGAACGCTCCGGTGAGTCACAAGACTCCACCAAAAAAGGCAAGAGAATGGTTAGAGGATGGTAACAGGCAGCTTTGAGAGCACTCTGGTGGATCAAGAAGCACCCAGGAAAAGGGGAAGAGGATGGTGGGGGGAAACGGCCTGGTTGATCACAAGACTCCCCCAAAAACCACAAGAGGGTGGCAGGGGGAACGCCCTAAGGGGTCAAGAGGTTCCAAGAAATCCAGCAGGAGGACGGCGAGGGGGAGCGCTCCAGCAGGCTGAGATTGTACTAAAGAAAGGCAAAAGGACAGCAGGAGGAGAAACCCAGTGGGTCAAGAGGTCCCAAGAAATCCAGTGAGAGGACAACAGGGAGGAGTGCTCTGGCAGGCCAAAATCTCAGTGAAGAAAGGCAAGAGGACAGCAGGGGGGAGTGCTCCAGTTCTTCAAGTGACTTCCCACGTAGAAGGCAGAAGGACGGTGGGGTAGCGCTGGGACAGGTCGAGAATTCTCAATCTGGCAATAGGACAGCAGGGAGGAGCATCCAGCGGGACAGGAGCGCCCTGAAAATAGGCAAGACAAGGGTGAGTGAGAGCACTCCGAGATGTCAAGAAGTGTCAAAAAATCTGGTAAAGGATGGCAGGGGGGAGTGCTGTGGATATTCAAGAGACTCCCCAGTAAAAGGCAAGAGGACGGCGCGGGGAAGTGCTCCAGCACGTCAAGATCGCACTGAAGAAAGGCAAGGTCACAGTGGGGGGGAGCATTCCCGTTGTTCCACTGGTTCAAAAGGTCCCAAGAAATCCAACAAGAGAACTGCGAGGGGGAGCGCTCTGGCAAGTCAAGCGGTGTCAATAACCCCAGCAAGGCAACGGCGGAGAGCGCTCTGGTGAGTCACGAGACTCCCCTACAAAGGACGAGAGGATGGTGGAGGGGAGCCCACCAGTGGTTCAAGCAGCACCCAGGAAAAGGGGAGGAGGCTGACGAGGGGCAGGCCTCTGGCGGGCCAAGATCGCTGAGGGAAGGTGCGGGGGAGCTTGCTGGTGGCTCAAGAGACCTCTAGAAAAAGGTAAGAGGGCGGCGGGGGGTGGGAGGGCGCCTCAGCTGGTGAAGAGGAACCCCGAAAACAAGGCAAGAGAATGTTGGTGGGGGGAGCGCTCTGGCGGTTCCAGAGGCTCCCCGAGATCCGCTCAGACGGCAGCGGGTAACGCGGCAGCTCAGTGTCAATCAAAGAAGAACAGGAAGGCGGTTGACCTGCAATTCCAGAGCGAGGAGGAAGACTGGCAACCCGAACGAGGAGCAGCAGAACTTGGCATGGCCTCTGAAATCCTCCTTTAATCTGGGCTCAGGTAAGCTGGAAGCAGGGGACATAGGCTGGGGTTTGGGAGGTGGGCAGGTGAGAAATGATCCGCATTTTTGATCTGCTGAGTGACTGAAGCGCCTGGGAGTTCATTTGGAGTCGTTGCCTTACTTGATTTTACACTGACTTTTGCATTATATTTTAATGACGTAGAATTTTCCGTTTTGACATCGAAACCTAAACTTCTTTGGAAATTCATCCTCTGTCCCTTCAGTCTCAGCTCGTGGCACTTCCACTGTCTCGTGGCCCGCGTTTCAATGTACATTAGATCGCTTCCTGGGCCTTGGATTTTAAGTAATGGTCCGTCACAAGTTTGTTTTTCTTGTCCTTAACAGGCAGCTTTGAGAGCTCTCTAAGGAAAAGTGATATCTTTTTACCTTGTTACTGCTCTTTCCATGTTACGAGCAGCCACCCTCTTTATGATCAGTCTCATGCTTTTCTTCCTTTCTTGCCCAGGTTCAGAATACCAGGAATTCCAAGCTTCAAGTTTCCTGTGGAACATTGCGGGAGACCTTGATAACGTGGCAATGAGGGAGGTGATGAAGAGAAACAATACCTGTTCCTTTCCCATTTCAAGACGTTATTTTTTACCTTCCTGGTAGCTGTGAGATGATTTGCAATCTTGCGCTAGCATCTGCCTGAAAGAGAACACGGACCCTTTGGGTGCCTCCTCAAGAAATACTTGCTCTATGGTTCCGGCGATGTCCAGGCTTCAAGGGTGGGGCATAGGGGAGTGTAAATCTTAGGGGGCCTCCCGGGATGTCTGCAGGTTTGGGTGACCCGTGGCTGGGACGGGGACGCCGAGGTTGTCAATCTTGCCCTGAATCTCTCGCTCCCTCTCTTGCAGCACCCGAGACCGAATGGAGGAGCAAGTGTACGGGAAGTTCCTGCGCCACGCCACAGATCACATTTATCGCTCTCGCCCTGAGAGACCCGGAGAACCAAACCGTTCCCATCGTGCCTTGAAGCAGCCTCTGCTCACGCGCTTCTCCCAGGGAGAAGGCAGAATGGCAGTAGCTCGCCACGTTATACCACAGGGTGCACACTCTGCAGCTTTCAAGCCCAGCTCTGCGTTAGCTCACCCCTGCAATTTTGCACCGCCCACGCAAATTTGAGTTGTCACTGGTTGTTGCAGCGTTTGGCTTTGGTGAGGACAGCGTGTGTTTGTCAGCAGTTGGTGTAGGGTGGAATCTTGAGGAGAAAGTGATATTTCCGTGCCAGAACTGGTTGGTGTTTGCCTGGTATTGTGGTAGTTGTTCCCGCAGGTGATCAGTGCTGGAGTGTTATTGCAGGATGAGGGGATTTTGAAGGCTTGTCTGTGAGATGCACTAGAGGCAGCAGTTGCAAACGAAAGGCTGAGATTTGGAGAGTTTGTCGGTGGGTTTTGGACAGTTGTCAGTTGAAGAGTTGGTTGTTTGCAGGTGAGGTGTAGAGCAGAGGGTGAAGCTGACTTTGCCTGGGCGGCGCAACTGGATGGGTGTGCAGAGCTGAGGAGAGCGGGCTTCTGCGGGTGACGCTAAAGCTGGAGAACCAGCCGGCAGCTCCAGACACTCCCGCAGGGCCGGGCAGGGCCAGTGTCCTGGGGCACAGTGAGTGTGACCCTCCGCAAGCACCAAACAGCAGGTGAGGACCGTGGGGATTTGTACTGAGCTATGATATCTCTAACCCATGAAACTGGGGTCCAGCCTGAGCAGGGCATGTGCGGAAGCTGTGCTGCAGCGGAGGGGCAGAGCTGAGGGGAAGGGCTGTGTGAGGGGCCGGGGCCAAGGCAAGGCGGGCACGCTGTGGGGTGTGGGGAGGTGTCAGCCCCCAGATTCAGCCCCCGTCTGACTGTAGTGCCCTGGGGCTGATGTAGCTCAGTCCTCTGTGTGTTTCTCTTCAGGTGGAGCAGCGTGCAAAGGAAAAGCAAGGAAGGAGGTGAACCTGTGAGGAAGAGTGATCGAGAAAGAGGATTGGAGGGCACCTGTGAGTCAAGTGGGATCAAGAAAGAAGACAACGGTGGTGGAACCGCAGGTCAGGAGAGCTCAAGGAAGGAGAAAGGTGATTGTGGCAGTATTCTGACATTGGGCCTATGAGAAACTGTGAGAGTTGACAGCGTGAGAACAATCATTAGTGGAATAACACAAGAAGCAAGTACTGTATGCTACGTGATACATCGAGGACAGAGGGATTGGTACAGGAATGATACATCAATGGGGATGACGGGGGTAGCTTGTGGTATAGACAACGATGCTTTTATGGCAGTAACAATATATCACTTATGTTATGACGAACTTACCAAATCAGCAAATGCTTGAGCAAGCATCATAGCGAGTATAAATGCAAACCTGAGTTTGTAACAAATGTCTCTTGTCTCACCTTAAAAGAGAGTTGGTGCCACATTCACTACAAATGGCACCCGAACAGGGACTTTGAGTGCGGCTGTAAAGGCAGCAGCCGTTCTGGTGGCAAAGCCCAATTGAACAAGGACAGGGAAACAGAGCCAGGAAACAGAAACCACAGCGTGCGCCCATCAGCAAGAAAAGATGAGCAATTTGGAACCATAGGAGGGAAGTTATCCCTTGAACCAAACAAACCCTAGATGTCCTTCAACTTTTATTAAGAAAGCAAAATCACAATGTACCAGTAGTCCGATTAATGACTTTATAAGAAAGGCTTGCTGATCATGTGCTAGACTTTCCTACAACTGGTACATTTTAGTTGGAGGCATGGCAGAAAGTTGAACGAGAATTATATGAACAGGCAGCAACTGGAGATAAAGCTGCTTGTGAATATTTATCTACTTGGGCAAAAATTATGTCTGCTTTAATAGCGACTCAGAAGGAAGTAGTTGCGCGGGTTGCAACTAATTGTGAACCTTCTGCTCCTCCCTTGCCAGGGAAGGAGGGGGATCCTGTAGATAGATTAGGCAAAAATGCACTGACCACAGATGTAGTAGTGGATAAAGGATTGGCTGATAACAAAGCCCCTGCATGTACCCTACAGTGAACACTTTTGGCAAATGATGGTTTGTGGGAGTCGCCTGACAAGCCCCTTGATCCTGGCCCGATGGACCCAGAGTAAGAGCCTGATTTATTCCCCCCGGATCTTACTTTGCAACCGAAAGTGCACACTAATTAAACCATGTGGGATAAATGTAGAGAAGAGGCTTTGAAAACAGGAGACTCGAAAGTGGTTACGGCATGGCCAGTGATCTGTTGTGAACAGCAATCTCCAGGCTTTCAGCAGCTACCGTATGATGTTGTAAAGGAATTACCAACATTAGCTAAAGAAAATGGGGTTACTTTATCATTTGTTATACATTTTTGAAGCATTAAGCTCCTCTTACGAACTTACTCCACATGACTGGCGTTCTTTGTTGAAAATGATCTTAACCATACAGTATATTGACTAGTAGTTATCTGATTTTTGGGAGAACTGTACTATAGAGACCGTTGATAATGCATATCGGATGAGATGGATTGATTGCAGTCCTTTAGCTGGGGAATGTGCCCACGCTTTGCCAGATAATCAAGTTGCGTAACCCAGAGAGATATATATGTGGTGTAATAGCAAAACTAGCAATGAAAGTGGTTCGGAAGTTACTGGAGGTTGGGAGAGATGCCAATACGTCCTTTTCAAAAATCTTGCAAGGATCACAGGAACCTTATGCGCTGTTTTTAGACCGCTTGCAAACTGCTTTGGAGAGACAAATTGATAATGACACAGCGCATGAGTTGTTACTAAAATAATTGGCTTTTGAGAATGCTAATGCTGATTGTCAGCGTGTGTTGCAGGATTTGGGGAATAGGGAAAGGTGTACTATAGCAGATATGAGAGTGTGTCAAAACATAAGTCAACTGAACATTATACCAGCTCTCTAGCTGCTGCTTTAGCAGCACAGTTACAAGTATTGGGAACAGAACTGAAATCGAATTGTTTTTGTTGTGGGACACTGGGTCGTGTAAAGAAAGATTACACAAAGTATGCACGCCAGACTTCGAAGGCTGTACCTCCTAGAGATCGTCCAAAATGGGGAAAGGGCAAGCACTGTGTGAGTGAACATCATTCAAGGATTAATGTAAAGGGGGAGCCAATTAACCCTTCCCAGGAGGTGGGGGACAGGACTTCCCCCACCCCCATCAAATAAATTCAAGTCTAAACTCATGACCCGAGATCTCTTCCCTGGAACAGCTGGAAGTGCAGGGCTGGACTTGGCTGCCAGCCCGTCAGTGATGATAATTAATTACTGCTGTGGTATTGCTTATTCCCAGAGGAGTGTGGGGGCCTTTAGTGCCTAGTGTGCATGCTTTGTTAATAGGTTGATCATCTACTACCAAACTGGGTTTGTTTGTTTTACCTGGAGTAATTGACTCTGATTATCAAGGTGAAATCAAAATTATGGCATGGACACCTGTGCCACCTTGCTACATCCTGAGGATGCCCCCAGATTTGCATTTTGTTCCTTCACTTAATCAAGAGGAGCCTATGAAGAGATAGCATTGGGTGGTATCACCACAAGGGATGAGAAATAGTCCAACCATTTGCAAGACAGTAGTTGCAGCAGCTGTACAACCTGTGAGGAAGCTGTACCCCTCAGCTTGTATCTGTCGTTATATGGATGATATCTTGCTTGTCATGTTATAAGAGCAGGAACTACAACAAGTAATGCAAGTCCTATGTAACGCTATACAAAAGGCTAGATTACAAATTGCACAAGAAAAAATTCAGAAAACTGCTCCATGGAAATATTTGGGGTGGCAAATAACAGAACAAGAAATCATTCCTTAGCCAGTAACTCTTAAATTCCATAATATCATGACCTTAAATGACTTACAAAATTGCTAGGAGCCATAAATTGGCTCCGACCTATTTTGGGCATTGCCACAGAGGAACTGTGTCTACTTTTTACACTTTTGAAAGGAGACCTGAATTTATTGTCTACTCAGGTATTGGATGACAAAGCTCAGCAGGCCATATAGAAAGTATTCGATGCTGTTGAACAAAAATAGGGATGGGGACGCAATTTGCAGCTGCCAGTTTGGCTGGCACTCATAGCCAATACCGTCCAACCGTTTGCAGTACCGTTTCAATGGGACAAGTCATTAAGTGATTCTTTAAGAGTTGGAATGGGTTTTTCTAGCTCACACACCAATGAAAACAGTTTGGATAATAAAAGAAATGTATGCAAACCCAATAATTAAAGGCAGAGAATGTTTGTATGCTATGTATGGGACAGACTTTGAATGTATATTTATTCCTACAACAAAGGAGAATTTGCAATGGTAATTAACTGAAGATGTGAATTTCCAGATTGCATTGGCAACATATGCAGGGAACATATCAGTTTATTACCCCCAACATAAACTGTGGGCTGAAATTGGTAATTTACCGTTGTAGGGCAAATGCTGCTGTCAGCAACGACCAGTAAGTGACAAGACTGTATTTACTGATGCCTTTGGTCGCTCACGTAAAGTTGTAATTATGTGGCTAAACTCAGATACCCAGTGTTCCAAACACAAGGTAGAAAAAGGAGACCAAGGGTCAAACAAGTTCTTGAGCTGACAGCTGTTAGGATCGCTTTTGAGTGTTCTGTAATGAGCCTTTGAATGTTGTAACTGACTCATATTATGCAGCTGGCATACTTAACCGCCTGGAAGCTTCTTTTCTGAAGGAAGAGGATAATCCTCTTTTGATGGCTGAATTGAGAATGCTATGGTTCCTAATAAATCATAGACGTCATGGTTTTTATGCAGCGCACATCCGCTCTCGCGCTGCCCTTCCAGGACCTCTTGCGGAAGGCAATAGGAGGGCCGATGCACGAGCTGTGCCGCTTACTGTGCCTAAAGCCTTGGAGCAAGCTAAATTATCACGTAAACTCTTTCACCAGAATGCAAAGTCGTTAAAACGACAATTTCAAATTACAACGGATCAGGCCAGGAGCGTTCTTATGTCCTGCCCTGATTGCCAACAGTCGGCACCCGTGCCATCCAAAGAGGGTGTTAATCCAGGAGGGATTACTGACAAGTACGGCCAGCTGATGTAACGCGTTGTTCTGAAGTGGGTAAATACGTATGTGTTTCTGTAGACGCTCATTCCAGATTTCTCGTTGCGGCTGCACGCACTGGTGAAAGAGCACGGGACGTCTGTAAACAGTGGTTGGCGTGTTTTGCTGTTTCAGGAGTTCCAGGATATGTAAAACCAGAGGAAAGCGGAACGCACGCTGGATTAGAGGAGCGATCCCCCGAGTGCCCAGCGCGCCGTAATAAAAGTGCCTGCTTTTTAACACTTTCAAAACAGTGTTAGAGAGTCTGTTTGCCGACTTTTCGGTATCGTTTTCTGGCGACGAGGATGGGATAATCTGCCTGACCTCCCGTGGACCCCAGGATCTCTGGGACCTTGTGCCGGCACCGGGGAATTCCCGGAAGGGATCACGGATCCTCAGGCCAGCTCGAGACGTGGGTAAAACCCCATCAATGAGATAAGGCACTTTCATAGTCTGGTTTGTTTGCAGGCTGCCTGCGCGAGACGTGGGCGACACCAGCGCATTGGGTCTGCGCATTTTGGTAAATTGGGTAAATTAAAAAGAAATAAAAAACTAAAGAGGAAAATGAGAAAACAATAAATAAAAGAGAAAAACAAGGGAACAGTAATTTGATAAAGGTACCTTTAGTGATTTTGCTGTTTGTGCCTTAGCAATTGTATAATTGTTTGTGTCTTTAGTGATTTGTTGTTACTTGTGTCTTGGGTGATTTTATAGTCCAATACTTACGGTTAACCAATTGTTTGTTATTGTGATTGTGAAATAGGTAGTGGACAAGGGACAGGAGGGATTCGAAAGAAGTCCCCCCCGGCTGTATTTTGTGACATTGGAAAAGGATCGTTTGACTCCCTGGGGAAAGCTACCAGGGGGAATCTGATTGAATATTGTAATTAATGGTGGCCACTGTAAAGAATATTAATATGCTGCACAGGTCTGGGTGGGTATACCTTGAGATGTGTAGTATAGCAATGCACTACATGTAATATATAGTAAGATATATGTTTTAAATCATATATTGTCTATTATATAATGCATATTACACAATACAAAATGTTACATACGCATTGTATTTGAAAAAGGACAATCAGGGAAAGAAATTGAAACCAGTAAAAGGTTTGTTGACGAACAGATATTGGTGTAGAATACACAGAGAACATTAGATCAGGATTGTCCCTTGGTGAATGCAGGGTGGCATCCTGATGTCCTTATATCGGGGGACAGGCTGAATTGGTATGGACAGTGCATTTTATACGGGATTGGACACGCTGTGCCTAAAGCTGTAAATACGCCAAAGCCTTCTGAGATAAAACAGGATCGTCTGTGCCTCATTTGCTACACCCCTTTACCTGTTTCCCAAATTGATTTAGACTTTATTTAAAAATAGACATGGCTGCTGTCTTTTCTACAGTTCAGGTAGGACGGGCTCCAATATCTCTATGAATTACAATACATGACAAAAATTAAAGGGGGAAAGCTTTATTTTTACAATGGTAAATAAAGATTAAATCAAGTCTGCTAGCCCATTATCTCTAAGCGTTCTGGGGTTTATTTTGCGAGGTTCCCGCGAAACGCGGCACGACCGCTCGCCCGGGGCTGCCGCGGCGGTCTCAGTGCTGCCGCCCTGTGGCGAAACTCGGGTACTGCAGCGCACGGCCGGGGGAAGAGGCGCCGTTTGACCCGAAGCGGTCAGAAGTGCCAGAAACCAACGTCAGAACCGGCAGGAGCTGCGTCTTCGCAGTTCTGTCAGCATTGATCTTAGGACTCTGATTTTGATGCTAGTCGTTTTTACTTACATTACGCTACAGTGTTCTGTTTGGTACCGCTAGTGGGTAACAAATAATTGTGCTGTACCACAACACGAGATGATAATATTTCGTAGATTTATACTGCCAAAGAGTTTGCAAGTATATTGAAAAGGGGGGAATTCAAGAGAAGCTACCAAGTTAATGTATACTGCGATGAAGTTATAGAAGATGTACCCTTCATTAACCGGTTCACGTGAGGTAAATGCTTTCTGACCGCCTGCACGATGAGGGGATGTTTTTCACCTTTTAGATCCTTCTGCACGACAAGAGGGAGACAGAAGATTTAATAACACATTGTTTAGAAGCTGAGAGCTTAGTTTATATTTAACTAATAGATGTGTTGTGAGTGAGAAACTAAACATTTATAACTAACTTCATCAATTATTTCTTAGGCTAGATATATTGTATGTTTAAAATTTAAAACAATTGTAATTAATGTGTAGCAGCTGTGTGACTATAAGCAATGCAAGAGTATCCAGTCGTGGGCGCACTTACAGAGGACGACCCCCAGAGCTCCCCAGTGCAGATGAAAGGAACATTGCCTGCTTAACGGTGTAATTGACTCTGCTGTCAAGCTTATTTCTCCGTTTCAGTACGAGCCCATCCCGTGGCTTCACAGGGCTGTGTCCTGTGGCGGTGCTGTGGGGAAGGGGCGAGATGCTTTCCTGCACCGCTGGATGTGTTTGCTTTTATGCTGAGCGTGTCCTAAACGGTGTCAGTTTGTCTTAATGCTGTCTGGCGTTGCTGCAGTTGCTCTGGTTTTTTGAGGATGCCTTGTGTTTTGAGGTGGCCCGTTTCCCTCGAATCCTCCGTTAGCTCAGCTGCTCTCCTGTCCCTTCTTCTGACTAATTCCTCTGCTTTCTCCTGCTCTATTTTTTTCAGAGGCTGAACTCTAATTTGGAATTTCTGTGTTTCTGAGGGGGAGCTGTGAACGCCCGATGCTCAGCAGACCCCCCAGCCCAGGCGGGGAATGGAACCTGGGGAGCAGCGCCCGGGTGGGAGACGCGGCGCCGTCCTCCGTCCCCAGCGTGCGGCAGAGGAGCAGGAGGCAACAGCCGGCCGGGGGCAGATGCCGGGTGCGTCCCCAGCTCGCCAGAGCTCCCCCCGAGCCTCCTCCCGCGGCCCCGCTCGCCCCGTGCAGCCGCCCCCAGCTCCGGCAGCTCCTGCGAGCCCGTCCCGTGTTCCTGGGCCGCTCCCTAGCCCCGTCGTGAAGGCAGCAAGCCGGCCCTCGGCACCTCTCCGGTGGCCCCTGCGGAAGGAGCAGGCTGGGGCAGGGATGAGCTACGGTGCTAACGGCCGCTGCTTCTTCTCTCCCTCTCCCAGAGGCCGCGCTGAGGATGTGGCCGTTCGCTCCCAGCCCGGGGGATGCCGTTGGCTGCGCCCGCCTTGGGCTGGCGAGGCTCGTCTGGCAGCGTGGCGGGAGAAGGGACAGGGGAGCACGTCCCGTGCGTGGACGGGGGCTGCTGCTGCTGGAGGCAGAGAGGTTGGGGAGAGGTTAAGAGGAAGAAATGCGGGGCCGTCGGCCCTACGTCCGCTTCCTGCGGCGGGCGAGAGAGCGAGCCCCTCTCTCCGGGTGGCGAAGGCTCCCTCTGCGCGGCGTGCGGCGGGCCGGGGGCCAACGTGCGCGGCAGGGTCCGTGCGCGTATCCTGGAGCGGGACGGCTGCCTGGCGAGCGAGCCAGCGAGGCTCCATGTCCCCGAAGCCTCGTCTCGTAGGAGCCCTGACACCCCAGCGTGTTCTCCTAGGCTGAGGACGGCCGAGCGCCCCGAGTTACCGGAGAGGAAGGGAGGAGAGAAGGAGACGGGAGCGTCTGAGCTGTTAGAAGCCTCCTGGCAGCCTCCTGCCCTTCTCTCTCTATTCGTTTGTCTCGCTCACTGTTGCTGGCGTTTTTTGTTCAGCATCTCGGCGTTCCATTCCTCCTTCCTGTTCATCTCTTATTCTTTCTGACCTTTAATGCTGCTCCCTGTCCCATTGTTTCTCGCTGTATCCCTGTGTCCTGCTCCCTACCCACAGTCATATTCTTCCCTGTCCTGTTGGCCATCCCAGGTTTCTTCCTCCATCTCCATCCTCGCCCCATCTCTTGGTCCTGCTCCCTACCCAGCCCGGTTCCTGTTTCTCTGCCCTTCTCCTTGTCTTACTCCTGGTTTCTCTGTCCTCTTCCCTCTTTGTTTTTGTTTCTCTGTCGCTCTGCCCTGCTCCCTGTCACTGCGTTTCCTCCTTCCTGTCTCTGTCCCGCAGCCCGGCGCCCACTTCTCCTTTGTCTGTCTCTCCCACTGCCCATTCTAGGATTTTTCCCACCGTCTCTGTCTCCTGCTCCTTGTCTCTCATTTTGGCCTCTTCTTCCCTTTGCCCTGCTCCCTGGCCCTTTTGCCCCTCTCTCTGTGTCACCTTGTCTTGCTCCCTGTCGCTATCTTTCTCTGGCAAGCTTACCCTCCTTTTCAAAGGAATCACAAAATCACTTTGTTGGAAAAGATAACTGCAATTTAAAATATCTTTACCCTTTGAAGAAACAGCCTGGAAAAGATAATTTTTGTTTTTTTCCAGTGGGGCGGTTCACGAGGACGGATGGGCTGCTGGGCTCTTCAATGACAGCATCCAGGGCGAGGAAGGAAATCTTGGCTATACTTGGGTGATATCTGTGTCTGTGTTCTGTGTGTATCTGGGAAAATGTGTTCTAGGGAACTCAGACTGCCAATGAGTCAAAAATGGCCTGGTTATCCAAAAAACGCAAACGCTCCAGTGGCCGTATCAACAGCTGTACTGAAGATGGTGCAAAATACTTTTTTCTCCACTCAACTGTAGCCTTCACAAGAAAAAAGGAAGTGTCAGGTTCCTCTCCAGCTTTGTTCTGAAGGGCTTTTCCTCTTTCAGCTGGATGTCTGCTGCCACCGTTTCACCGCGGTTGCCCCGTCTTCTGCTACAGAAGTACCAGACAGACAGAAGGAATCCAGAGCGGTCTGCCCGTACAAGGTACGGCTAGGACGCGTGTCTGCACTTTTCCTGAGGTACTTGTAGAGTGGACTTTAAAGTTAACATTAAGAATGCACCGACTCTCCTTCTATATTTTTAATACGAAATATTTTACCAGGAGTACTAAAAATAAGGTCTGTTCTGGAGCACGGTACACCTGTGCAGAGCTCACCTCCCTCTGGTTATTTTCTCTTCCTGAAAGCGTAATCTTCTGTTTCTGTGGGCTTACTATTGAATGATACTATGGAAATGATTTTGTACTAAAAGAGGAAAGGAGGTGTTTGTAAGAGTTCAGATGTCCAGAAGAAACAACCTGATTCAATGACAAATGCTTTGTTCTTTTTCACTCAATAGGTTTTTAAAATATCTTAGAATAGTACTCAAAAAGCTGACAGAGATACAGGCACCTGGGCAAATCGGTTTTGTTCTGCGTGTTTGCCAGGTGATCCCAAGAAGCACTTTCAGCCTCGTAACTGGTGGCGGTGAGTCCATGTGTGGTTTGGATGAGTTATTGTTTCAATAGTGACTTTTTTCTCTTAACCTACAGTGTGTAGTTCTGACTTCAGTTGGTAAGAAATCTTCCAAAACGGCAGCATTCCTCATTCCAAGAAGCTGCATTTTATGAACCTGCCCTCCGAGTGGATCTTCCCAGGTGATGTAGTGGGCAGTGGCCGCATCAACAACAGGACTGTTCATTTTCTTTGAAACAACCAACCAAAGTCCATTTCCTTCCGCAGAGCCCAGCACAGCAGGCCTGGCAAAGGTTGGTGGCACCGCTGGGCTTTGGGTTCCCGGTTGCGACAGTCGAGCTGTCACGGTCACAGAAACGTGTTCCCCTGTGTGCTGCAGTGCAGCCAAAAGTGTTCGTGAGTCTGACGCTCCTTTTTCGTAGCCTTATGCTGCACTGCAGGAATGGGGATATTTATTTATTTTTTAAAGTAAACCCATGTCTTCTATCTCACTGATTTTCCTATCAATGAAACTTAAAGCAAATAAAATGGTCTAATTTACATGTTGACTTCCATAGTTAAGAGTAATTGTTGAGTAGGTGCAGCATATAATTTATTAGGTGTACTTAAGCAGATGGGTATTTGTTCTAAAAACTGAAAAAGAGAGGCAACTGGATGCTATGAGTGTTTCCCCAATATCTGACAGCGTGCTCTGACGTACTTTGTTTCTGTCTGGCTCTCAGTGGCGCTTTTCCCTGGCAGGTCGGGGTGTCCCTCGTGCTTGAGCCGTGCAGCTGGCCACGTGTCACTGCTCATCGTGCCACACGCCAAGTGTGAATCGATAGCTCTGTCTAAATATACATAAATGTAATAATATGATTGTAACAATATGCCAACATCTGCAAGTCTAGAAAGATATTTGTGTCCAAAGAGAAGGCTAAACAGGTGCGTAAGTATAAATGGATATTCTAGATAATAAGTGGTGATATATATAAGCATAAACAGATATTCTGTATAAGTTTAAGCAGATATATACATGTAAATGCATACGCAAGTGTGTAGATGCCTAAGTAGATATATATTACAGTGGAAATAGATGATATATATGAATCAAATATATTCCCTAAATACATACGTATGTGTAAAAAGAGACATAGGAGTCAATGTCAGTGATGTACAAGGTTTTTAAAATGCAAAGAAATTCTGTTTATAGAAAGGATTAAAAAACTCATCCTTACCCGGAAATGTCTCTGGCGGGTGCACTTGAGGGAAAGGCCTGAGCTGCCCCCAGGGAGCGGAACGGCACCCGCACCTGGTCAGCGGTGGGAGCAGGGGCTGGGGGGCTCTGTGTGCGAGCCAGACGCTTCGTTCCATAACTGCGGCAGCCGGGGAGCTGCTGCGAGCTCTCTGCTGAATGACTGACTGTGTGGTGATGGTTTTGACTACTCACAGGGCACTGGGCGAGCCCAATTTAGTTTTCTTGTAATCTAACTTAAGTAAAAGCGTACTGAATAGAATTAATCACCCGACTTACAAGGCTGTGTGTCGTCTTTGTGTTTGTGTGTTTTTTTTTTTTTTTTTTTTTTTTGAATACGCTCTCTGCTTCATGTTGCTGGGAAAACCGTGTGCTGTAAAGTTCTGCTCATATTTACCAAAAGCAGCTGCAGGTTACACTGGACATCTGTGAGATCAGGTGTGGTTTGTACTTCGCAGGGAAAGAAACAGAAAACAGGAAAAGAAATAGAACGAGAATTAATAGAAGTAGAAATAATAGAAATAGATGGGGTCGAATAGAAACAGAACAGAGCAGAGCGTCGTGCCGGATATGCAAATCTCCTCGGGGCTTGGGCAGGGAGGTGAGTAGGCGGGGAGAATGCAAATTGAGATTCGAAGCCTGCAAATCAGATTGCGAGAGATAAGAGGAGGGGCGGGGCGCGTGGGAACGACAGGCGGGGCGAGGATGGGGCGGAGAAATGCAAATCAGAGGCGTGGCTACGCAAATAGGGCACTAGAGAGCTCGAACGGGCCGCCGGGAGGTTCCGCCGAGGAGGGTTCTCTGGGTGGGGTGGTTCTCTAGAGCGGATTCTCTGTTCCGCGTTGTCCCGGGTGACTCGTTTGCTGTGGGTGATCCCGGGTGGTCACCCCGGTGCAGGTCACCCCCGCACGCACGCGGACGTTCAGCCCCGGTTCCGCGCATGCGCGGTGGCGCCCCGGTGCTCCCGCGGTGCACCGCCCGCCGGGTGTCGCTGGTGCTGCCGCCCGGTGGCCACAGCGCGGTACTGCAGCCCGGCGCGGGGAGTGCGGCATCGGGCTCAAACCAGAGCTCAAGCCCTGCGCTTGTGGGACGGCCTAGTAGAGCTGGGCTTCGGTTTGGAGGAGTTTTAATGCACGTGTTAAATTCCAGAGGAAAACTTTGTCTAGTCAGTTAATTGATACGGTTTTAGTGGCATGTTTTACATGTTAATATACAAAGCAGGGTTACAGTGTTCTGTAACATGCATAGGAGGACGTATATTTAAGACAATTCTAGATGTAAACAAGCATTATGGTTCTTATTGGGATATTTTGGCATCTAAACTCTTAAATGGGGGAAAACGTGTGAAGCTCCTGCTAGAACCGCTGCAGGGTGGTGAAGAATGAATGTGGGACAGATCACGTTTAGATGCTTCACTCCTGTCACTTTCAGTCCATAAAGAAGCCAAATAACATGTTTGTGATTTATAAACGTTACTTTAATGTTCATGGTTTTTGCAGGTCACACATCCCAGGGTCTCAGCTGCTGCAGTTCACATAATGTACAGTGAACAGGAGGCGCTGGGTGTCCCCAAAGCGCGCTTCAAATCTGTAGGGTACTCTTACCTGGAACCCTCATTTGACATTTACCGTCTTTGGTTTTCTGAGTGTATTCAACTAAGTAGTAGTTTATTTTTAATGCATCATATTCAATTTATGTTAAAACACTTTCTTTCTAATCTGTGAAAGTATGCAACGTGACTCAATATGTTTGAATTGTAATTATTTGCCAGGTGACACGTAGTGGAAATAATCTTTATTATGATAGTGATGTTTTTCTCAAGGATTTTGCTAAGAAAAGCGAATTTCTCAGATTAAATGGGTAGAAGTCAGCCAATACCTTTTTCAAAGAATGTGAGTTTGTCTCTACCTCTGTGACTAGTTGGAAGTATTCAGGTGTACATAATGTATACATTAAAAACAAATAAAGGCATCACTGATGTTCTGTTGTTGTGTATGGGTGTTTTTTCCTGTTGCTTCATAGTGGTCCAGACAAACTAAACAGAACACAACAGCAGAGTATGAGTCAGTGCACCTGGAGCTGGATCGTGTCATCTTGATCTTTATCACAAGAGACGTGTGATTCAATCACACTAAAAGAATATTACCAAATTGATATATGTCCACCTGTAAAATAATCGCTACATGCTTCGGTACAGTCTGTGTAGTTATGACAACATAATTTAGATAGCAGCAATTTTTAACCTGTTTTTTCCCTGGTAAATAATTTGTGAAGATAGAATGGAAGAAAAAGATTAACAAAAGTTCATAAAAAAAAAATAGATTTTGTTATGATTTCCATTCAATTTCTGATCTGTTTACTTTTGTTTTACAGTTATCTCAAAATTCCTGGATACAGAGCAACTGCTTTCCATTTCGGCACAGGTTCCAAAGCAGGATAAGGTATGTTTCAAAATGCACCTTAGATGAGCAGTTACCTGGCTATATAGAAGTGTGGCACCTATGCATGATATGGTAGGAAAAAGACTGCGCCTTACAAAGACACGGACTAATGTTGTCATAGTCTGAGAGTGTATCTTATTGTACAGCAGCAGGAGATTCTATAGGAGAACGTTAGAAACATTTGGGTTTGCTTCAATATCACGTTTATCTTAATTTATACAAACTGACTGCAAAAGCTGTTGACTTTTTCATCACTCCCCACTCTCATCCTGTTTGACAGTACCAGGATGAGAGAGGAATTTTCTTCACATCAGCATAAAAGGAAAAAGTGTTAACAGACATTTACTCTCTTATTTTTGGAGGTTAATACAATTTTTAATAGCCAAAAGAAAATTAGGCATCTTTCTTACTAGAAATTAAATACTTTCTTAGCTTTTAGGTAAGACAAAATAAGATAAATCAGTCTCTATTGTCTAGAAAGATCATTTTGAAAATGGTTCTTAAGAAGCACTCTTGACCTGGCTCGGCTGTGCTTGTAATGCAGGTAAACCTGTATCGATCACTGAGTCAGCTGTGTGAACACGTGAGGTCAGCGATGGGACGTGGCTGTTGGTTCCCGTGACACAGACGCTGCACGAGCCAAGCGCAGGTTTTTCGTGCAGATGTTCCGTGTTCCCCCCGCACAGCACCGGACAGAAAACGAAGCACGTCCTGGCAGAGCATCAGCCAGAACAGTGTCTGGCAGCCCCTTCTGCGGGCGGTTCTCACCTCGGCCCGTGCTTTTCTGCTGGCCTGTGAATGCAAGGAGCAGCAATGTAGTGAAGAACTGATTCCTGTGAAGTTTTCCCAGGGTCCTGTCTTAGGGATTAAAAGAGTGCCCTGCTCTTATCTGTCACCTTCAATCACATGTCTTACCAGGTGCACCAAAATGAAATGTGGATAAAAGCGCTTATTGCTAAAAGCATAAATAGACAATAGAGCTATAAATGCTTATAACAAGATAGTTTCCTTGAAGGACAAGCAATAGTTGGTGTGTTGATGTTAAAGCTTCATCAGGAAGGCATTTTCTCGCTCAGCGCAGGTTCAGTCTGTGAGCGCGTTGTGCCCCGTGTTGCAGCCCCTGGAGCCTCAGGAGCTGGTGAACAGGGGAGGCTCCGTCACAGAGCGCCCGGGAGAGCTACTGAATGTTCTTCAGGTTCATGTTCCTTACAACCCCCTCTTTCCCCCTCAGGATTTATAGAGAATTTCACCTCTGAAGTCTTCTGGGAGCTGGAGACAGACAGAATCTTTGCCTTGAAAATCACTCCAGTGATCACTTCAGGATCTTTCAGAGAGAGATTTTGTTCATCAGACCTTGTCTTGTATATTGATCTGTACGTTAACACGTGCACTACAAATATCAAACCAAGATAAACACGTGTAGCTCACTACTGGATCTGGGTTAGACCAGACACAGCAGTAACCGCTGTGCGCCTGAGGCAGCGGAACCTCAGCTTTTTTCTACCAAGCATATTGTAACCGTTCCATTATAAGTTGCATTTGCCTGCTGTACCTGAGTAGGATATTTCTGCCAATGCGTTGGAGGCTTCTGCTTGCCTGTGTTCGTGCTGGTGTGCCAGCATCCTAGGGACTTACAACTTTGTCACCTCTCCGTGTCTTCTCGCGGGCTGACTTGACTGCTTCCTCAATGACTTATCTAATGCCAGTTAAAGCAATCAGGTACAGGCTCGGTCAAGGTTGTAGTAAATGCAGAAAAATCTCTTTAATGACACATCAGAAAGCTGAATGTTTGTTGCTCCCAGCTTTCATTGCAGAGATCTGTAACACGAAGGAAAGATCAGGTGCGTGACTAAAGCTGGCTGGATGTCTTCGTGTATACAGAGGACCATGCACACCGAACTTGTAACTGCGCTGTTTCCAATCGCAACTGGCCACAATATAGCAGAGCATGTTATCAATGTTAATTCAAGAGCTAACTCCATTGCTTTTATTAAATGCTGGATTGACCTATTCAGTGTGTTCCCCTCTCCATACAAGTTTTCATTGCAGAACGTCCCCAGCTGTCCGTGTGTGGGGAGGTGACTCCGATTCAGGTCCCCTTAGTTAGAAAAGAGTATATGGGGTACTCAAGGACCATAAACAAAAAAACCCCAACACCTTTTATTTTGCAGCTTGGCCCAATTAGCAGGAAGATTTACGCTACTTAAGCCAAATTGGTGAACAGTTTAACAGCCAAAGGGTTTACACAAAGGAGTTTTGTGGCTCTAAGCCTTAGGTTATACTGCTCATAGAGGGAGAGGAGATGAAATAAGGGTGTAGGAAAGGAAAAGAGAAGCAAAGAAGGAGAACGAAAGGCCCGTCCCCTCCCATGTCAGCCCGCGGCCTTTGTCTGCGGGCCTCGGCTGGTGTTGGGATGTAAATCGCGATTCACCTTCTCCTGAGTGCCCCATCTGCTGCTGGACACGGTGTCCATACGGGATTGTTTTCGCTCTGAGTGACCCATCGCTGCGGGATGAGCTGTTGTTGCCATAATGTCTGAGACATAATTCTGTTGAGTCTCTGGCGCAGGAGGCAGATGGTGCTTGTCTGAAAAACCCCCAGTTTCAATCACTACAAGTGTTCATGGTTTGTTCAACATGAACGTTCTCTCATCCTAAGGGGACTGTCAATTGGCAATCTTGGTGAGATGCGTTACTGGAGAAATCGTGTCATCGGTGAAATCAAGTGCTTCCTCTTATGAAATCTGTGTATATAAGCAAATTAAAGGTATCTGGACAAAACAAAACATCCTTAAGAGACCCTCCTGTCTCAGTCATTCTGGCCGGGATCTGAGTGGCTGGAACATGAGGGTGGGCAGGATCAGGGCAGTGAGCAGCAGGGAACACCAAGAGTCACTCGTCCTTTCTTCTCAGGGCAGCACCGCACTGTGATCATCTGCAGTGCTCAGAATCCTGTGATTTAACAGCACAAATTCTTCTATCATGCAATAGTTCCCACATCTGGTATCTTCTCAGCCAGGAACAAGATGGGTTTAGGGAGGGGATTGCAGATGTAAAGCGTTACCCGCAGTGTGTGGAAAGAAGATGCTCAGAGCCATGAACTGGTTGAGAACTGGGGGTCCCCGGTCTGCAGTTGGTGTTTTGTCTGCTCATCAGACACTGGCGCTAAGTGCTCAAGCAAACTTTCCTTTCCACAGCCAGGCCCACCTGGGAGTTGGTTGAATGCATGAGCTGTCTTTAAAGAACACGTGAATTTATCTGATTCTCCGCTGGATTTTTTTCCCCCGTAGCTTTATGCCACCAGATTTGTTGCATTAATATGTTACTTAGAGAATTCCCTGCAGACCCACCTCTCAAGCCTCTTGTCATGTTACTTACCTGACACATTCAATGCCTATACATCTCAGTAACAGTGTGCATCTTTGTACAACACAAACATGTGCGTGTGTGTATGCACATAAAGGTATGTAATTTGGGTCAAATCTTTATTTGCTGTATGTAGGTATGATAACACAACTTGCAGAAAAACACAACCTACCAATGAAAACAAGTTTCAGCTCTGCCCATGGGTGTTTTACCCGGATGACTGTTGATTGTTCACCGTTACCCACCGGCGTCCTTTAAAACTCACAAAGGTATTGGGACTAGATTTGTTTTTTCATAACATGTTTGTATACTTAATGTATAATACATTAATAAAGTGCACATTATACAGTAATTTAAGCAACAAAATAATTTCAGTGGAGATTTCTGGAAGTAAATGAAGGTATAACTGACGTATTTTATAGCTGCCCAATTTGTAGTTAATATGGTCAAAAATGTGCGATTACATGCAGTTATGTTGTGTGTAGATGTGCAGTTGTATACCTTGCTGATAAGTGCATCCTATTGTGGGTATTTTCATAAGAATTGATATGGGAAAATGAATCCAGGTGGTGTTTCTTCCACTCCCCCCTCCTATATTGTTGTGTTTGCTCTTTAGAAACTGTTTCTGATAATACGGCAAGTTGTTATTGTTGGTTTGAATTCCCTGTAGATCACTGAAATGAAACACACACAGCTTCATTTCAGCAGGTTTAATAGAAATGAATGGGAGATATCAGGAGACCCTGAGGGAAATGTATCACATGAACTACTTGTGAGACCATTTAAAACTATTTATTATGTGCTAACTACACTTATTTTGTCCAATTAATAGCTAATTGCACGCTTTCTTAAAGCTATCTTTCTGTTGAGTTATGGCTCCTTACAGAAATAATCCAAAGCACACTGATCCAGTGTCCTTCTTGAGCCAAAAAACCCTCACAAAGTGTGTTTTATTAAACATGACTACAAACATATAGGCATTTATCAGTAAGGGTGGCCTTCATATTTACTGATTTTTATGGGTGAATTATCTACACAAAGTGACACAATGCATTAATTCTGTAATGCAGAATGGTTACTTTTAGTCCGTTCCTTGCGTTTCCAGCAGAACTGTCTGTTCTGTGTTGTCCTTGCTGCGGGTCGGTTGCTCTGCCGTCTGGTTCAGGAGACTCACTGAGGGTAATGTCGCATGTCAATTTTATGGACATTCTTTCTAGAAACTCTGTGGGGTTTCTATTAACGTGAGGGCCTAGGGGAATTAGAGTTGCATTTGACGTATTGATAAAACACACTTGATTCCATAGCTGTATGTTTAGTTCATTCTCTTGTGAAGCTTTCTTATGAGCTGTTGGCATTTGAGCTGTGTGTCCTGTGTCTGATAGCAGAATTTGACCTGAGATGACGGTATAAACTTGGAATTTGCTTCAAATAAATATGTGCATTTGCCTGTATCTGGCAGAGATGATTGCATTTTATGAGTAACCTCCTATCCTGATGTATGGAGTATGAACTTTATGAGCTTGCTTTGTTTCTCCAAGTTGTGTAAAGTGACAGTATGTGCTGTGCAACAGTTAAATCAGTGTCTCTTTTCAGAATAGTGTGTAAAGTATTGAACAAGACCCGTGAGCGTGTTCATTGTCTGTACAAACTCTGACACCGTGTCGGTGCTGGATTTGCTGCTCTCATTGCCCACGCCTGCACTCTGTCTGATGATGGTGAGTTTCTCCATTGATGACATGATCATGGCCAGATAAAGACCCTCCTGGTGGAGAATAACCAGGCTGTTTGGTCTGGTTCCCCAACTGCTAAGCCCACACGACGACTTTTTTTGGTCTCCGTAGGCTTTAGGTGGGTGTCTCTGGTCTGTCATTGCTGCTTTTGTGCTGATCTTCTTTCTGTCTCCATTCACTGGAATCACATCCTCCATTCAACTGCTGCAAGTCTGCACAGCCAGTCTGTTCAAGACAGCCAGTTTAAGCGTATTCTATTCAAAAGAAAGAAGTCTTTGGACACTCTGAGTTTACAGCTCTGTTCCGAAAGGGCACAAGTTAATACAGGTGGATCAACATTATGTAAATGCCATAGAACAAAATGTGGCTACTGTTGTTTATCTGCTACAATTTCTGCAGCATTTTCAGACAATTTTAAAAGTAGACTCTTGTAAGGAATCCAGGATCTTGTGCTTACCTGCATATTGCTCATTCTGCACATTGTCTTCAATTAATGCTGACCTGAGGTATTTATCTGCAGTACAACACAGTGTAGATACTAAATCAGGTCTGGAAGCCATCTCAGGAGATGTATTAGCTCATAATTACATCAAAAATAGAAGGAATGCTACTTCCTTGTTTCCTGTGCTTATTGTAATAAGGCACATATGTGGTAGCAAGAGTTCGTGACCCCCATACTTCATATGCTTATAGCAGTGTACAAATAAGTTATTAAAATTAAACTGGCTTTCAGATCTTCTGTTTTAATTACTTTTCCAATTTGACTCTTTGTGTTTTTCTTTATCACTGGAGTCCAACCCCACTCACTGTCCCGCGACTGGGGACTCCAGACAAGGCGACACAGACGTGGGGGTGGCTGCACAGTGGAGCTCAGCGGACTTGAGAACCACTCAGCTGGTGTGAGGATCAGAGACGTACAAAGCAACTTTGCTTTTTAAATGATGAGGATGATGTGCTTTGTTTTGGAAGACATCAGATTTTGAATGTTTAAGGAAGCTGTAACTACCTCGATGTTTCCTTCTTACCGCAGTCGGATTTCTGGTTCTGTCTGTCGAGTTGTGCTCCTCTCCCGCACCAAGTGGTGATCGTGGGGCTCAGGGTGAGGGGGGGCAAGGAGGGCGGGGGTGTCCGTGGACTTGAATAAGTTTTGTTTGGGGTTTTTTAGACGCCTCTGTTGACACATTGTATAAAAACTGATTGCTGCAGTGCTAATGAATGAACAGGATGATAAGCAACAGATTTGAGAACCTGTTTGGGTTTTGGTTTATTGAAAAATTATTATTTAACTCAAAAAGCAATAAGATCTTGCAGTGGTCTTCTAATACTTACTGGTAGCTTTTTAATGTACTGGTTTGGAACTTTGAGATTATATTTGATATGAAGTGGCTGTTCCATCGTGGAATATTGCAGGAGTAAACTCTTGCATTTCAGCATTCCTGGCAGATCTGCAGCTTGATAAAGACCTGAGGCTGTTTAGTTTAATCAGACTTTTGTAGATCCCACCTTCACTGTTCAAAGCACTGGCTGTCAATGTGTTTTCTGGTGTTGTCACTTCTTTCTGAACAAAGACGACAGAGGTACACAGCTCTACTGGTATTGTCTGTTTTATTTAAACATGGAACTTTAACTTGAAAGCTTAGAGAGCTGTGGTCTGTGGTATATCTTTGTAATGTTTGTAAATTCTTATGCAGATACTCTTATGCCAACCAGCGCGAACTTTTGTGAGTGTGAACTGCTGTGCAGTTAGAAAGAAGAAAGGTGTGTGAGCTAAACCAGCAGGAAGGCTGCAGCCGTGTAACCTGGGGGGCGCAAGCGGCACGAAACGGGCTGCAGCGGCGGAGCCCTCGGTCCCGGGCTGTCCCGGGCAGGCGGCAGAGCCCTCGGTCCCGGGCAGACG
The DNA here is from genome assembly GCF_037038585.1 of Patagioenas fasciata. NCBI lineage: Eukaryota > Metazoa > Chordata > Aves > Columbiformes > Columbidae > Patagioenas > Patagioenas fasciata. Next base: position 1,710,270 of record NC_092525.1, on the reverse strand, counting down.
CAGCCTGAAAGCTCCCGGCCCCGCCCTGCGGGCGGACAGCGCCGCTCTGCGGCCGCCGGTGGCTCCGGGACGGGAGGCGAGGGGCAGGGGGGGCCAGTGCCGGGCGCGGAGGCGGGGGGGGGGGGGGGCGCAGCCCGGTGGCGGACGCGGACGGGATTGGCTCCTGCGCGGGATGGGCGGGGACACGCTGCGTAAGTGCGCGGGCCGCGGAGCGCGTGCCGGCGGTGCGGCGGCTGGAGCAGCGCGCGAGGAACGGCGGGGCCGGCGGTGAGCGAGGGGCGGGCGTACAGCGGGGAGACTGGACGGGGCGGCCCGGGACCGGCTGAGGGGCGAGGCTGGAGGGTGACAGACGGGCTGGTTTCGGAAGGAGGAAGGCGAGGGGCAGCCAGCCGCAACAGCGCGGCCCCAGGCCGGGGCGAGGGGGAAACACGCGGGCGGCTGTGAGGGAAGGGAGCCCCGCGCTGAGCGCTGCGCGGGGCTCGGGCGGGGCCGTGGGGCGGAGGGGGAGCCCCCGTAGTGACACAGGACAGAGGGAGGAAAGCGAGCGGGAGGGGGCAGCGGCGGGTCGGGAGCGCCAAGGGGGGGCGCGAGGGGCGGGGGGGGGCCGGGAACGGAGGGAGCGGCGGAGGAACCTGAGGGCGGGACGGCGCGGGAGGAGCTTAGGCGGGAAAAGCTGAGGTACCTCGGGGAGGGGATGATATCGGGGGAGGCTTTGACAGGAAAGGCTGAGGTACCTCGGGGAGGGGATGATATCGGGGGAGGCTTTGACAGGAAAGGCTGAGGTACCTCAGGGAGGGGATGATATCGGGGGAGGCTTTGACAGGAAAGGCTGAGGTACCTCAGGGAGGGGATGATATCGGGGGAGGCTTTGACAGGAAAGGCTGAGGTACCTCGGGGAGGGGATGATATCGGGGGAGGCTTTGACGGGAAAGGCTGAGGTACCTCGGGGAGGGGATGATATCGGGGGAGGCTTTGACAGGAAAGGCTGAGGTACCTCGGGGAGGGGATGATATCGGGGGAGGCTTTGATGGGAAAGGCTGAGGTACCTCAGGGAGGGGATGATATCGGGGGAGGCTTTGACAGGAAAGGCTGAGGTACCTCGGGGAGGGGATGATATCGGGGGAGGCTTTGACAGGAAAGGCTGAGGTACCTCAGGGAGGGGATGACATCGGGGGAGGCTTTGGCGGGAAAGGGTGAGGGACTTAAAGGAGAGGACGGAAGGGAGAGAGGTTTTGGTGGTAAAGGCTGAGGTACCTCAGGGAGGAGATGGCATCGCAGAGGCTGCAGTGGGAAATGCTGAGGTAGCTCTGGGACGGGATGGCACTAAGGTGTGGTTTCAAAGGGAAATGCTGAGGTACTTTGAGGAAAGGATGCTGGGCTAGGAACTATGAACACATCAGATCGGTTAAGAGAATGTTGATGACAGAAATTTCTACAGTAAAGTATTCCAGCAAAGACAGGGAGATGAGCAAAATTATATCAGGCCTCCTAGGATTCCTGCAGATTAGGGGTCAGGGATGATGAGGTTGTTAACTCGGTCCTAACTTTTTCTTTCTCTCCTTCTCTTGCAGCACCAGACTGAATGGAGAAGCAAGTGGATGGGAAGTTCCTGCGCCACGACACAGATCACATTTATCGCTCTCGCCCTCCGAGACCCGGAGAACCGAACCGTTCTCATCGTGCCTTGAAGTAACCTCTGCTCATGCGCTTCTCCCAGGGAGAAGGCAGAATGGGAGTGACTCGCCACGTTAAACAACAGGGTGTACATTCTGCAGCTTTCAAGCCCAGCTCTGCGTTAGCTCACCCCTGCAATTTTGCACCGCCCACGCAAATTTGAGTTGTCGCTGGTTGTTGCAGCGTTTGGCTTTGGTGAGGACAGCGTGTGTTTGTCAGCAGTTGGTGTAGGGTGGAATCTTGAGGAGAAAGTGATATTTCCGTGCCAGAACTGGTTGGTGTTTGCATGGTATTGTGGTAGTTGTTCCCGCAGGTGATCAGTGCTGGAGTGTTATTGCAGGATGAGGGGATTTTGAAGGCTTGTCTGTGAGATGCACTAGAGGCAGCAGTTGCAAACGAAAGGCTGAGGTGTGGAGAGTTTGTCGGTGGGTTTTGGACAGTTGTCAGTTGAAGAGTTGGTTGTTTGCAGGTGAGGTGTAGAGCAGAGGGTGAAGCTGACTTTGCCTGGGCGGCGCAACTGGATGGGTGTGCAGAGCTGAGGAGAGCGGGCTTCTGCGGGTGACCCTAAAGCTGGAGAACCAGCCAGCGGCAGCTCCAGACAGTCCCGCTGCCGAGCTTGGCCGTGTAGGGCCAGTGCCCTGGGGCACAGGGAGTGTGACCCTCCGCAAGCACCCAACAGCAGGTGAGGACTGTGGGGATTTGTACTGAGCTATGATATCTCTAAGGCATGTGCGAGGGGCCGGGGCCAAGGCAAGGTGGGCTCGTTGTGGGGTGTGGGGAGGTGTCAGCCCCCAGACTCAGCCCCTGTCTGATTGTAGTGCCCTTGGGCTGGTGTAGCTCAGTCCTCTGTGTGTTTCTCTTCAGGTGGAGCAGCGTGCAAAGGAAAAGCAAGGAAGGAGAGGAAGGTGGTGAACCTATGAGGAAGAGTGTAGCGAATCTGGCGTGGACTCACGGTAAGGTGCCATGAGAGACATTTATTACAAACTCAGGTTTGCATTTATACTCGCTATGATGCTTGCTCAAGCATTTGCTCTTTAGCTAAGTTAGACATTACATGAGCGAAGTAACTGCCATATACGCATTTTTTTCTATAGTAAGCTGTCCCTCTGTCCCTGATGTATCAGTCCTGTATCCTGTATCTTAGTAGTCATAATTTTTCCCCAAGTAGATGAATATTTGCAAGCAGCTTTATCTCCAGTCGTTACCTGTTCATATAATTCTCATTCATCTTTGTGCCATGTCTCCAACTGAAATGTACCAGTTGTAGGGAAGTCTAGCACATGATTAGCAATCCATTGTAATAAACTCACCAATCAGACCCCTGATACATCCTGATTTTGCGTTTGTAGCGCATGTTGAAGGACATCCAGGGTTTGTCTTTGCTTAAGGGATAGCTTCCCTCCCATGGTTCCCAATCGCTCACCTTTCGTTGGTGGTGGGCGCGCACTGTCCTGGTTCCCGGTCCTGTTTCCTGGTTCGATTGGGCTTCGCTACCAGAGCGGCTACTGCCTTTATAGGCACACTGAAAGTCCCTGTTCCAGGGCGCCATTTGTAGCGAATGCGGTACGGACTCTCTTTTAAGGTGCAATGAGAGATGTTTATTACAAATTCAGGCTTGTGTTTATACTCGCTATGATACTTGCTCAAGCATTTGTTGATTAGCTAAGTTAGTCATTACATAAGTGATGTGTTTTGTGTTCCCACCAAAGTCACTGCCATAAACACCTTTTTTGTCTATCACAAGCTGTCCCTCTGTCCTTGATGCATCAATCCTGTATCAACTCCTCTGTCCTTGATGTATCACATAGCATACAGTCCTTTGTTCTTGTATTTTTCCACTAATGCTTGTTCTCATGCTGTTGACTCTTGCAGTTTCTCATGTGCCCGGTCTTCCGTGTACTGACACAGAAGAGCGATCACGAAAGAGGATTGGAGCGCACCTGTGAGTCAAGCAGAGTCAAGAAAGAAGATGACAGTGGTGGACCTGTGAGTCAGGAGGGGACAAAAGAGGAGAAAGGTGATGGAGCTACGAGTCAAGAGTGAGGAGGAAGATGGGCAGGCTGAGCCAGCGAGAAGGAGAATGTATCCTTAAGCACAGGGAACGATCTGTGATTAGTGCGTCCCCCTCCCACCCCTAGAAACCGTGCTCGGGGGTAAAGTGGTAAAATGGGAGCAGGGGCTGTTGGCTGTGTTTTGGGAGGTGGGGGTGGTGAGCAGGGGCTGGGCTCTTGGACTTGGGAGCAGTTAAGGGAGCAGGGTGGTCATCCCTTGGGAGGTGTCTGTCTGCCAGCAGGTAAAGGAGGGGGAAGAGGATCCTGCCGGGGTGAGGGCCTGGCCAGCTCTCCACTCCCAGGGCTCTTGATGCTGGTGTGGTGTGTTGCTGTAAGTGCCAGGGGTGACTGGCAAAGAAAGTCTTTGTGGGGTGCATGCTGGGAAACTGTGCTGCTACGGAGGGGCTGGGTTGGTGGGAAGGCCTGTGCGGGGGGCCGGGGCCAAGGCAAGGTGGCCTTGTGGTGGGGTGTGGGGATGCGTCAGCGACCGGACTCGCCCCCTCGTGTGACTGTACGGGCCTGGGGTGGGTATATTTTTGTTTTCTGTGCATCTCTGTTCGGGTGGAGCAGCTCGCAAAGGCGAAAGCAAGAAAGAAGAGGAAGGTGGTGAACCTACGAGGAAGAGCGATCAAGAAAGAGGATTGGAGTGCATCTGCAAGTCAACAGGGATCAAGAAAGAAGATGACGGTGGTAGACCTGCGGGTCAGGAGGGATCAAGAAAGAAGAGGAGGAAGGTGATGGAGCTGCGAGTCAGGAGTGAGGAGGAAGAAAATGTCCCCCTTGGGACAGGGACCTCCCTGTAATCAGGACTGCGCCCTCCCACCCCTGGAAACTGCTCAGGGGCCCAGACATCCATGGGAAGGTTGTGTCCGACAACACGAGCCAGATCTTCAGCACTGGCTGCTGTTCAGCTGGGACCAGGGGCTGCTGGTGGGGTTTTGGGAGGCGGGGTGGGTGAGTAGAGGCTGGGCTTTTGTACTCATGAGTGGTTGAGAGAGAGGGCTGGACACCTCTTGGGAGGTGTCTTGTCTGTCTGCCATCAGCTAAAGGAGGGGGAAGAGGATCCTGCCGGGGTGAGGGCCTGGCCAGCTCTCCACTCCCAGGGCTCTTGATGCTGGTGTGGTGTGTTGCTGTAAGTGCCAGGGGTGACTGGCAAAGAAAGTCTTTGTGGGGTGCATGCTGGGAAACTGTGCTGCTACGGAGGGGCTGGGTTGGTGGGAAGGCCTGTGCGGGGGGCCGGGGCCAAGGCAAGGTGGGCTTGCTGTGGGATGTGGGGATGCGTCAGCGAGCGGACTCACCCCCTATGTGACTGTACGGGCTTGGGGTGGGTGTATTTCTGTCTTCAGGGCATTTCGGTTTGGGTGGAGCAGCTCACAAAGGCGAAAGCAAGAAAGGAAAGTAAGGTTGTGAACTTACGAGAAAGAGTGATCAAGAAAGAGGATTTGAGTTCATCCGGGAGTCGAGGGATCAAGAAAGAAGAGGAGGAAGGTGATGGACGTGCATATTGAAAATGAGAGGGAAGATGGGCAACCTGAAGCATGGAGCACGGGAATGTCTCCTAGAACAAAGGGACCTTTCTGTAATCAGAGATCCCCCCTCCTACCTTACAAACTGAACAAAGAGGACTGCGAAAGGGAGCGCTCTGACAGGACAAGAGGTATCAGTAAATCTGGCAAGAGGACAGGGGGGGAAGCGCTCTGGCGGATCAACAAGTCTCAATATATGTGGCAAGAGGATGATGGGGTAGAGTTCACCAGTGGTTCAAAAGTCACCCAGAAAAAGGGGAAGAGGATGTCAAGGGGGGAGCGCTCTGGTCGATCACAAGACTCTCCTAAAAAACACACCAGGATGGTGGTGGGGGGGAATGTCCTATATGGGACAAGGGGTCCCGAGAAATCCAGCAAGAGGATGGTGGGGGGGAGCACTCCAGCAGACCAAGAATGTACTAAGGAAAGGCAAAAGGACGGCAGGAGGAGAGACCCAGTGGATCAAGAGGTACCGAGAAATCCAGCAAGAGGACGACAGGGAGGAGCTCTTTAGCAGGCCAAAATCCCACTGAGGAAAGGCAAGAGGACAGCGGGGGAGAGCGCTCCAGTTCTTCAAGTGACTTCCCAGGCAGAAGGCAGGAGCATGGCGGGGCAGGACTGCGGCAGGTCAAGAATTCTCAGTCTGGCAATAGGATGGCGGGGAGGAGCGTTCCAGCGGGAGAAGAGCGCCCTGACTAGAGGCAAGACAAGGGTGAGGGAGAGCGCTCGGATGTGTGAAGAAGACTCCCCCAAAAAAGTGCAAGAGGAAGGCCAGGGGGAGAGCAATCCAGCAGATCAGGAAGTCTCAATAAATGCGGTAAGAGGATGGCGGGTGGGAGCCCCCCCAGTGGTCCAAGAGATCCCAAGAAATCCAGCAAGAGGACGGCAAGGGGGAGCGCTCCAGCAGATCAGGAAATGTCGATAAATGCGGTTAGAGGATGGTGGGTGGGAGCCCCACAGTTGTTTAAGGCATCCCAAGAAATCCAGCAAAAGGACGGCGAGGGGGAACGCTCTGGCAGATCAGGACGTCTCAATAAATGCGGTAAGAGGATGGCGGGTGGGAGCCCCCCAGTGGTTCAAAATGTCCCAAGATATCCAGGAAGAGAACTGTGAGGGGGAGCGCTCCGGCAGGTCAAGCGATGTCAACAAATCCAGCAAGACAATGGTGGAGAACGCTCCGGTGAGTCACAAGACTCCACCAAAAAAGGCAAGAGAATGGTTAGAGGATGGTAACAGGCAGCTTTGAGAGCACTCTGGTGGATCAAGAAGCACCCAGGAAAAGGGGAAGAGGATGGTGGGGGGAAACGGCCTGGTTGATCACAAGACTCCCCCAAAAACCACAAGAGGGTGGCAGGGGGAACGCCCTAAGGGGTCAAGAGGTTCCAAGAAATCCAGCAGGAGGACGGCGAGGGGGAGCGCTCCAGCAGGCTGAGATTGTACTAAAGAAAGGCAAAAGGACAGCAGGAGGAGAAACCCAGTGGGTCAAGAGGTCCCAAGAAATCCAGTAAGAGGACAACAGGGAGGAGTGCTCTGGCAGGCCAAAATCTCAGTGAAGAAAGGCAAGAGGACAGCAGGGGGGAGTGCTCCAGTTCTTCAAGTGACTTCCCAGGTAGAAGGCAGAAGGACGGTGGGGTAGCGCTGGGACAGGTCGAGAATTCTGAATCTGGCAATAGGACAGCAGGGAGGAGCATCCAGCGGGACAGGAGCGCCCTGAAAATAGGCAAGACAAGGGTGAGTGAGAGCACTCCGAGATGTCAAGAAGTGTCAAAAAATCTGGTAAAGGATGGCAGGGGGGAGTGCTGTGGATATTCAAGAGACTCCCCAGTAAAAGGCAAGAGGACGGCGCGGGGAAGTGCTCCAGCACGTCAAGATCGCACTGAAGAAAGGCAAGGTCACAGTGGGGGGGAGCATTCCCGTTGTTCCAACGGTTCAAAAGGTCCCAAGAAATCCAACAAGAGAACTGCGAGGGGGAGCGCTCTGGCAAGTCAAGCGGTGTCAATAACCCCAGCAAGGCAACGGCGGAGAGCGCTCTGGTGAGTCACGAGACTCCCCTACAAAGGACGAGAGGATGGTGGAGGGGAGCCCACCAGTGGTTCAAGCAGCACCCAGGAAAAGGGGAGGAGGCTGACGAGGGGCAGGCCTCTGGCGGGCCAAGATCGCTGAGGGAAGGTGCGGGGGAGCTTGCTGGTGGCTCAAGAGACCTCTAGAAAAAGGTAAGAGGGCGGCGGGGGGTGGGAGGGCGCCTCAGCTGGTGAAGAGGAACCCCGAAAACAAGGCAAGAGAATGTTGGTGGGGGGAGCGCTCTGGCGGTTCCAGAGGCTCCCCGAGATCCGCTCAGACGGCAGCGGGTAACGCGGCAGCTCAGCGTCAATCAAAGAAGAACAGGAAGGCGGTTGACCTGCAATTCCAGAGCGAGGAGGAAGACTGGCAACCCGAACGAGGAGCAGCAGAACTTGGCATGGCCTCTGAAATCCTCCTTTAATCTGGGCTCAGGTAAGCTGGAAGCAGGGGACATAGGCTGGGGTTTGGGAGGTGGGCAGGTGAGAAATGATCCGCATTTTTGATCTGCTGAGTGACTGAAGCGCCTGGGAGTTCATTTGGAGTCGTTGCCTTACTTGATTTTACACTGACTTTTGCATTATATTTTAATGACGTAGAATTTTCCGTTTTGACATCGAAACCTAAACTTCTTTGCAAATTCATCCTCTGTCCCTTCAGTCTCAGCTCGTGGCACTTCCACTGTCTCGTGGCCCGCGTTTCAATGTACATTAGATCGCTTCCTGGGCCTTGGATTTTAAGTAATGGTCCGTCACAAGTTTGTTTTTCTTGTCCTTAACAGGCAGCTTTGAGAGCTCTCTAAGGAAAAGTGATATCTTTTTACCTTGTTACTGCTCTTTCCATGTTACGAGCAGCCACCCTCTTTATGATCAGTCTCATGCTTTTCTTCCTTTCTTGCCCAGGTTCAGAATACCAGGAATTCCAAGCTTCAAGTTTCCTGTGGAACATTGCGGGAGACCTTGATAACGTGGCAATGAGGGAGGTGATGAAGAGAAACAATACCTGTTCCTTTCCCATTTCAAGACGTTATTTTTTACCTTCCTGGTAGCTGTGAGATGATTTGCAATCTTGCGCTAGCATCTGCCTGAAAGAGAACACGGACCCTTTGGGTGCCTCCTCAAGAAATACTTGCTCTATGGTTCTGGCGATGTCCAGGCTTCAAGGGTGGGGCATAGGGGAGTGTAAATCTTAGGGGGCCTCCCGGGATGTCTGCAGGTTTGGGTGACCCGTGGCTGGGACGGGGACGCCGAGGTTGTCAATCTTGCCCTGAATCTCTCGCTCCCTCTCTTGCAGCACCCGAGACCGAATGGAGGAGCAAGTGTACGGGAAGTTCCTGCGCCACGCCACAGATCACATTTATCGCTCTCGCCCTGAGAGACCCGGAGAACCAAACCGTTCCCATCGTGCCTTGAAGCAGCCTCTGCTCACGCGCTTCTCCCAGGGAGAAGGCAGAATGGCAGTAGCTCGCCACGTTATACCACAGGGTGCACACTCTGCAGCTTTCAAGCCCAGCTCTGCGTTAGCTCACCCCTGCAATTTTGCACCGCCCACGCAAATTTGAGTTGTCGCTGGTTGTTGCAGCGTTTGGCTTTGGTGAGGACAGCGTGTGTTTGTCAGCAGTTGGTGTAGGGTGGAATCTTGAGGAGAAAGTGATATTTCCGTGCCAGAACTGGTTGGTGTTTGCATGGTATTGTGGTAGTTGTTCCCGCAGGTGATCAGTGCTGGAGTGTTATTGCAGGATGAGGGGATTTTGAAGGCTTGTCTGTGAGATGCACTAGAGGCAGCAGTTGCAAACGAAAGGCTGAGGTGTGGAGAGTTTGTCGGTGGGTTTTGGACAGTTGTCAGTTGAAGAGTTGGTTGTTTGCAGGTGAGGTGTAGAGCAGAGGGTGAAGCTGACTTTGCCTGGGCGGCGCAACTGGATGGGTGTGCAGAGCTGAGGAGAGCGGGCTTCTGCGGGTGACCCTAAAGCTGGAGAACCAGCCAGCGGCAGCTCCAGACAGTCCCGCTGCCGAGCTTGGCCGTGTAGGGCCAGTGCCCTGGGGCACAGGGAGTGTGACCCTCCGCAAGCACCAAACAGCAGGTGAGGACTGTGGGGATTTGTACTGAGCTATGATATCTCTAAGGCATGTGCGAGGGGCCGGGGCCAAGGCAAGGTGGGCTCGTTGTGGGGTGTGGGGAGGTGTCAGCCCCCGGACTCAGCCCCTGTCTGATTGTAGTGCCCTTGGGCTGGTGTAGCTCAGTCCTCTGTGTGTTTCTCTTCAGGTGGAGCAGCGTGCAAAGGAAAAGCAAGGAAGGAGAGGAAGGTGGTGAACCTATGAGGAAGAGTGTAGCGAATCTGGCGTGGACTCACGGTAAGGTGCCATGAGAGACATTTATTACAAACTCAGGTTTGCATTTATACTCGCTATGATGCTTGCTCAAGCATTTGCTCTTTAGCTAAGTTAGACATTACATGAGCGATGTAACTGCCATATACGCATTTTTTTCTATAGTAAGCTGTCCCTCTGTCCCTGATGTATCAGTCCTGTATCCTGTATCTTAGTAGTCATAATTTTTCCCCAAGTAGATGAATATTTGCAAGCAGCTTTATCTCCAGTCGTTACCTGTTCATATAATTCTCATTCATCTTTGTGCCATGTCTCCAACTGAAATGTACCAGTTGTAGGAAAGTCTAGCACATGATTAGCAATCCATTGTAATAAACTCACCAATCAGACCCCTGATACATCCTGATTTTGCGTTTGTAGCGCATGTTGAAGGACATCCAGGGTTTGTCTTTGCTTAAGGGATAACTTCCCTCCCATGGTTCCCAATCGCTCACCTTTCGTTGGTGGTGGGCGCGCACTGTCCTGGTTCCCGGTCCTGTTTCCTGGTTCGATTGGGCTTTGCTACCAGAACGGCTACTGCCTTTATAGGCACGCTGAAAGTCCCTGTTCCAGGACGCCATGTGTAGCGAATGCGGTACGGACTCTCTTTTAAGGTGCAATGAGAGATGTTTATTACAAATTCAGGCTTGCGTTTATACTCGCTATGATGCTTGCTCAAGCATTTGTTGATTAGCTAAGTTAGTCATTACATAAGTGATGTGTTTTGTGTTCCCACCAAAGTCACTGCCATCAACACCTTTTTTGTCTATCACAAGCTGTCCCTCTGTCCTTGATGCATCAATCCTGTATCAACTCCTCTGTCCTTGATGTATCACATAGCATACAGTCCTTTGTTCTTGTATTTTTCCACTAATGCTTGTTCTCATGCTGTTGACTCTTGCAGTTTCTCATGTGCCCGGTCTTCCGTGTACTGACACAGAAGAGCGATCACGAAAGAGGATTGGAGCGCACCTGTGAGTCAAGCAGAGTCAAGAAAGAAGATGACAGTGGTGGACCTGTGAGTGAGGAGGGGACAAAAGAGGAGAAAGGTGATGGAGCTACGAGTCAAGAGTGAGGAGGAAGATGGGCAGCCTGAGCCAGCGAGAAGGAGAATGTATCCTTAAGCACAGGGAACGATCTGTGATTAGTGCGTCCCCCTCCCACCCCTAGAAACCGTGCTCGGGGGTAAAGTGGTAAAATGGGAGCAGGGGCTGTTGGCTGTGTTTTGGGAGGTGGGGGTGGTGAGCAGGGGCTGGGCTCTTGGACTTGGGAGCAGTTAAGGGAGCAGGGTGGTCATCCCTTGGGAGGTGTCTGTCTGCCAGCAGGTAAAGGAGGGGGAAGAGGATCCTGCCGGGGTGAGGGCCTGGCCAGCTCTCCACTCCCAGGGCTCTTGATGCTGGTGTGGTGTGTTGCTGTAAGTGCCAGGGGTGACTGGCAAAGAAAGTCTTTGTGGGGTGCATGCTGGGAAACTGTGCTGCTACGGAGGGGCTGGGTTGGTGGGAAGGCCTGTGCGGGGGGCCGGGGCCAAGGCAAGGTGGCCTTGTGGTGGGGTGTGGGGATGCGTCAGCGACCGGACTCGCCCCCTCGTGTGACTGTACGGGCCTGGGGTGGGTATATTTTTGTTTTCTGTGCATCTCTGTTCGGGTGGAGCAGCTCGCAAAGGCGAAAGCAAGAAAGAAGAGGAAGGTGGTGAACCTACGAGGAAGAGCGATCAAGAAAGAGGATTGGAGTGCATCTGCAAGTCAACAGGGATCAAGAAAGAAGATGACGGTGGTAGACCTGCGAGTCAGGAGGGATCAAGAAAGAAGAGGAGGAAGGTGATGGAGCTGCGAGTCAGGAGTGAGGAGGAAGAAAATGTCCCCCTTGGGACAGGGACCTCCCTGTAATCAGGACTGCGCCCTCCCACCCCTGGAAAGTGCTCAGGGGCCCAGACATCCATGGGAAGGTTGTGTCCGACAACACGAGCCAGATCTTCAGCACTGGCTGCTGTTCAGCTGGGACCAGGGGCTGCTGGTGGGGTTTTGGGAGGCGGAGTGGGTGAGTAGAGGCTGGGCTTTTGTACGCATGAGTGGTTGAGAGAGAGGGCTGGACACCTCTTGGGAGGTGTCTTGTCTGTCTGCCATCAGCTAAAGGAGGGGGAAGAGGATCCTGCCGGGGTGAGGGCCTGGCCAGCTCTCCACTCCCAGGGCTCTTGATGCTGATGTGGTGTGTTGCTGTAAGTGCCAGGGGTGACTGGCAAAGAAAGTCTTTGTGGGGTGCATGCTGGGAAACTGTGCTGCTACGGAGGGGCTGGGTTGGTGGGAAGGCCTGTGCGGGGGGCCGGGGCCAAGGCAAGGTGGGCTTGCTGTGGGATGTGGGGATGCGTCAGCGACCGGACTCACCCCCTATGTGACTGTACGGGCTTGGGGTGGGTGTATTTCTGTCTTCAGGGCATTTCGGTTTGGGTGGAGCAGCTCACAAAGGCGAAAGCAAGAAAGGAAAGTAAGGTTGTGAACTTACGAGAAAGAGTGATCAAGAAAGAGGATTTGAGTTCATCCGGGAGTCGAGGGATCAAGAAAGAAGAGGAGGACGGTGATGGACTTGCATATTGAAAATGAGAGGGAAGATGGGCAACCTGAAGCATGGAGCACGGGAATGTCTCCTAGAACAAATGGACCTTTCTGTAATCAGAGATCCCCCCTCCTACCTTACAAACTGAACAAAGAGGACTGCGAAAGGGAGCGCTCTGACAGGACAAGAGGTATCAGTAAATCTGGCAAGAGGACAGGCGGGGAAGCGCTCTGGCGGATCAACAAGTCTCAATATATGTGGCAAGAGGATGATGGGGGAGAGTTCACCAGTGGTTCAAAAGTCACCCAGAAAAAGGGGAAGAGGATGTCAAGGGGGGAGCGCTCTGGTCGATCACAAGACTCTCCTAAAAAACACAACAGGATGGTGGTGGGGGGGAATGTCCTATATGGGACAAGGGGTCCCGAGAAATCCAGCAAGAGGATGGTGGGGGGGAGCACTCCAGCAGACCAAGAATGTACTAAGGAAAGGCAAAAGGACGGCAGGAGGAGAGACCCAGTGGGTCAAGAGGTACCGAGAAATCCAGCAAGAGGACGACAGGGAGGAGCTCTTTAGCAGGCCAAAATCCCACTGAGGAAAGGCAAGAGGACAGCGGGGGAGAGCGCTCCAGTTCTTCAAGTGACTTCCCAGGCAGAAGGCAGGAGCATGGCGGGGCAGGACTGCGGCAGGTCAAGAATTCTCAGTCTGGCAATAGGATGGCGGGGAGGAGCGTTCCAGCGGGAGAAGAGCGCCCTGACTAGAGGCAAGACGAGGGTGAGGGAGAGCACTCGGACGTGTCAAGAAGACTCCCCCAAAAAGTGCAAGACGAAGGCCGGTGGGGAGAGCAATCCAGCAGATCAGGAAGTCTCAATAAATGTGGTAAGAAGGTGGCAGGTGGGAGCTCCCCAGTGGTTCAAGAGGTCCCAAGATATCCAGCAAGAGAACTGTGAGGGAGAGCGCTCCAACAGGTCAAGCGGTGTCAAGAAATCCAGCAAGACAATGGTGGAAAACGCTCCGGTGAATCACAAGATTCCCCCCAAAAAAGGCAAGAGAATGGTGCAGGGGAGCACTCTGGTGGATCAAGAAGCACCCAGGAAAAGGGGAAGAAGATGGTGGGGGGGAGCACTCTGGTTGGTCACAAGACTCCCCCAGAAAACACAAGAGGGTGGCAGGGGGAACGCCCTAATGGGTCAAGAGGACCCAAGAAATCCAACAAGAGGACGGCGAGGGGGAGCGCTCCAGCAGATCAGGAAGTCTCGATAAATGCGGTAAGAGGATCGCGGGTGGGAGCCCCCTCAGTGGTCCAAGAGATCCCAAGAAATCCAGCAAGAGGACGGCAAGGGGGAGCGCTCTGGCAGATCAGGACGTCTCAATAAATGCGGTAAAAGGATGGTGGGTGGGAGCCCCTCAGTGGTTCACAAGGTTCCAGGAAATCCAGCAAGAGGACGGCGTGGGGGAGCGCTGTGGCAGATGAAGAACCCTCAGTACATCTGGCAAGAGGACGGTGAGGGGGTGCTCTGATGGGTCAAGGTTGCTCTGAAAAAAGCCCAAGAGGGTGGTAAGGAGAAGCTCACCGGTGATTCACGAATCACCCAGAAAAAAGGGAAGAGGACAGTGCGGGGGAGCTCTTCAGTTGTTGAAGAGAATCCCCAGAAAAAGGCAGGAGGATGATGAGGGGGAACACTCTGGCGGGTCAAGAAGTCTCAATAAGTCCGGCAAGAAGACGGTGGGGAGGAGAGCTCGTGTGGGTCAAGAGGTCCCAAGAAACCCAGCAAGAGGACAGCAGGGGCGAGCGCTCCGGCAGATCAGGAAATCTGGATAAATGCAGTTAGAGGATGGTGGGTGTGAGCCCCTCAGTTGTTTAAGACGTCCCAAGAAATCCAGCAAGAGAACTGCGAGGGGGAGCGCTCCGGCAGGTCAAGCGATGTCAAGAAATCCAGCAAGACAATGGTGGAGAACTCTCCGGCGAGTCACAAGACTCTCCCAAAAAAGGCAAAAGAATGGTGCAGGGGAGCACTCTGGTGGATCAAGAAGCACCCAGGAAAAGGGGAAGAGGATGGTGGGGGGAACGGCCTGGTTGGTCACAAGACTCCCCCAAAAACCACAAGAGGGTGGCAGGGGGAACGCCCTAATGGGTCAAGAAGTCCCAAGAAATCCAGCAGGGGGACGACAGGGAGGAGCTCTTTAGCAGGCCAAAATCCCACTGAGGAAAGGCAAGAGGACAGCGGGGGAGAGCGCTCCAGTTCTTCAAGTGACTTCCCAGGCAGAAGGCAGGAGCATGGCGGGGCAGGACTGCGGCAGGTCAAGAATTCTCAGTCTGGCAATAGGATGGCGGGGAGGAGCGTTCCAGCGGGAGAAGAGCGCCCTGACTAGAGGCAAGACAAGGGTGAGGGAGAGCGCTCGGATGTGTGAAGAAGACTCCCCCAAAAAAGTGCAAGAGGAAGGCCAGGGGGAGAGCAATCCAGCAGATCAGGAAGTCTCAATAAATGCGGTAAGAGGATGGCGGGTGGGAGCCCCCCAAGTGGTCCAAGAAATCCAGCAAGAGGACGGCAAGGGGGAGCGCTCCAGCAGATCAGGAAATGTCGATAAATGCGGTTAGAGGATGGTGGGTGGGAGCCCCACAGTTGTTTAAGGCATCCCAAGAAATCCAGCAAAAGGACGGCGAGGGGGAACGCTCTGGCAGATCAGGACGTCTCAATAAATGCGGTAAGAGGATGGCGGGTGGGAGCCCCCCAGTGGTTCAAAATGTCCCAAGATATCCAGGAAGAGAACTGTGAGGGGGAGCGCTCCGGCAGGTCAAGCGATGTCAACAAATCCAGCAAGACAATGGTGGAGAACGCTCCGGTGAGTCACAAGACTCCACCAAAAAAGGCAAGAGAATGGTTAGAGGATGGTAACAGGCAGCTTTGAGAGCACTCTGGTGGATCAAGAAGCACCCAGGAAAAGGGGAAGAGGATGGTGGGGGGAAACGGCCTGGTTGATCACAAGACTCCCCCAAAAACCACAAGAGGGTGGCAGGGGGAACGCCCTAAGGGGTCAAGAGGTTCCAAGAAATCCAGCAGGAGGACGGCGAGGGGGAGCGCTCCAGCAGGCTGAGATTGTACTAAAGAAAGGCAAGAGGACAGCAGGAGGAGAAACCCAGTGGGTCAAGAGGTCCCAAGAAATCCAGTAAGAGGACAACAGGGAGGAGTGCTCTGGCAGGCCAAAATCTCAGTGAAGAAAGGCAAGAGGACAGCAGGGGAGAGTGCTCCAGTTCTTCAAGTGACTTCCCATGTAGAAGGCAGAAGGACGGTGGGGTAGCGCTGGGACAGGTCGAGAATTCTCAATCTGGCAATAGGACAGCAGGGAGGAGCATCCAGCGGGACAGGAGCGCCCTGAAAATAGGCAAGACAAGGGTGAGTGAGAGCACTCCGAGATGTCAAGAAGTGTCAAAAAATCTGGTAAAGGATGGCAGGGGGGAGTGCTGTGGATATTCAAGAGACTCCCCAGTAAAAGGCAAGAGGACGGTGCGGGGAAGTGCTCCAGCACGTCAAGATCGCACTGAAGAAAGGCAAGGCCACAGTGGGGGGGAGCATTCCCGTTGTTCCAATGGTTCAAAAGGTCCCAAGAAATCCAACAAGAGAACTGCGAGGGGGAGCGCTCTGGCAAGTCAAGCGGTGTCAATAACCCCAGCAAGGCAACGGCGGAGAGCGCTCTGGTGAGTCACGAGACTCCCCTACAAAGGACGAGAGGATGGTGGAGGGGAGCCCACCAGTGGTTCAAGCAGCACCCAGGAAAAGGGGAGGAGGCTGACGAGGGGCAGGCCTCTGGCGGGCCAAGATCGCTGAGGGAAGGTGCGGGGGAGCTTGCTGGTGGCTCAAGAGACCTCTAGAAAAAGGTAAGAGGGCGGCGGGGGGTGGGAGGGCGCCTCAGCTGGTGAAGAGGAACCCCGAAAACAAGGCAAGAGAATGTTGGTGGGGGGAGCGCTCTGGCGGTTCCAGAGGCTCCCCGAGATCCGCTCAGACGGCAGCGGGTAACGCGGCAGCTCAGCGTCAATCAAAGAAGAACAGGAAGGCGGTTGACCTGCAATTCCAGAGCGAGGAGGAAGACTGGCAACCCGAACGAGGAGCAGCAGAACTTGGCATGGCCTCTGAAATCCTCCTTTAATCTGGGCTCAGGTAAGCTGGAAGCAGGGGACATAGGCTGGGGTTTGGGAGGTGGGCAGGTGAGAAATGATCCGCATTTTTGATCTCCTGAGTGACTGAAGCGCCTGGGAGTTCATTTGGAGTCGTTGCCTTACTTGATTTTACACTGACTTTTGCATTATATTTTAATGACGTAGAATTTTCCGTTTTGACATCGAAACCTAAACTTCTTTGCAAATTCATCCTCTGTCCCTTCAGTCTCAGCTCGTGGCACTTCCACTGTCTCGTGGCCCGCGTTTCAATGTGCATTAGATCGCTTCCTGGGCCTTGGATTTTAAGTAATGGTCCGTCACAAGTTTGTTTTTCTTGTCCTTAACAGGCAGCTTTGAGAGCTCTCTAGGGAAAAGTGATATCTTTTTACCTTGTTACTGCTCTTTCCATGTTACGAGCAGCCACCCTCTTTATGATCAGTCTCATGCTTTTCTTCCTTTCTTGCCCAGGTTCAGAATACCAGGAATTCCAAGCTTCAAGTTTCCTGTGGAACATTGCGGGAGACCTTGATAACGTGGCAATGAGGGAGGTGATGAAGAGAAACAATACCTGTTCCTTTCCCATTTCAAGACGTTATTTTTTACCTTCCTGGTAGCTGTGAGATGATTTGCAATCTTGCGCTAGCATCTGCCTGAAAGAGAACACGGACCCTTTGGGTGCCTCCTCAAGAAATACTTGCTCTATGGTTCTGGCGATGTCTAGGTTTCAAGGGTGGGGCATAGGGGAGTGTAAATCTTAGGGGGCCTCCCGGGATGTCTGCAGGTTTGGGTGACCCGTGGCCGGGACGGGGACGCCGAGGTTGTCAATCTTGCCCTGAATCTCTTGCTCCCTCTCTTGCAGCACCCGAGACCGAATGGAGGAGCAAGTGTACGGGAAGTTCCTGCGCCACGCCACAGATCACATTTATCGCTCTCGCCCTGAGAGACCCGGAGAACCAAACCGTTCCCATCGTGCCTTGAAGCAGCCTCTGCTCACGCGCTTCTCCCAGGGAGAAGGCAGAATGGCAGTAGCTCGCCACGTTATACCACAGGGTGCACACTCTGCAGCTTTCAAGCCCAGCTCTGCGTTAGCTCACACCTGCGATTTTGCGCCACACACGCAAATTTGAGTTGTCGCTGGTTGTTGCAGCGTTTGGCTTTGGTGAGGACAGCGTGTGTTTGTCAGCAGTTGGTGTAGGGTGGAATCTTGAGGAGAAAGTGATATTTCCGTGCCAGAACTGGTTGGTGTTTGCATGGTATTGTGGTAGTTGTTCCCGCAGGTGATCAGTGCTGGAGTGTTATTGCAGGATGAGGGGATTTTGAAGGCTTGTCTGTGAGATGCACTAGAGGCAGCAGTTGAAAGCGAAAGGCTGAGATTTGGAGAGTTTGTCGGTGGGTTTTGGACAGTTGTCAGTTGAAGAGTTGGTTGTTTGCAGGTGAGGTGTAGGGCAGAGGGTGAAGCTGACTTTGCCTGGGCGGCGCAACTGGATGGGTGTGCAGAGCTGAGGAGAGCGGGCTTCTGCGGGTGACCCTAAAGCTGGAGAAGCAGCCGGCAGCTCCAGACAGTCCCGCTGCCGAGCTTGGCTGTGTAGGGCTAGTGCCCTGGGGCACAGAGAGTGTGACCCTCCGCAAGCACCAGACAGCAGGTGAGGACTGTGGGGATTTGTACTGAGCTATGATATCTCTAACCCATGAAATTGGGGTCCAGCCTGAGCAGGGCATGTGCGGAAGCTGTGCTGCAGCGGAGGGGCAGAGCTGAGGGGAAGGGCTGTGTGAGGGGCCGGGGCCAAGGCAAGGCGGGCACGCTGTGGGGTGTGGGGAGGTGTCAGCCCCCAGATTCAGCCCCTGCCTGACTGTAGTGCCCTGGGGCTGATGTAGCTCAGTCCTCTGTGTGTTTCTCTTCAGGTGGAGCAGCGTGCAAAGGAAAAGCAAGGAAGGAGGCAAACCTGTGAGGAAGAGTGATCGAGAAAGAGGATTGGAGGGCACCTGTGAGTCAAGAGGGATCAAGAAAGAAGACAACGGTGGTGGAACCGCAGGTCAGGAGAGCTCAAGGAAGGAGAAAGGTGATTGTGGCAGTATTCTGACATTGGGCCTATGAGAAACTGTGAGAGTTGACAGCGTGAGAACAATCATTATTGGAATAACACAAGAAGCAAGTACTGTATGCTACGTGATACATCGAGGACAGAGGGATTGGTACAGGAATGATACATCAAGGGGGATGACGGGGGTAGCTTGTGGTATAGACAACGATGCTTTTATGGCAGTACCAATATATCGCTTATGTTATGACGAACTTACCATATCAGCAAATGCTTGAGCAAGCATCATAGCGAGTATAAATGCAAACCTGAGTTTGTAACAAATGTCTCTTGTCTCACCTTAAAAGAGAGTCGGTGCCACATTCGCTGCAAATGGCACCCGAACAGGGACTTTGAGTGCGGCTGTAAAGGCAGCAGCCGTTCTGGTGGCAAAGCCCAATTGAACAAGGACAAGGAAACAGAGCCAGGAAACAGAAACCACAGCGTGCGCCCATCAGCAAGAAAAGATGAGCAATTTGGAACCATAGGAGGGAAGTTATCCCTTGAACCAAACAAACCCTAGATGTCCTTCAGCTTTTATTAAGAAAGCAAAATCACAATGTACCAGTAGTCCGATTAATGACTTTATAAGAAAGGCTTGCTGATCATGTGCTGGACTTTCCTACAACTGGTACATTTTAGTTGGAGGCATGGCAGAAAGTTGAATGAGAATTATATGAACAGGCAGCAACTGGAGATAAAGCTGCTTGTGAATATTTATCTACTTGGGCAAAAATTATGTCTACTTTAATAGCGACTCAGAAGGAAGTAGTTGCGCGGGTTGCAACTAATTGTGAACCTTCTGCTCCTCCCTTGCCAGGGAAGGAGGGGGATCCTGTAGATAGATCAGGCAAAAATGCACTGACCACAGATGTAGTAGTGGATAAAGGATTGGCTGATAACAAAGCCCCTGCATGTACACTACAGTGAACACTTTTGGCAAATGATGGTTTGTGGGAGTCGCCTGACAAGCCCCTTGATCCTGGCCCGACGGACCCAGAGTAAGAGCCTGATTTATTCCCCCCGGATGTTACTTTGCAACCGAAAGTGCACACTAATTAAACCATGTGGGATAAATGTAGAGAAGAGGCTTTGAAAACAGGAGACTCAAAAGTGGTTACGGCATGGCCAGTGATCTGTTGTGAACAGCAATCTTCAGGCTTTCAGCAGGTACCATATGATGTTGTAAAGGAATTACCAACATTAGCTAAAGAAAATGGGGTTACTTTATCATTTGTTATACATTTTTGAAGCATTAAGCTCCTCTTACGAACTTACTCCACATGACTGGCGTTCTTTGTTGAAAATGATCTTAACCATACAGTATATTGACTAGTAGTTATCTGATTTTTGGGAGAACTGTACTATAGAGACCGTTGATAATGCATATCGGATGAGATGGATTGATTGCAGTCCTTTAGCTGGGGAATGTGCCCACGCTTTGCCAGATAATCAAGTTGCGTAACCCAGAGAGATATATATGTGGTGTAATAGCAAAACTAGCAATGAAAGTGGTTCGGAAGTTACTGGAGGTTGGGAGAGATGCCAATACGTCCTTTTCAAAAATCTTGCAAGGATCACAGGAACCTTATGCGCTGTTTTTAGACCGCTTGCAAACTGCTTTGGAGAGTCAAATTGATAATGACACAGCGCATGAGTTGTTACTAAAATAATTGGCTTTTGAGAATGCTAATGCTGATTGTCAGCGTGTGTTGCAGGATTTGGGGAATAGGGAAAGGTGTACTATAGCAGATATGAGAGTGTGTCAAAACATAAGTCAACTGAACATTATACCAGCTCTCTAGCTGCTGCTTTAGCAGCACAGTTACAAGTATTGGGAACAGAACTGAAATCGAATTGTTTTTGTTGTGGGACACTGGGTCGTGTAAAGAAAGATTACACAAAGTATGCACGCCAGACTTCGAAGGCTGTACCTCCTAGAGATCGTCCAAAATGGGGAAAGGGCAAGCACTGTGTGAGTGAACATCATTCAAGGATTAATGTAAAGGGGGAGCCAATTAACCCTTCCCAGGAGGTGGGGGACAGGACTTCCCCCACCCCCATCAAATAAATTCAAGTCTAAACTCATGACCCGAGATCTCTTCCCTGGAACAGCTGGAAGTGCAGGGCTGGACTTGGCTGCCAGCCCGTCAGTGATGATAATTAATTACTGCTGTGGTATTGCTTATTCCCAGAGGAGTGTGGGGGCCTTTAGTGCCTAGTGTGCATGCTTTGTTAATAGGTTGATCATCTACTACCAAATTGGGTTTGTTTGTTTTACCTGGAGTAATTGACTCTGATTATCAAGGTGAAATCAAAATTATGGCATGGACACCTGTGCCACCTTGCTACATCCTGAGGATGCCCCCAGATTTGCATTTTGTGTTCCTTCACTTAATCAAGAGGAGCCTATGAAGAGATAGCATTGGGTGGTATCACCACAAGGGATGAGAAATAGTCCAACCATTTGCAAGACAGTAGTTGCAGCAGCTGTACAACCTGTGAGGAAGCTGTACCCCTCAGCTTGTATCTGTCGTTATATGGATGATATCTTGCTTGTCATGTTATAAGAGCAGGAACTACAACAAGTAATGCAAGTCCTATGTAACGCTATACAAAAGGCTAGATTACAAATTGCACAAGAAAAAATTCAGAAAACTGCTCCATGGAAATATTTGGGGTGGCAAATAACAGAACAAGAAATCATTCCTTAGCCAGTACCTCTTAAATTCCATAATATCATGACCTTAAATGACTTACAAAATTGCTAGGAGCCATAAATTGGCTCCGACCTATTTTGGGCATTGCCACAGAGGAACTGTGTCTACTTTTTACACTTTTGAAAGGAGACCTGAATTTATTGTCTACTCAGGTATTGGATGACAAAGCTCAGCAGGCCATATAGAAAGTATTTGATGCTGTTGAACAAAAATAGGGATGGGGACGCAATTTGCAGCTGCCAGTTTGGCTGGCACTCATAGCCAATACCGTCCAACCGTTTGCAGTACCGTTTCAATGGGACAAGTCATTAAGTGATTCTTTAAGAGTTGGAATGGGTTTTTCTAGCTCACACACCAATGAAAACAGTTTGGATAATAAAAGAAATGTATGCAAACCCAATAATTAAAGGCAGAGAATGTTTGTATGCTATGTATGGGACAGACTTTGAATGTATATTTATTCCTACAACAAAGGAGAATTTGCAATGGTAATTAACTGAAGATGTGAATTTCCAGATTGCATTGGCAACATATGCAGGGAACATATCAGTTTATTACCCCCAACATAAACTGTGGGCTGAAATTGGTAATTTACCGTTGTAGGGCAAATGCTGCTGTCAGCAACGACCAGTAAGTGACAAGACTGTATTTACTGATGCCTTTGGTCGCTCACGTAAAGTTGTAATTATGTGGCTAAACTCAGATACCCAGTGTTCCAAACACAAGGTAGAAAAAGGAGACCAAGGGTCAAACAAGTTCTTGAGCTGACAGCTGTTAGGATCGCTTTTGAGTGTTCTGTAATGAGCCTTTGAATGTTGTAACAGACTCATATTATGCAGCTGGCATACTTAACCGCCTGGAAGCTTCTTTTCTGAAGGAAGAGGATAATCCTCTTTTGATGGCTGAATTGAGAATGCTATGGTTCCTAATAAATCATAGACGTCATGGTTTTTATGCAGCGCACATCCGCTCTCGCGCTGCCCTTCCAGGACCTCTTGCGGAAGGCAATAGGAGGGCCGATGCACGAGCTGTGCCGCTTACTGTGCCTAAAGCCTTGGAGCAAGCTAAATTATCACATAAACTCTTTCACCAGAATGCAAAGTCGTTAAAACGACAATTTCAAATTACAACGGATCAGGCCAGGAGCGTTCTTATGTCCTGCCCTGATTGCCAACAGTCGGCACCCGTGCCATCCAAAGAGGGTGTTAATCCAGGAGGGATTACTGACAAGTACGGCCAGCTGATGTAACGCGTTGTTTTGAAGTGGGTAAATACGTATGTGTTTCTGTAGACGCTCATTCCATATTTCTCGTTGCGGCTGCACGCACTGGTGAAAGAGCACGGGACGTCTGTAAACAGTGGTTGGCGTGTTTTGCTGTTTCAGGAGTTCCAGGATATGTAAAACCAGAGGAAAGCGGAACACACGCTGGATTAGAGGAGCGATCCCCCGAGTGCCCAGCGCGCCGTAATAAAAGTGCCTGCTTTTTAACACTTTCAAAACAGTGTTAGAGAGTCTGTTTGCCGACTTTTCGGTATCGTTTTCTGGCGACGAGGATGGGATAATCTGCCTGACCTCCCGTGGACCCCAGGATCTCTGGGACCTTGTGCCGGCACCGGGGAATTCCCGGAAGGGATCACGGATCCTCGGGCCAGCTCGGGACGTGGGTAAAACCCCATCAATGAGATAAGGCACTTTCATAGTCTGGTTTGTTTGCAGGCTGCCTGCGCGAGACGTGGGCGACACCAGCGCGTTGGGTCTGCGCGTTTTGGTAAATTGGGTAAATTAAAAAGAAATAAAAAAACTAAAGAGGAAAATGAGAAAACAATAAATAAAAGAGAAAAACGAGGGAACAGTAATTTGATAAAGGTACCTTTAGTGATTTTGCTGTTTGTGCCTTAGCAATTGTATAATTGTTTGTGTCTTTAGTGATTTGTTGTTACTTGTGTCTTGGGTGATTTTATAGTCCAATACTTACGGTTAACCAATTGTTTGTTATTGTGATTGTGAAATAGGTAGTGGACAAGGGACAGGAGGGATTCGAAAGAAGTCCCCCCCGGCTGTATTTTGTGACATTGGAAAAGGATCGTTTGACTCCCTGGGGAAAGCTACCAGGGGGAATCTGATTGAATATTGTAATTAATGGTGGCCACTGTAAAGAATATTAATATGCTGCACAGGTCTGGGTGGGTATACCTTGAGATGTGTAGTATAGCAATGCACTACATGTAATATATAGTAAGATATATGTTTTAAATCATATATTGTCTATTATATAATGCATATTACACAATACAAAATGTTACATACGCATTGTATTTGAAAAAGGACAATCAGGGAAAGAAATTGAAACCAGTAAAAGGTTTGTTGACGAACAGATATTGGTGTAGAATACACAGAGAACATTAGATCAGGATTGTCCCTTGGTGAATGCAGGGTGGCATCCTGATGTCCTTATTTCGGGGGACAGGCTGAATTGGTATGGACAGTGCATTTTATACGGGATTGGACACGCTGTGCCTAAAGCTGTAAATACGCCAAAGCCTTCTGAGATAAAACAGGATCGTCTGTGCCTCATTTGCTACACCCCTTTACCTGTTTCCCAAATTGATTTAGACTGTATTTACCATTGTAAAAATAGAGCTTTCCCCCTTTAATTTTTGTCATGTATTGTAATTCATAGAGATATTGGAGCCCGTCCTACCTAAACTGTAGAAAAGACAGCAGCCATGTGTATTTTTAAATAAAGATTAAATCAAGTCTGCTAGCTCATTATCTTTAAGCGTTCTACTGTGATCACCTCCCTCCCAAGGTTTTGTGTCTATTGTATCAGGGCCTGACACCCACGGCCACAGTGGATGAATCACCATGGGCACAGCACCAGGACCCGCTTGTTGGTGTCCAGGGTATCCACTCCAGCAGACACTGTTAGTAAAAGAGCACATCATGGAACTGGAGAACCATCGAATTGTGTCATTATACACATTCACTGCTCTTTTTTCTGCTTTATACCCCTGGTAGCTTTTTAAAATGGCACAGTTTGAAAAGGATTTCTGTTTTGGCCCTGCACCCGGAGGCTGATTTTCCTTTTCTAGGGCCTTCCACCCGGTTCACCGCACCCGTGTGATCACTGCGCTGCACGTGGGCAAAATCAGCTGTGCCCTGTGTTTCTCCCGTAAAATAGTAAGAACGCTAATACAATCGTGCCAGGAACTACCTTCACTGTGAATATTTGAAGGAACCCACTGCTAATGTATTGTTAATGGGTACTTGCATTGGGGATTAGATGCAACAAAAATCCATACTTTCTTTTATCCTTTGCTGTACAGGAGGTGGTTGAACTTTTCTATAGCAGATTCAATCACCTGTTGTAAAGCGAGATGGTTGTCTCCTGTGAGGAAGCAGGGTAGATTTACCCATGCTCTATAAGCACCATGGATGAGCTATATAGAGTAACAGCTTAAAAACAAACCAACCGACAACAAGAAGCTAACGATCAAAACAACAAAAGGAAAAAAACCCCAAACAAACCAACCCAAAAGCGCAGAGGCTCCTGAACGCCCCCTCTCAGTGCTGTGATGTCCGTTTCCAGGGAGCCCGTGGGGTGTCCCCACAACCGCAGACACAGGTGACCCGGCTGGGTGGTGCCAGCAGAGAACAGTTGGTGTGACCCAGCCCGCTGCGCTGCCCTGGGAAAGCCGGGGACAAAGGGCCGGGCCGGGGCATGGGGAGGTTGGTTCCAGCTCACGGATCAGCTCACAGCGACTGCGGAAACAGCCCCGAGCCGGGACGGGCCCGGCCGTGTGCTCCTGTCCCCCGCCGCGGGGGTCCTGGCTCTGGACATCGTTGCACAGGATCGTTTGAGAACCGTTCCTGAAGGATGCGCAGCGCCCAGAGCAGCAGCGCCTGCCCGGCTGCTGCTCAGCCGAGGGTAAGGGCTGGAACTGACCCTGTAGCAGCAGCAGAGCTGCCACAGCTGCGGGCGAGCCGAGTTACTGCTGCAGACAAGACACGGGGCACAGGGAGAGGCAATGTATTTTATTAGGACAGAAGGCATCTTTAGGAAAAAAACACATTTTAGCAATGTCGGGCTATTATCTTTTATCAGTGTGTCTGCCATGTGCGCGGCTCTGGGAAAGCGCGTTCGGGGAGCTCAGGCTGCCCACGGGTCAAGAAAAAGCGCCCGCGCTGCGGGGCCCGGGGGGCGCTGCGTGACCGCGCTCGGTGCTGCCGTCTGGTGGCCACCGCCCGGAACTGCAGCTGGGGAGCGGCGCCCGGTGCCCGTGCCGCGGGTAAGAGGGGGACTCTGCCACTGCGGGCGGCGTCGTGCCCGTCAGAAAGGGGGGGGCAGCGGTCGGACGAGCAGCCGGGAAAAAACGAGGCCCCCGGCTCTCCCGGGGAGGCCCCGCTGCGAGGGGAATGGGCGAGGCGGCGGCAGGAGGCGGCGGCGTCTCCTCGGTCCCGGGCACAGGGGAGAGAAACCTGCCAGCCGGAGCTCCTTAGGGCTCTCTCTGTTCACAATGAATTTAAGGGTAGGTGACCACCCGCCCCCCTTGTCAGCGTAAAGCAAAGGAGCGCGGTTTGTTGTTTCCTTTCAAACGCGGCTGCTGGAAGCCGCGCGGGCAAAGGGCGTGGGGGTCCCGGCAGGGCGGAGAGCAGACGGGTGAGGGTGCAGAGCGGGCCAATCAGATGGCGCGGGAAGGCTGGGGGGGGGGGGCGGATCGCTGATAGGCTGCCAAGGCACGTCAATTGCCATTCTGTCCGCCACTCAGATTGCCGGAGGGGCGGGTGTCGGAGGCTCCGTACTGCGCATGAGCAAACTGCGAGTACTGATGGGCCGAGAGAATGGTGATTGACTGGTTCTCGGCAGCCAATCGTGTTGCGGAAGGGGGCGGGTGCTGCTGCCTCCCTACTGTGCATGCCCAAACTGCGAGCGCTGATAGGCGGAGAAAATGGTGATTGACGTGCCTAGGCAGGCTATCATTTTGCCGGAGGGGCGGGCGTTGCTGGCTCCTGGGCACCGGACGGAGCATCCAATAGGAGGACAGTGTGGGGGGGTGGAAAGCAGCCAATCAGCGCGGGTCCTGGCGAGCGGGTCCGTGGTGTCTCGGGGTGGGTACCGGGAATTAACGGGAACGGGGGTCGGGGCGGTTGCGGAGCGGTTGCTGCAACCGGCGCCCGGGGACCTGGAGGTAGGCGGCTCAGGGCAGCCCTTCGTGAGGTCCCCGGAGGCGGCAGAAAGGCAGAGGGGAAGGAGGCGACAGCCGGGAGCCTCCCGCCGCGGGACGGTGGGAGAGTGCGAGGGGAACGGAGTGGCGAAAGAGGCGGCAGGTGACTGCGTCCGCGGCGAGGGTGACCGTGCCGTTGGAACGGGGGGAGTGGGATGGGCCGGCGCGGTGAGGAGGCGTTCGGTTCGGTTTCCCCGCTGCCCTTACGGCCGAGCTGGCGAAGCTGGTGGGAGCGAAGGCGCGGTTGCAGGCTCGGTGGCGTGGCGGGTCGGGCGCCGCTTCGCCGGGAGCTCGGGGCGAGGCCCGGCGGGTTCTGTGTCCTGTACGTGCGGCTTTCGTTCCGCGGCTCTCTGTGTGCTTTTTTGTTTTGTCGCGTTTGTTTTCTGGGGTTTATTTTGCGGGGTTCCCGCGAAACGCGGCACGACCGCTCGCCCGGGGCTGCCGCGGCGGTCTCAGTGCTGCCGCCCTGTGGCGAAACTCGGGTACTGCAGCGCACGGCCGGGGGAAGAGGCGCCGTTTGACCCGAAGCGGTCAGAAGTGCCAGAAACCAACGTCAGAACCGGCAGGAGCTGCGGCTTCGCAGTTCTGTCAGCATTGATCTTAGGACTCTGATTTTGATGCTAGTCGTTTTTACTTACGTTACGCTACAGTGGTCTGTTTGGTACCGCTAGTGGGTAACAAATAATTGTGCTGTACCACAACGCGAGATGATAATATTTCGTAGATTTATACTGCCAAAGAGTTTGCAAGTATATTGAAAAGGGGGGAATTCAAGAGAAGCTACCAAGTTAATGTATACTGCGATGAAGTTATAGAAGATGTACCCTTCATTAACCGGTTCACGTGAGGTAAATGCTTTCTGACCGCCGGCACGATGAGGGGATGTTTTTCACGTTTTAGATCCTTCTGCACGACAAGAGGGAGACAGAAGATTTAATAACACATTGTTTAGAAGCTGAGAGCTTAGTTTATATTTAACTAATAGATGTGTTGTGAGTGAGAAACTAAACATTTATAAGTAACTTCATCAATTATTTCTTAGGCTAGATATATAGTATGTTCAAAATTTAAAGCAATTGTAATTAATATGTAGCAGCTGTGTGACTATAAGCAATGCAAGAGTATCCAGTCGTGGGAGCACTTACAGAGGACGACCCCCAGAGCTCCCCAGTGCAGATGAAAGAAACATTGCCTGCTTAACGGTGTAATTGACTCTGCTGTCAAGCTTATATCTCCGTTTCAGTACAAGCCCATCCCGTGGCCTCACAGGGCTGTGTCCTGTGGCGGTGCTGTGGGGAAGGGGCGAGATGCTTTCCTGCACCGGTGGATGTGTTTGCTTTTATGCTGAGCGTGTCCTAAACGGTGTCAGTTTGTCTTAATGCTGTCTGGCGTTGCTGCAGTTGCTCTGGTTTTTTGAGGATGCCTTGTGTTTTGAGGTGGCCCGTTTCCCTCGAATCCTCCGTTAGCTCAGCTGCTCTCCTGTCCCTTCTTCTGACTAATTCCTCTGCTTTCTCCTGCTCTACTTTTTTCAGAGGCTGAACTCTAATTTGGAATTTCTGTGTTTCTGAGGGGGAGCTGTGAACGCCCGATGCTCAGCAGACCCCCCAGCCCAGGCGGGGAATGGAACCTGGGGAGCAGCACCCAGGTGGGAGACGCGGCGCCGTCCTCCGTCCCCAGCGTGCGGGAGAGGAGCAGGAGGCGACAGCCGGCCGGGGGCAGACGCCGGGTGCGTCCCCAGCTCGCCAGAGCTCCCGCCAAGCCTCCTCCCGCGGCCCCGCTCGCCCCGTGCAGCCGCCCCCAGCTCCGGCAGCTCCTGCGAACCCGTCCCGTGTTCCTGGGCCGCTCCCAAGACCCGTCGTGAAGGCAGCAAGCCGGCCCTCGGCACCTCTCCGGTGGCCCCTGCGGAAGGAGCAGGCTGGGGCAGGGGT
Organism: Patagioenas fasciata; assembly: GCF_037038585.1. Classification (NCBI taxonomy): domain Eukaryota; kingdom Metazoa; phylum Chordata; class Aves; order Columbiformes; family Columbidae; genus Patagioenas; species Patagioenas fasciata. The sequence continues at coordinate 1,681,940 of NC_092525.1, read as the reverse complement.
GAGCTACGGTGCTAACGGCCGCTGCTTCTTCTCTCCCTCTCCCAGAGGCCGCGCTGAGGATGTGGCCGTTCACTCCCAGCCCGGGGGATGCCGTTGGCTGCGCCCGCCTCGGGCTGGCGAGGCTCGTCTGGCAGCGTGGCGGGAGAAGGGACAGGGGAGCACGTCCCGTGCGTGGACGGGGGCTGCTGCTGCTGGAGCCAGAGAGGTTGGGGAGAGGTAAAGAGGAAGAAATGCGGGGCCGTCGGCCCAATGTCCGCTTCCTGCAGCGGGCGAGAGAGCGAGCCCCTCTCTCCGGGTGGCGAAGGCTCCCTCTGCGCGGCGTGTGGCGGGCCGGGGGCCAACGTGCGCGGCAGGGTCCGTGCGCGTATCCTGGAGCGGGACGGCTGCCTGGCGAGCGAGCCAGCGAGGCTCCATGTCCCCGAAGCCTCGTCTCGTAGGAGCCCTGACACCCCACCGTGTTCTCCTAGGCTGAGGACGGCCGAGCGCCCCGAGTTACCGGAGAGGAAGGGAGGAGAGAAGGAGACGGGAGCGTCTGAGCTGTTAGAAGCCTCCTGGCAGCCACCGAAAGCGAGAGCCGCTGTGAGTCCCTGGCCCTCGGGGCCTCGTCCCCGGCTTGTGTGTCCTGGTGCCTCCCTGCCCCTCCTTGGTGGTGGTTTTGGTTTATTATTATTATTTTAAAATTTTGCTTCCCTATACCTCTCCTTTTCTCTCTATTTTTGTGTCCTGCTCCATCTTCTATAGCTGTTTTTCCCTTTTCCATATCTTTGTCTTGATCTGCATCAGTCTCTTTTTTTCCCCACAGTTTCTCTGGCCTGTTCCCTGCTGTTCTTTTCTTCTCAGTACCTGTACGTGCAGCTCTTATCTCCCACCTTCCTATCTCTCTTCTTCCTGCCTTGCCCTTCTCTCTCTATTCGTTTGTCTTGCTCACTGTTGCTGGCGTTTCTTGTTCAGCATCTCAGCGTTCCATTCCTCCTTCCTGTTCATCTCTTATTCTTTCTGACCTTTAATGCTGCTCCCTGTCCCATTGTTTCTCGCTGTATCCCTGTGTCCTGCTCCCTACCCACAGTCATATTCTTCCCTGTCCTGTTGGCCATCCCAGGTTTCTTCCTCCATCTCCATCCTCGCTCCATCTCTTGGTCCTGCTCCCTACCCACCCCGGTTCCTGTTTCTCTGCCCTTCTTCTTGTCTTACTCCTGGTTTCTCTGTCCTCTTCCCTCTTTGTTTTTGTTTCTCTGTCGCTCTGCCCTGCTCCCTGTCACTGCGTTTCCTCCTTCCTGTCTCTGTCCCGCAGCCCGGCGCCCACTTCTCCTTTGTCTGTCTCTGCCACTGCCCATTCTAGGATTTTTCCCACCGTCTCTGTCTCCTGCTCCTTGTCTCTCATTTTGGCCTCTTCTTCCCTTTGCCCTGCTCCCTGGCCCTTTTGCCCCTCTCTCTGTGTCACCTTGTCTTGCTCCCTGTCCCTATCTTTCTCTGGCAAGCTTACCCTCCTTTTCAAAGGAATCACAAAATCACTTTGTTGGAAAAGATAACTGCAATTTAAAATATCTTTACCCTTTGAAGAAACAGCCTGGAAAAGATAATTTTTTTTTTTTTTCCAGTGGGGCGGTTCACGAGGACGGATGGGCTGCTGGGCTCTTCAATGACAGCATCCAGGGCGAGGAAGGAAATCTTGGCTATACTTGGGTGATATCTGTGTCTGTGTTCTGTGTGTATCTGGGAAAATGTGTTCTAGGGAACTCAGACTGCCAATGAGTCAAAAATGGCCTGGTTATCCAAGAAACGCAAACGCTCCAGTGGCCGTATCAACAGCTGTACTGAAGATGGTGCAAAATACTTTTTTCTGCACTCAACTGTAGCCTTCACAAGAAAAAAGGAAGTGTCAGGTTCCTCTCCAGCTTTGTTCTGAAGGGCTTTTCCTCTTTCAGCTGGATGTCTGCTGCCACCGTTTCACCGCGGTTGCCCCGTCTTCTGCTACAGAAGTACCAGACAGACAGAAGGAATCCAGAGCGGTCTGCCCGTACAAGGTACGGCTAGGACGCGTGTCTGCACTTTTCCTGAGGTACTTGTAGAGTGGACTTTAAAGTTAACATTAAGAATGCACTGACTCTCCTTCTATATTTTTAATACGAAATATTTTACCAGGAGTACTAAAAATAAGGTCTGTTCTGGAGCACGGTACACCTGTGCAGAGCTCACCTCCCTCTGGTTATTTTCTCTTCCTGAAAGCATAATCTTCTGTTTCTGTGGGCTTACTATTGAATGATACTATGGAAATGATTTTGTACTAAAAGAGGAAAGGAGGTGTTTGTAAGAGTTCAGATGTCCAGAAGAAACAACCTGATTCAATGACAAATGCTTTGTTCTTTTTCACTCAATAGGTTTTTAAAATATCTTAGAATAGTACTCAAAAAGCTGACAGAGATACAGGCACCTGGGCAAATCGGTTTTGTTCTGCGTGTTTGCCAGGTGTTCCCAAGAAGCACTTTCAGCCTCGTAACTGGTGCCGGTGAGTCCATGTGTGGTTTGGATGAGTTATTGTTTCAATAGTGACTTTTTTCTCTTAACCTACAGTGTGTAGTTCTGACTTCAGTTGGTAAGAAATCTTCCAAAACGGCAGCATTCCTCATTCCAAGAAGCTGCATTTTATGAACCTGCCCTCCGAGTGGATCTTCCCAGGTGATGTAGTGGGCAGTGGCCTCATCAACAACAGGACTGTTCATTTTCTTTGAAACAACCAACCAAAGTCCATTTCCTTCCGCAGAGCCCAGCACAGCAGGCCTGGCAAAGGTTGGTGGCACCGCTGGGCTTTGGGTTCCCGGTTGCGACAGTCGAGCTGTCACGGTCACAGAAACGTGTTCCCCTGTGTGCTGCAGTGCAGCCAAAAGTGTTCGTGAGTCTGACGCTCCTTTTTCGTAGCCTTATGCTGCACTGCAGGAATGGGGATATTTATTTATTTTTTAAAGTAAACCCATGTCTTCTATCTCAGTGATTTTCCTATCAATGAAACTTAAAGCAAATAAAATGGTCTAATTTACATGTTGACTTCCATAGTTAAGAGTAATTGTTGAGTAGGTGCAGCATATAATTTATTAGGTGTACTTAAGCAGATGGGTATTTGTTCTAAAAACTGAAAAAGAGAGGCAACTGGATGCTATGAGTGTTTCCCCAATATTTGACAGCGTGCTCTGACGTACTTTGTTTCTGTCTGGCTCTCAGTGGCACTTTTCCCTGGCAGGTCGGGGTGTCCCTCGTGCTTGAGCCGTGCAGCTGGCCACGTGTCCCTGCTCATCGTGCCACACGCCAAGTGTGAATCGATAGCTCTGTCTAAATATACATAAATGTAATAATATGATTGTAACAATATGCCAACATCTGCAAGTCTAGAAAGATATTTGTGTCCAAAGAGAAGGCTAAACAGGTGCGTAAGTATAAATGGATATTCTAGATAATAAGTGGTGATATATATAAGCATAAACAGATATTCTGTATAAGTTTAAGCAGATATATACATGTAAATGCATACGCAAGTGTGTAGATGTCTAAGTAGATATATATTACAGTGGAAATAGATGATGTATATGAATCAAATATATTCCCTAAATACATACGTATGTGTAAAAAGAGACATAGGAGTCAATGTCAGTGATGTACAAGGTTTTTAAAATGCAAAGAAATTCTGTTTATAGAAAGGATTAAAAAACTCATCCTTACCCGGAAATGTCTCTGGCGGGTGCACTTGAGGGAAAGGCCTGAGCTGCCCCCAGGGAGCAGAACGGCACCCGCACCTGGTCAGCGGTGGGAGCAGGGGCTGGGGGGCTCTGTGTGCGAGCCAGACGCTTCGTTCCATAACTGCGGCAGCCGGGGAGCTGCTGCGAGCTCTCTGCTGAGTGACTGACTGTGTGGTGATGGTTTTTACTACTCACAGGGCACTGGGCGAGCCCCATTTAGTTTTCTTGTAATCTAACTTAAGTAAAAGCGTACTGAATAGAATTAATCACCCGACTTACAAGGCTGTGTGTCGTCTTTGTGTTTGTGGTTTGTTTTTTTTTTTTTTTGAATACGCTCTCTGCTTCATGTTGCTGGGAAAACCGTGTGCTGTAAAGTTCTGCTCATATTTACCAAAAGCAACTACAGGTTACACTGGACATCTGTGAGATCAGGTGTGGTTTGTACTTCGCAGGGAAAGAAACAGAAAACAGGAAAAGAAATAGAACGAGAATTAATAGAAGTAGAAATAGTAGAAATAGATGGGGTCGAATAGAAACAGAACAGAGCAGAGCGTCGTGCCGGATATGCAAATCTCCTCGGGGCTTGGGCAGGGAGGTGAGTAGGCGGGGAGAATGCAAATTGAGATTCGAAGCCTGCAAATCAGATTGCGAGAGATAAGAGGAGGGGCGGGGCGCGTGGGAACGACAGGCGGGGCGAGGATGGGGCGGAGAAATGCAAATCAGAGGCGTGGCTACGCAAATAGGGCACTAGAGAGCTCGAACGGGCCGCCGGGAGGTTCCGCCGAGGAGGGTTCTCTGGGTGGGGTGGTTCTCTAGAGCGGATTTTCTGTTCCGCGTTGTCCCGGGTGGCTCGTTTGCTGTGGGTGATCCCGGGTGGTCACCCCGGTGCAGGTCACCCCCGCACGCACGCGCACGTTCAGCCCCGGTTCCGCGCATGCGCGGTGGCGCCCCGGTGCTCCCGCGGTGCACCGGCCGCCGGGTGTCGCTGGTGCTGCCGCCCGGTGGCCACAGCGCGGTACTGCAGCCCGGCGCGGGGAGTGCGGCATCAGGCTCAAACCAGAGCTCAAGCCCTGCGCTTGTGGGACGGCCTAGTAGAGCTGGGCTTCGGTTTGGAGGAGTTTTAATGCACGTGTTAAATTCCAGAGGAAAACTTTGTCTAGTCAGTTAATTGATACGGTTTTAGTGGCATGTATTACATGTTAATATACAAAGCAGGGTTACAGTGTTCTGTAACATGCATAGGAGGACGTATATTTAAGACAATTCTAGATGTAAACAAGCATTATGGTTCTTATTGGGATATTTTGGCATCTAAACTCTTAAATGGGGGAAAACGTGTGAAGCTCCTGCTAGAACCGCTGCAGAGTGGTGAAGAATGAATGTGGGACAGATCACGTTTAGATGCTTCACTCCTGTCACTTTCAGTCCATAAAGAAGCCAAATAACATGTTTGTGATTTATAAACGTTACTTTAATGTTCATGGTTTTTGCAGGTCACACATCCCAGGGTCTCAGCTGCTGCAGTTCACATAATGTACAGTGAACAGGAGGCGCTGGGTGTCCCCAAAGCGCGCTTCAAATCTGTAGGGTACTCTAACCTGGAACCCTCATTTGACATTTACCGTCTTTGGTTTTCTGAGTGTATTCAACTAAGTAGTAGTTTATTTTTAATGCATCATATTCAATTTATGTTAAAACACTTTCTTTCTAATCTGTGAAAGTATGCAACGTGACTCAATATGTTTGAATTGTGATTATTGGCCAGGTGACACGTAGTGGAAATAATCTTTATTATGATAGTGATGTTTTTCTCAAGGATTTTGCTAAGAAAAGCGAATTTCTCAGATTAAATGGGTAGAAGTCAGCCAATACCTTTTTCAAAGAATGTGAGTTTGTCTCTACCTCTGTGACTAGTTGGAAGTATTCGGGTGTACATAATGTATACATTAAAAACAAATAAAGGCATCACTGATGTTCTGTTGTTGTGTATGGGTGTTTTTTCCTGTTGCTTCATAGTGGTCCAGACAAACTAAACAGAACACAACAGCAGAGTATGAGTCAGTGCACCTGGAGCTGGATCGTGTCATCTTGATCTTCATCAAGAGACGTGTGATTCAATCACACTAAAAGAATATTACCAAATTGATATATGTCCACCTGTAAAATAATCGCTACATGCTTCGGTACAGTCTGTGTAGTTATGACAACATAATTTAGATAGCAGCAATTTTTAACCTGTTTTTTCCCTGGTAAATAATTTGTGAAGATAGAATGGAAGAAAAAGATTAACAAAAGTTTCACTAAATAATTGTGTTCATAAAAAAAAAAATAGATTTTGTTATGATTTCCATTCAATTTCTGATCTGTTTACTTTTGTTTTACAGTTATCTCAAAATTCCTGGATACAGAGCAACTACTTTCCATTTCGGCACAGGTTCCAAAGCAGGATAAGGTATGTTTCAAAATGCACCTTAGATGAGCAGTTACCTGGCTATATATAAGTGTGGCACCTATGCATGATATGGTAGGAAAAAGACTGCGAGGTTTTTCGTGCAGATGTTCTGTGTTCCCCCCGCACAGCACCGGACAGAAAACGAAGCACGTCCTGGCAAAGCATCAGCCAGAACAGTGTCTGGCAGCCCCTTCTGCGGGCGGTTCTCACCTCGGCCCGTGCTTTTCTGCTGGGCTGTGAATGCAAGGAGCAGCAATGTAGTGAAGAACTGATTCCTGTGAAGTTTTCCCAGGGTCCTGTCTTAGGGATTAAAAGAGTGCCCTGCTCTTATCTGTCACCTTCAATCACATGTCTTACCAGGTGCACCAAAATGAAATGTGGATAAAAGCGCTTATTGCTAAAAGCATAAATAGACAATAGAGCTATAAATGCTTATAACAAGAGAGTTTCCTTGAAGGACAAGCAATAGTTGGTGTGTTGATGTTAAAGCTTCATCAGGAAGGCATTTTCTTGCTCAGCGCAGGTTCAGTCTGTGAGCGCGTTGTGCCCCGTGTTGCAGCCCCTGGAGCCTCAGGAGCTGGTGAACAGGGGAGGCTCCGTCACAGAGCGCCCGGGAGAGCTACTGAATGTTCTTCAGGTTCATGTTCCTTACAACCCCCTCTTTCCCCCTCAGGATTTATAGAGAATTTCACCTCTGAAGTCTTCTGGGAGCTGGAGACAGACAGAATCTTTGCCTTGAAAATCACTCCAGTGATCACTTCAGGATCTTTCAGAGAGAGATTTTGTTCATCAGACCTTGTCTTGTATATTGATCTGTACGTTAACACATGCACTACAAATATCAAACCAAGATAAACACGTGTAGCTCACTACTGGGTCTGGGTTAGACCAGACACAGCAGTAACCGCTGTGCGCCTGAGGCAGCGGAACCTCAGCTTTTTTCTACCAAGCATATTGTAACCGTTCCATTATAAGTTGCATTTGCCTGCTGTACCTGAGTAGGATATTTCTGCCAATGCGTTGGAGGCTTCTGCTTGCCTGTGTTCGTGCTGGTGTGCCAGCATCCTAGGGACTTACAACTTTGTCACCTCTCCGTGTCTTCTCGCGGACTGACTTGACTGCTTACTCAATGACTTATCTAATGCCAGTTAAAGCAATCAGGTACAGGCTCGGTCAAGGTTGTAGTAAATGCAGAAAAATCTCTTTAATGACACATTAGAAAGCTGAATGTTTGTTGCTCCCAGCTTTCATTGCAGAGATCTGTAACACGAAGGAAAGATCAGGTGCGTGACTAAAGCTGGCTGGATGTCTTCGTGTATACAGAGGACCATGCACACCGAACTTGTAACTGCGCTGTTTCCAATCGCAACTGGCCACAATATAGCAGAGCATGTTATCAATGTTAATTCAAGAGCTAACTCCATTGCTTTTATTAAATGCTGGATTGACCTATTCAGTGTGTTCCACTCTCCATACAAGTTTTCATTGCAGAATGTCCCCAGCTGTCCGTGTGTGGGAGGTGACTCCGATTCAGGTCCCCTTAGTTAGAAAAGAGTATATGGGGTGCTCAAGGACCATAAACAAAAAAACCCCAACACCTTTTATTTTGCAGCTTGGCCCAAGTAGCAGGAAGATTTACGCTGCTTAAGCCAAATTGGTGAACAGTTTAACAGCCAAAGGGTTTACACAAAGGAGTTTTGTGGCTCTAAGCCTTAGGTTATACTGCTCATAGAGGGAGAGGAGATGAAATAAGGGTGTAGGAAAGGAAAAGAGAAGCAAAGAAGGAGAACGAAAGGCCCGTCCCCTCCCATGTCAGCCCGCGGCCTTTGTCTGCGGGCCTCGGCTGGTGTTGGGATGTAAATCGCGATTCACCTTCTCCTGAGTGCCCCATCTGCTGCTGGACACGGTGTCCATACGGGATTGTTTTCGCTCTGAGTGACCCATTGCTGCGGGATGAGCTGTTGTTGCCATAATGTCTGAGACATAATTCTGTTGAGTCTCTGGCGCAGGAGGCAGATGGTGCTTGTCTGAAAAACCCCCAGTTTCAATCACTCCAAGTGTTCATGGTTTGTTCAACGTGAACGTTCTCTCATCCTAAGGGGGACTGTCAATTGGCAATCTTGGTGAGATGCCTTACTGGAGAAATCGTGTCATCGGTGAAATCAAGTGCTTCCTCTTATGAAATCTGTGTATATAAGCAAATTAAAGGTATCTGGACAAAACAAAACATCCTTAAGAGACCCTCCTGTCTCAGTCATTCTGGCTGGGGTCTGAGTGGCTGGAACATGAGGGTGGGCAGGATCAGGGCAGTGAGCAGCAGGGAACACCAAGAGTCACTCATCCTTTCTTCTCAGGACAGCACCGCACTGTGATCATCTGCAGTGCTCAGAATCCTGTGATTTAACAGCACAAATTCTTCTATCATGCAATAGTTCCCACATCTGGTATCTTCTCAGCCAGGAACAAGATGGGTTTAGGGAGGGGATTGCAGATGTAAAGCGTTACCTGCAGTGTGTGGAAAGAAGATGCTCAGAGCCATGAACTGGTTGAGAACTGGGGGTCCCCGGTCTGCAGTTGGTGTTTTGTCTGCTCATCAGACACTGGCGCTAAGTGCTCAAGCAAACTTTCCTTTCCACAGCCAGGCCCACCTGGGAGTTGGTTGAATGCATGAGCTGTCTTTAAAGAACACGTGAATTTATCTGATTCTCCGCTGGATTTTTTTCCCCCGTAGCTTTATGCCACCAGATTTGTTGCATTAATATGTTACTTACATAATTCCCTGCAGACCCACCTCTCAAGCCTCTTGTCATGTTACTTACCTGACACATTCAATGCCTATACATCTCAGTAACAGTGTGCATCTTTGTACAACACAAACATGTGCGTGTGTGTATGCACATAAAGGTATGTAATTTGGGTCAAATCTTTATTTGCTGTATGTAGGTATGATAACACAACTTGCAGAAAAACACAACCTACCAATAAAAACAAGTTTCAGCTTAGGCTTTAGGTGGGTGTCTCTGGTCTGTCATTGCTGGTTTTGTGCTGATCTTCTTTCTGTCTCCATTCACTGGAATCACATCCTCCGTTCAACTGCTGCAAGTCTGCACAGCCAGTCTGTTCAAGACAGCCAGTTTAAGCGTATTCTATTTAAAAGAAAGAAGTCTTTGGACACTCTGAGTTTACAGCTCTGTTCCGAAAGGGCACAAGTTAATACAGGTGGATCAACATTATGTAAATGCCATAGGACAAAATGTGGCTACTGTTGTTTATCTGCTACAATTTCTGCAGCATTTTCAGACAATTTTAGAAGTAGACTCTTGTAAGGAATCCAGGATCTTGTGCTTACCTGCATATTGCTCATTCTGCACATTGTCTTCAATTAATGCTGACCTGAGGTATTTATCTGCAGTACAACACAGTGTAGATACTAAATCAGGTCTGGAAGCCATCTCAGGAGATGTATTAGCTCATAATTACATCAAAAATAGAAGGAATGCTACTTCCTTGTTTCCTGTGCTTATTGTAATAAGGCACATATGTGGTAGCAAGAGTTCGTGACCCCCATACTTCATATGCTTATAGCAGTGTACAAATAAGTTATTAAAATTAAACTGGCTTTCAGATCTTCTGTTTTAATTACTTTTCCAATTTGACTCTTTGTGTTTTTCTTTATCACTGGAGTCCAACCCCACTCACTGTCCCACGACTGGGGACTCCAGACAAGGCGACACAGACGTGGGGGTGGCTGCACAGTGGAGCTCAGCGGACTTGAGAACCACTCAGCTGGTGTGAGGATCAGAGACGTACAAAGCAACTTTGCTTTTTAAATGATGAGGATGATGTGCTTTGTTTTGGAAGACATCAGATTTTGAATGTTTAAGGAAGCTGTAACTACCTCGATGTTTCCTTCTTACCGCAGTCGGATTTCTGGTTCTGTCTGTCGAGTTGTGCTCCTCTCCCGCACCAAGTGGTGATCGTGGGGCTCAGGGTGAGGGGGGGCAAGGAGGGCGGGGGTGTCCGTGGACTTGAATAAGTTTTGTTTGGGGTTTTTTAGACGCCTCTGTTGACACATTGTATAAAAACTGATTGCTGCAGTGCTAATGAATGAACAGGAGGATAAGCAACAGATTTGAGAACCTGTTTGGGTTTTGGTTTATTGAAAAATTATTATTTAACTCAAAAAGCAATAAGATCTTGCAGTGGTCTTCTAATACTTACTGGTAGCTTTTTAATGTACTGGTTTGGAACTTTGAGATTATATTTGATATGAAGTGGCTGTTCCATCGTGGAATATTGCAGGAGTAAACTGTTGCATTTCAGCATTCCTGGCAGATCTGCAGCTTGATAAAGACCTGAGGCTGTTTAGTTTAATCAGACTTTTGTAGATCCCACCTTCACTGTTCAAAGCACTGGCTGTCAATGTGTTTTCTGGTGTTGTCACTTCTTTCTGAACAAAGACGACAGAGGTACACAGCTCTACTGGTATTGTCTGTTTTATTTAAACATGGAACTTTAACTTGAAAGCTTAGAGAGCTGTGGTCTGTGGTATATCTTTGTAATGTTTGTAAATTCTTATGCAGATACTCTTATGCCAACCAGCACGGAACTTTTGTGAGTGTGAACTGCTGTGCAGTTAGAAGAAAGAAAGGTGTGTGAGCTAAACCAGCAGGAAGGCTGCAGCCGTGTAACCTGGGGGGCGCAAACGGCACGAAACGGGCTGCAGCGGCGGAGCCCTCGGTCCCGGGCTGTCCCGGGCAGGCGGCAGAGCCCTCGGTCCCGGGCAGACGCAGCCTGAAAGCTCCCGGCCCCGCCCTGCGGGCGGACAGCGCCGCTCTGCAGCCGCCGGTGGCTCCGGGACGGGAGGCGAGGGGCAGGGGGGGCCAGTGCCGGGCGCGGAGGCGGGGTGGGGGGGGCGCAGCCCGGTGGCGGACGCGGATGGGATTGGCTCCTGCGCGGGATGGGCGGGGACACGCTGCGTAAGTGCGCGGGCCGCGGAGCGCGTGCCGGAGGGGCGGCGGCTGGAGCAGCGCGCGAGGAAGGGCGGGGCCGGCGGTGAGCGAGGGGCGGGCGGACAGCGGGGAGACTGGACGGGGCGGCCCGGGACCGGCTGAGGGGCGAGGCTGGAGGGTGACAGACGGGCTGGTTTCGGAAGGAGGAAGGCGAGGGGCAGCCAGCCGCAACAGCGCGGCCCCAGGCCGGGGCGAGGGGGAAGCACGCGGGCGGCTGTGAGGGAAGGGAGCCCCGCGCTGAGCGGTGCGCGGGGCTCGGGCGGGGCCGTGGGGCGGAGGGGGAGCCCCCGTAGTGACACAGGACAGAGGGAGGAAAGCGAGCGGGAGGGGGCAGCGGCGGGTCGGGAGCGCCAAGGGGGGGCGCGAGGGGCGGGGGGGGCCGGGAACGGAGGGAGCGGCGGAGGAACCTGAGGGCGGGACGGTGCGGGAGGAGCTTAGGCGGGAAAAGCTGAGGTACCTCGGGGAGGGGATGATATCGGGGGAGGCTTTGACAGGAAAGGCTGAGGTAGCTCGGGGAGGGGATGATATCGGGGGAGGCTTTGACAGGAAAGGCTGAGGTACCTCGGGGAGGGGATGATATCGGGGGAGGCTTTGACGGGAAAGGCTGAGGTACCTCGGGGAGGGGATGATATCGGGGGAGGCTTTGACAGGAAAGGCTGAGGTACCTCGGGGAGGGGATGATATCGGGGGAGGCTTTGACGGGAAAAGCTGAGGTACCTCGGGGAGGGGATGATATCGGGGGAGGCTTTGACGGGAAAGGCTGAGGTACCTCGGGGAGGGGATGATATCGGGGGAGGCTTTGACAGGAAAGGCTGAGGTACCTCGGGGAGGGGATGATATCGGGGGAGGCTTTGACGGGAAAGGCTGAGGTACCTCGGGGAGGGGATGATATCGGGGGAGGCTTTGACGGGAAAGGCTGAGGTACCTCGGGGAGGGGATGATATTGGGGGAGGCTTTGACAGGAAAGGCTGAGGTACCTCGGGGAGGGGATGATATCTGGGGAGGCTTTGACAGGAAAGGCTGAGGTACCTCGGGGAGGGGATGATATCGGGGGAGGCTTTGACGGGAAAGGCTGAGCTACCTCGGGGAGGGGATGATATCGGGGGAGGCTTTGACGGGAAAGGCTGAGGTACCTCGGGGAGGGGATGATATTGGGGGAGGCTTTGACGGGAAAGGCTGAGGTACCTCAGGGAGGGGATGATATTGGGGGAGGCTTTGACGGGAAAGGCTGAGGTACCTCAGGGAGGGGATGATATTGGGGGAGGCTTTGACGGGAAAGGCTGAGGTACCTCAGGGAGGTGATGACATCGGGGGAGTCTTTGGCGGGAAAGGGTGAGGGACTTAAAGGAGAGGATGGAAGGGAGAGAGGTTTTGGTGGTAAAGGCTGAGGTACCTCAGGGAGGAGATGGCATCGCAGAGGCTGCAGTGGGAAATGCTGAGGTAGCTCTGGGACGGGATGGCACTAAGGTGTGGTTTCAAAGGGAAATGCTGAGGTACTTTGAGGAAAGGATGCTGGGCTAGGAACTATGAACACATCAGATCGGTTAAGAGAATGTTGATGACAGAAATTTCTACAGTAAAGTATTCCAGCAAAGACAGGGAGATGAGCAAAACTTATATCAGGACTCCTAGGATTCCTGCAGGTTAGGGGTCAGGGATGATGAGGTTGTTAACTCGGTCCTAACTTTTTCTTTCTTTCCCTCTCTTGCAGCACCAGACTGAATGGAGAAGCAAGTGGATGGGAAGTTCCTGCGCCACGACACAGACCACATTTATTACTCTCGCCCTCCGAGACCCGGAGAACCAAACCGTTCCCATCGTGCCTTGAAGCAGCCTCTGCTCACGCGCTTCTCCCAGGGAGAAGGCAGAATGGCAGTAGCTCGCCACGTTATACCACAGGGTGCACACTCTGCAGCTTTCAAGCCCAGCTCTGCGTTAGCTCACCCCTGCAATTTTGCACCGCCCACGCAAATTTGAGTTGTCGCTGGTTGTTGCAGCGTTTGGCTTTGGTGAGGACAGCGTGTGTTTGTCAGCAGTTGGTGTAGGGTGGAATCTTGAGGAGAAAGTGATATTTCCGTGCCAGAACTGGTTGGTGTTTGCATGGTATTGTGGTAGTTGTTCCCACAGGTGATCAGTGCTGGAGTGTTATTGCAGGATGAGGGGATTTTGAAGGCTTGTCTGTGAGATGCACTAGAGGCAGCAGTTGCAAACGAAAGGCTGAGGTGTGGAGAGTTTGTCGGTGGGTTTTGGACAGTTGTCAGTTGAAGAGTTGGTTGTTTGCAGGTGAGGTGTAGAGCAGAGGGTGAAGCTGACTTTGCCTGGGCGGCGCAACTGGATGGGTGTGCAGAGCTGAGGAGAGCGGGCTTCTGCGGGTGACCCTAAAGCTGGAGAACCAGCCAGCGGCAGCTCCAGACAGTCCCGCTGCCGAGCTTGGCCGTGTAGGGCCAGTGCCCTGGGGCACAGGGAGTGTGACCCTCCGCAAGCACCAAACAGCAGGTGAGGACTGTGGGGATTTGTACTGAGCTATGATATCTCTAAGGCATGTGCGAGGGGCCGGGGCCAAGGCAAGGTGGGCTCGTTGTGGGGTGTGGGGAGGTGTCAGCCCCCGGACTCAGCCCCTGTCTGATTGTAGTGCCCTTGGGCTGGTGTAGCTCAGTCCTCTGTGTGTTTCTCTTCAGGTGGAGCAGCGTGCAAAGGAAAAGCAAGGAAGGAGAGGAAGGTGGTGAACCTATGAGGAAGAGTGTAGCGAATCTGGCGTGGACTTACGGTAAGGTGCCATGAGAGACATTTATTACAAACTCAGGTTTGCATTTATACTCGCTATGATGCTTGCTCAAGCATTTGCTCTTTAGCTAAGTTAGACATGACATGAGCGATGTAACTGCCATATACGCATTTTTTTCTATAGTAAGCTGTCCCTCTGTCCCTGATGTATCAGTCCTGTATCCTGTATCTTAGTAGTCATAATTTTTCCCCAAGTAGATGAATATTTGCAAGCAGCTTTATCTCCAGTCGTTACCTGTTCATATAATTCTCATTCATCTTTGTGCCATGTCTCCAACTGAAATGTACCAGTTGTAGGAAAGTCTAGCACATGATTAGCAATCCATTGTAATAACCTCACCAATCAGACCCCTGATACATCCTGATTTTGCGTTTGTAGCGCATGTTGAAGGACATCCAGGGTTTGTCTTTGCTTAAGGGATAACTTCCCTCCCATGGTTCCCAATCGCTCACCTTTCGTTGGTGGTGGGCGCGCACTGTCCTGGTTCCCGGTCCTGTTTCCTGGTTCGATTGGGCTTCGCTACCAGAGCAGCTACTGCCTTTATAGGCACGCTGAAAGTCCCTGTTCCAGGGCGCCATTTGTAGCGAATGCGGTACGGACTCTCTTTTAAGGTGCAATGAGAGATGTTTATTACAAATTCAGGCTTGCGTTTATACTCGCTATGATGCTTGCTCAAGCATTTGTTGATTAGCTAAGTTAGTCATTACATAAGTGATGTGTTTTGTGTTCCCACCAAAGTCACTGCCATCAACACCTTTTTTGTCTATCACAAGCTGTCCCTCTGTCCTTGATGCATCAATCCTGTATCAACTCCTCTGTCCTTGATGTATCACATAGCATACAGTCCTTTGTTCTTGTATTTTTCCACTAATGCTTGTTCTCATGCTGTTGACTCTTGCAGTTTCTCACGTGCCCGGTCTTCCGTGTACTGACACAGAAGAGCGATCACGAAAGAGGATTGGAGCGCACCTGTGAGTCAAGCAGAGTCAAGAAAGAAGATGACAGTGGTGGACCTGTGAGTCAGGAGGGGACAAAAGAGGAGAAAGGTGATGGAGCTACGAGTCAAGAGTGAGGAGGAAGATGGGCAGGCTGAGCCAGCGAGAAGGAGAATGTATCCTTAAGCACAGGGAACGATCTGTGATTAGTGCGTCCCCCTCCCACCCCTAGAAACCGTGCTCGGGGGTAAAGTGGTAAAATGGGAGCAGGGGCTGTTGGCTGTGTTTTGGGAGGTGGGGGTGGTGAGCAGGGGCTGGGCTCTTGGACTTGGGAGCAGTTAAGGGAGCAGGGTGGTCATCCCTTGGGAGGTGTCTGTCTGCCAGCAGGTAAAGGAGGGGGAAGAGGATCCTGCCGGGGTGAGGGCCTGGCCAGCTCTCCACTCCCAGGGCTCTTGATGCTGGTGTGGTGTGTTGCTGTAAGTGCCAGGGGTGACTGGCAAAGAAAGTCTTTGTGGGGTGCATGCTGGGAAACTGTGCTGCTACGGAGGGGCTGGGTTGGTGGGAAGGCCTGTGCGGGGGGCCGGGGCCAAGGCAAGGTGGCCTTGTGGTGGGGTGTGGGGATGCGTCAGCGACCGGACTCGCCCCCTCGTGTGACTGTACGGGCCTGGGGTGGGTATATTTTTGTTTTCTGTGCATCTCTGTTCGGGTGGAGCAGCTCGCAAAGGCGAAAGCAAGAAAGAAGAGGAAGGTGGTGAACCTACGAGGAAGAGCGATCAAGAAAGAGGATTGGAGTGCATCTGCAAGTCAACAGGGATCAAGAAAGAAGATGACGGTGGTAGAGCTGCGAGTCAGGAGGGATCAAGAAAGAAGAGGAGGAAGGTGATGGAGCTGCGAGTCAGGAGTGAGGAGGAAGAAAATGTCCCCCTTGGGACAGGGACCTCCCTGTAATCAGGACTGCGCCCTCCCACCCCTGGAAACTGCTCAGGGGCCCAGACATCCATGGGAAGGTTGTGTCCGACAACACGAGCCAGATCTTCAGCACTGGCTGCTGTTCAGCTGGGACCAGGGGCTGCTGGTGGGGTTTTGGGAGGCGGGGTGGGTGAGTAGAGGCTGGGCTTTTGTACTCGTGAGTGGTTGAGAGAGAGGGCTGGACACCTCTTGGGAGGTGTCTTGTCTGTCTGCCATCAGCTAAAGGAGGGGGAAGAGGATCCTGCGGGGGTGAGGGCCTGGCCAGCTCTCCACTCCCAGGGCTCTTGATGCTGATGTGGTGTGTTGCTGTAAGTGCCAGGGGTGACTGGCAAAGAAAGTCTTTGTGGGGTGCATGCTGGGAAACTGTGCTGCTACGGAGGGGCTGGGTTGGTGGGAAGGCCTGTGCGGGGGGCCGGGGCCAAGGCAAGGTGGGCTTGCTGTGGGATGTGGGGATGCGTCAGCGAGCGGACTCACCCCCTATGTGACTGTACGGGCTTGGGGTGGGTGTATTTCTGTCTTCAGGGCATTTCGGTTTGGGTGGAGCAGCTCACAAAGGCGAAAGCAAGAAAGGAAAGTAAGGTTGTGAACTTACGAGAAAGAGTGATCAAGAAAGAGGATTTGAGTTCATCCGGGAGTCGAGGGATCAAGAAAGAAGAGGAGGAAGGTGATGGACGTGCATATTGAAAATGAGAGGGAAGATGGGCAACCTGAAGCATGGAGCAAGGGAATGTCTCCTAGAACAAAGGGACCTTTCTGTAATCAGAGATCCCCCCTCCTACCCTACAAACTGAACAAAGAGGACTGCGAGAGGGAGCGCTCTGACAGGACAAGAGGTATCAGTAAATCTGGCAAGAGGACAGTGGGGGAAGCACTCTGGCGGATCAACAAGTCTCAATATATGTGGCAAGAGGATGATGGGGGAGAGTTCACCAGTGGTTCAAAAGTCACCCAGAAAAAGGGGAAGAGGATGTCAAGGGGGGAGCGCTCTGGTCGATCACAAGACTCTCCTAAAAAACACACCAGGATGGTGGTGGGGGGGAATGTCCTATATGGGACAAGGGGTCCCGAGAAATCCAGCAAGAGGATGGTGGGGGGGAGCACTCCAGCAGACCAAGAATGTACTAAGGAAAGGCAAAAGGACGGCAGGAGGAGAGACCCAGTGGGTCAAGAGGTACCGAGAAATCCAGCAAGAGGACGACAGGGAGGAGCTCTTTAGCAGGCCAAAATCCCACTGAGGAAAGGCAAGAGGAGAGCGGGGGAGAGCGCTCCAGTTCTTCAAGTGACTTCCCAGGCAGAAGGCAGGAGCATGGCGGGGCAGGACTGCGGCAGGTCAAGAATTCTCAGTCTGGCAATAGGATGGCGGGGAGGAGCGTTCCAGCGGGAGAAGAGCGCCCTGACTAGAGGCAAGACAAGGGTGAGGGAGAGCACTCGGACGTGTCAAGAAGACTCCCCCAAAAAGTGCAAGAGGAAGGCCGGTGGGGAGAGCAATCCAGCAGATCAGGAAGTCTCAATAAATGCGGTAAGAAGGTGGCAGGTGGGAGCTCCCCAGTGGTTCAAGAGGTCCCAAGATATCCAGCAAGAGAACTGTGAGGGAGAGCGCTCCAACAGGTCAAGCGGTGTCAAGAAATCCAGCAAGACAATGGTGGAAAACGCTCCGGTGAGTCACAAGATTCCCCCAAAAAAAGGCAAGAGAATGGTGCAGGGGAGCACTCTGGTGGATGAAGAAGCACTCAGGAAAAGGGGAAGAAGATGGTGGGGGGGAGCACTCTGGTTGGTCACAAGACTCCCCCAGAAAACACAAGAGGGTGGCAGGGGGAACGCCCTAATGGGTCAAGAGGACCCAAGAAATCCAGCAAGAGGACGGCGAGGGGGAGCGCTCCAGCAGATCAGGAAGTCTCGATAAATGCGGTAAGAGCATGGTGGGTGGGAGGCCCCCAGTGGTTCAAGAGGTCCCAAGAAATCCAGCAAGAGGGCGGCGAGGGGGAGCGCTCTGGCAGATCAGGACGTCTCAATAAATGCGGTAAAAGGATGGTGGGTGGGAGCCCCCCAGTGGTTCACAAGGTTCCAGGAAATCCAGCAAGAGGACGGCGTGGGGGAGCGCTGTGGCAGATGAAGAACCCTCAGTACATCTGGCAAGAGGACGGTGAGGGGGTGCTCTGATGGGTCAAGGTTGCTCTGAAAAAAGCCCAAGAGGGTGGTAAGGAGAAGCTCACCGGTGATTCACGAATCACCCAGAAAAAAGGGAAGAGGACAGTGCGGGGGAGCTCTTCAGTTGTTGAAGAGAATCCCCAGAAAAAGGCAGGAGGATGATGAGGGGGAACACTCTGGCGGGTCAAGAAGTCTCAATAAGTCCGGCAAGAAGACGGTGGGGAGGAGAGCTCGTGTGGGTCAAGAGGTCCCAAGAAACCCAGCAAGAGGACAGCAGGGGCGAGCGCTCCGGCAGATCAGGAAATCTCGATAAATGCAGTTAGAGGATGGTGGGTGTGAGCCCCTCAGTTGTTTAAGACGTCCCAAGAAATCCAGCAAGAGAACTGCGAGGGGGAGCGCTCCGGCAGGTCAAGCGATGTCAAGAAATCCAGCAAGACAATGGTGGAGAACTCTCCGGCGAGTCACAAGACTCTCCCAAAAAAGGCAAAAGAATGGTGCAGGGGAGCACTCTGGTGGATCAAGAAGCACCCAGGAAAAGGGGAAGAGGATGGTGGGGGGAAACGGCCTGGTTGGTCACAAGACTCCCCCAAAAACCACAAGAGGGTGGCAGGGGGAACGCCCTAATGGGTCAAGAAGTCCCAAGAAATCCAGCAAGAGGACGACAGGGAGGAGCTCTTTAGCAGGCCAAAATCCCACTGAGGAAAGGCAAGAGGACAGCGGGGGAGAGCGCTCCAGTTCTTCAAGTGACTTCCCAGGCAGAAGGCAGGAGCATGGCGGGGCAGGACTGCGGCAGGTCAAGAATTCTCAGTCTGGCAATAGGATGGCGGGGAGGAGCGTTCCAGCGGGAGAAGAGCGCCCTGACTAGAGGCAAGACAAGGGTGAGGGAGAGCGCTCGGATGTGTGAAGAAGACTCCCCCAAAAAAGTGCAAGAGGAAGGCCAGGGGGAGAGCAATCCAGCAGATCAGGAAGTCTCAATAAATGCGGTAAGAGGATGGGGGGTGGGAGCCCCCCCAGTGGTCCAAGAGATCCCAAGAAATCCAGCAAGAGGACGGCAAGTGGGAGCGCTCCAGCAGATCAGGAAATCTCGATAAATGCGGTTAGAGGATGGTGGGTGGGAGCCCCACAGTTGTTTAAGGCATCCCAAGAAATCCAGCAAAAGGACGGCGAGGGGGAACGCTCCGGCAGATCAGGACGTCTCAATAAATGCGGTAAGAGGATGGCGGGTGGGAGCCCCCCAGTGGTTCAAAATGTCCCAAGATATCCAGGAAGAGAACTGTGAGGGGGAGCGCTCCGGCAGGTCAAGCGATGTCAACAAATCCAGCAAGACAATGGTGGAGAACGCTCCGGTGAGTCACAAGACTCCACCAAAAAAGGCAAGAGAATGGTTAGAGGATGGTAACAGGCAGCTTTGAGAGCACTCTGGTGGATCAAGAAGCACCCAGGAAAAGGGGAAGAGGATGGTGGGGGGAAACGGCCTGGTTGATCACAAGACTCCCCCAAAAACCACAAGAGGGTGGCAGGGGGAACGCCCTAAGGGGTCAAGAGGTTCCAAGAAATCCAGCAGGAGGACGGCGAGGGGGAGCGCTCCAGCAGGCTGAGATTGTACTAAAGAAAGGCAAAAGGACAGCAGGAGGAGAAACCCAGTGGGTCAAGAGGTCCCAAGAAATCCAGTGAGAGGACAACAGGGAGGAGTGCTCTGGCAGGCCAAAATCTCAGTGAAGAAAGGCAAGAGGACAGCAGGGGGGAGTGCTCCAGTTCTTCAAGTGACTTCCCAGGTAGAAGGCAGAAGGACGGTGGGGTAGCGCTGGGACAGGTCGAGAATTCTCAATCTGGCAATAGGACAGCAGGGAGGAGCATCCAGCGGGACAGGAGCGCCCTGAAAATAGGCAAGACAAGGGTGAGTGAGAGCACTCCGAGATGTCAAGAAGTGTCAAAAAATCTGGTAAAGGATGGCAGGGGGGAGTGCTGTGGATATTCAAGAGACTCCCCAGTAAAAGGCAAGAGGACGGCGCGGGGAAGTGCTCCAGCACGTCAAGATGGCACTGAAGAAAGGCAAGGTCACAGTGGGGGGGAGCATTCCCGTTGTTCCACTGGTTCAAAAGGTCCCAAGAAATCCAACAAGAGAACTGCGAGGGGGAGCGCTCTGGCAAGTCAAGCGGTGTCAATAACCCCAGCAAGGCAACGGCGGAGAGCGCTCTGGTGAGTCACGAGACTCCCCTACAAAGGACGAGAGGATGGTGAAGGGGAGCCCACCAGTGGTTCAAGCAGCACCCAGGAAAAGGGGAGGAGGCTGACGAGGGGCAGGCCTCTGGCGGGCCAAGATCGCTGAGGGAAGGTGCGGGGGAGCTTGCTGGTGGCTCAAGAGACCTCTAGAAAAAGGTAAGAGGGCGGCGGGGGGTGGGAGGGCGCCTCAGCTGGTGAAGAGGAACCCCGAAAACAAGGCAAGAGAATGTTGGTGGGGGGAGCGCTCTGGCGGTTCCAGAGGCTCCCCGAGATCCGCTCAGACGGCAGCGGGTAACGCGGCAGCTCAGCGTCAATCAAAGAAGAACAGGAAGGCGGTTGACCTGCAATTCCAGAGCGAGGAGGAAGACTGGCAACCCGAACGAGGAGCAGCAGAACTTGGCATGGCCTCTGAAATCCTCCTTTAATCTGGGCTCAGGTAAGCTGGAAGCAGGGGACATAGGCTGGGGTTTGGGAGGTGGGCAGGTGAGAAATGATCCGCGTTTTTGATCTCCTGAGTGACTGAAGCGCCTGGGAGTTCATTTGGAGTCGTTGCCTTACTTGATTTTACACTGACTTTTGCATTATATTTTAATGACGTAGAATTTTCCGTTTTGACATCGAAACCTAAACTTCTTTGGAAATTCATCCTCTGTCCCTTCAGTCTCAGCTCGTGGCACTTCCACTGTCTCGTGGCCCGCGTTTCAATGTACATTAGATCGCTTCCTGGGCCTTGGATTTTAAGTAATGGTCCGTCACAAGTTTGTTTTTCTTGTCCTTAACAGGCAGCTTTGAGAGCTCTCTAAGGAAAAGTGATATCTTTTTACCTTGTTACTGCTCTTTCCATGTTACGAGCAGCCACCCTCTTTATGATCAGTCTCATGCTTTTCTTCCTTTCTTGCCCAGGTTCAGAATACCAGGAATTCCAAGCTTCAAGTTTCCTGTGGAACATTGCGGGAGACCTCGATAACGTGGCAATGAGGGAGGTGATGAAGAGAAACAATACCTGTTCCTTTCCCGTTTCAAGACGTTATTTTTTACATTCCTGGTAGCTGTGAGATGATTTGCAATCTTGCGCTAGCATCTGCCTGAAAGAGAACACGGACCCTTTGGGTGCCTCCTCAAGAAATACTTGCTCTATGGTTCTGACGATGTCCAGGCTTCAAGGGTGGGGCATAGGGGAGTGTAAATCTTAGGGGGCCTCCCGGGATGTCTGCAGGTTTGGGTGACCCGTGGCTGGGACGGGGACGCCGAGGTTGTCAATCTTGCCCTGAATCTCTCGCTCCCTCTCTTGCAGCACCCGAGACCGAATGGAGGAGCAAGTGTACGGGAAGTTCCTGCGCCACGCCACAGATCACATTTATCGCTCTCGCCCTGAGAGACCCGGAGAACCAAACCGTTCCCATCGTGCCTTGAAGCAGCCTCTGCTCACGCGCTTCTCCCAGGGAGAAGGCAGAATGGCAGTAGCTCGCCACGTTATACCACAGGGTGCACACTCTGCAGCTTTCAAGCCCAGCTCTGCGTTAGCTCACCCCTGCAATTTTGCACCGCCTACGCAAATTTGAGTTGTCGCTGGTTGTTGCAGCGTTTGGCTTTGGTGAGGACAGCGTGTGTTTGTCAGCAGTTGGTGTAGGGTGGAATCTTGAGGAGAAAGTGATATTTCCGTGCCAGAACTGGTTGGTGTTTGCATGGTATTGTGGTAGTTGTTCCCACAGGTGATCAGTGCTGGAGTGTTATTGCAGGATGAGGGGATTTTGAAGGCTTGTCTGTGAGATGCACTAGAGGCAGCAGTTGCAAACGAAAGGCTGAGGTGTGGAGAGTTTGTCGGTGGGTTTTGGACAGTTGTCAGTTGAAGAGTTGGTTGTTTGCAGGTGAGGTGTAGAGCAGAGGGTGAAGCTGACTTTGCCTGGGCGGCGCAACTGGATGGGTGTGCAGAGCTGAGGAGAGCGGCCTTCTGCGGGTGACCCTAAAGCTGGAGAACCAGCCAGCGGCAGCTCCAGACAGTCCCGCTGCCGAGCTTGGCCGTGTAGGGCCAGTGCCCTGGGGCACAGGGAGTGTGACCCTCCGCAAGCACCAAACAGCAGGTGAGGACTGTGGGGATTTGTACTGAGCTATGATATCTCTAAGGCATGTGCGAGGGGCCGGGGCCAAGGCAAGGTGGGCTAGTTGTGGGGTGTGGGGAGGTGTCAGCCCCCAGACTCAGCCCCTGTCTGATTGTAGTGCCCTTGGGCTGGTGTAGCTCAGTCCTCTGTGTGTTTCTCTTCAGGTGGAGCAGCGTGCAAAGGAAAAGCAAGGAAGGAGAGGAAGGTGGTGAACCTATGAGGAAGAGTGTAGCGAATCTGGCGTGGACTCACGGTAAGGTGCCATGAGAGACATTTATTACAAACTCAGGTTTGCATTTATACTCACTATGATGCTTGCTCAAGCATTTGCTCTTTAGCTAAGTTAGACATTACATGAGCGATGTAACTGCCATATACGCATTTTTTTCTATAGTAAGCTGTCCCTCTGTCCCTGATGTATCAGTCCTGTATCCTGTATCTTAGTAGTCATAATTTTTCCCCAAGTAGATGAATATTTGCAAGCAGCTTTATCTCCAGTCGTTACCTGTTCCTATAATTCTCATTCATCTTTGTGCCATGTCTCCAACTGAAATGTACCAGTTGTAGGAAAGTCTAGCACCTGATTAGCAATCCATTCTAATAAACTCACCAATCAGACCCCTGATACATCCTGATTTTGCGTTTGTAGCGCATGTTGAAGGACATCCAGGGTTTGTCTTTGCTTAAGGGATAACTTCCCTCCCATGGTTCCCAATCGCTCACCTTTCGTTGGTGGTGGGCGCGCACTGTCCTGGTTCCCGGTCCTGTTTCCTGGTTCGATTGGGCTTCGCTACCAGAGCGGCTACTGCCTTTATAGGCACGCTGAAAGTCCCTGTTCCAGGGCGCCATTTGTAGCGAATGCGGTACGGACTCTCTTTTAAGGTGCAATGAGAGATGTTTATTACAAATTCAGGCTTGCGTTTATACTCGCTATGATGCTTGCTCAAGCATTTGTTGATTAGCTAAGTTAGTCATTACATAAGTGATGTGTTTTGTGTTCCCACCAAAGTCACTGCCATAAACACCTTTTTTGTCTATCACAAGCTGTCCCTCTGTCCTTGATGCATCAATCCTGTATCAACTCCTCTGTCCTTGATGTATCACATAGCATACAGTCCTTTGTTCTTGTATTTTTCCACTAATGCTTGTTCTCATGCTGTTGACTCTTGCAGTTTCTCATGTGCCCGGTCTTCCGTGTACTGACACAGAAGAGCGATCACGAAAGAGGATTGGAGCGCACCTGTGAGTCAAGCAGAGTCAAGAAAGAAGATGACAGTGGTGGACCTGTGAGTCAGGAGGGGACAAAAGAGGAGAAAGGTGATGGAGCTACGAGTCAAGAGTGAGGAGGAAGATGGGCAGGCTGAGCCAGCGAGAAGGAGAATGTATCCTTAAGCACAGGGAACGATCTGTGATTAGTGCGTCCCCCTCCCACCCCTAGAAACCGTGCTCGGGGGTAAAGTGGTAAAATGGGAGCAGGGGCTGTTGGCTGTGTTTTGGGAGGTGGGGGTGGTGAGCAGGGGCTGGGCTCTTGGACTTGGGAGCAGTTAAGGGAGCAGGGTGGTCATCCCTTGGGAGGTGTCTGTCTGCCAGCAGGTAAAGGAGGGGGAAGAGGATCCTGCCGGGGTGAGAGCCTGGCCAGCTCTCCACTCCCAGGGCTCTTGATGCTGGTGTGGTGTGTTGCTGTAAGTGCCAGGGGTGACTGGCAAAGAAAGTCTTTGTGGGGTGCATGCTGGGAAACTGTGCTGCTACGGAGGGGCTGGGTTGGTGGGAAGGCCTGTGCGGGGGGCCGGGGCCAAGGCAAGGTGGCCTTGTGGTGGGGTGTGGGGATGCGTCAGCGACCGGACTCGCCCCCTCGTGTGACTGTACGGGCCTGGGGTGGGTATATTTTTGTTTTCTGTGCATCTCTGTTCGGGTGGAGCAGCTCGCAAAGGCGAAAGCAAGAAAGAAGAGGAAGGTGGTGAACCTACGAGGAAGAGCGATCAAGAAAGAGGATTGGAGTGCATCTGCAAGTCAACAGGGATCAAGAAAGAAGATGACGGTGGTAGACCTGCGAGTCAGGAGGGATCAAGAAAGAAGAGGAGGAAGGTGATGGAGCTGCGAGTCAGGAGTGAGGAGGAAGAAAATGTCCCCCTTGGGACAGGGACCTCCCTGTAATCAGGACTGCGCCCTCCCACCCCTGGAAACTGCTCAGGGGCCCAGACATCCATGGGAAGGTTGTGTCCGACAACACGAGCCAGATCTTCAGCACTGGCTGCTGTTCAGCTGGGACCAGGGGCTGCTGGTGGGGTTTTGGGAGGCGGGGTGGGTGAGTAGAGGCTGGGCTTTTGTACTCATGAGTGGTTGAGAGAGAGGGCTGGACACCTCTTGGGAGGTGTCTTGTCTGTCTGCCATCAGCTAAAGGAGGGGGAAGAGGATCCTGCCGGGGTGAGGGCCTGGCCAGCTCTCCACTCCCAGGGCTCTTGATGCTGATGTGGTGTGTTGCTGTAAGTGCCAGGGGTGACTGGCAAAGAAAGTCTTTGTGGGGTGCATGCTGGGAAACTGTGCTGCTACGGAGGGGCTGGGTTGGTGGGAAGGCCTGTGCGGGGGGCCGGGGCCAAGGCAAGGTGGGCTTGCTGTGGGATGTGGGGATGCGTCAGCGACCGGACTCACCCCCTATGTGACTGTACGGGCTTGGGGTGGGTGTATTTCTGTCTTCAGGGCATTTCGGTTTGGGTGGAGCAGCTCACAAAGGCGAAAGCAAGAAAGGAAAGTAAGGTTGTGAACTTACGAGAAAGAGTGATCAAGAAAGAGGATTTGAGTTCATGCGGGAGTCGAGGGATCAAGAAAGAAGAGGAGGAAGGTGATGGACGTGCATATTGAAAATGAGAGGGAAGATGGGCAACCTGAAGCATGGAGCAAGGGAATGTCTCCTAGAACAAAGGGACCTTTCTGTAATCAGAGATCCCCCCTCCTACCCTACAAACTGAACAAAGAGGACTGCGAGAGGGAGCGCTCTGACAGGACAAGAGGTATCAGTAAATCTGGCAAGAGGACAGTGGGGGAAGCGCTCTGGCGGATCAACAAGTCTCAATATATGTGGCAAGAGGATGATGGGGGAGAGTTCACCAGTGGTTCAAAAGTCACCCAGAAAAAGGGGAAGAGGATGTCAAGGGGGGAGCGCTCTGGTCGATCACAAGACTCTCCTAAAAAACACAACAGGATGGTGGTGGGGGGCCATGTCCTATATGGGACAAGGGGTCCCGAGAAATCCAGCAAGAGGATGGTGGGGGGGAGCACTCCAGCAGACCAAGAATGTACTAAGGAAAGGCAAAAGGACGGCAGGAGGAGAGACCCAGTGGGTCAAGAGGTACCGAGAAATCCAGCAAGAGGACGACAGGGAGGAGCTCTTTAGCAGGCCAAAATCCCACTGAGGAAAGGCAAGAGGACAGCGGGGGAGAGCGCTCCAGTTCTTCAAGTGACTTCCCAGGCAGAAGGCAGGAGCATGGCGGGGCAGGACTGCGGCAGGTCAAGAATTCTCAGTCTGGCAATAGGATGGCGGGGAGGAGCGTTCCAGCAGGAGAAGAGCGCCCTGACTAGAGGCAAGACAAGGGTGAGGGAGAGCACTCGGACGTGTCAAGAAGACTCCCCCAAAAAGTGCAAGAGGAAGGCCGGTGGGGAGAGCAATCCAGCAGATCAGGAAGTCTCAATAAATGCGGTAAGAAGGTGGCAGGTGGGAGCTCCCCAGTGGTTCAAGAGGTCCCAAGATATCCAGCAAGAGAACTGTGAGGGAGAGCGCTCCAACAGGTCAAGCGGTGTCAAGAAATCCAGCAAGACAATGGTGGAAAACGCTCCGGTGAGTCACAAGATTCCCCCAAAAAAAGGCAAGAGAATGGTGCAGGGGAGCACTCTGGTGGATCAAGAAGCACTCAGGAAAAGGGGAAGAAGATGGTGGGGGGGAGCACTCTGGTTGGTCACAAGACTCCCCCAGAAAACACAAGAGGGTGGCAGGGGGAACGCCCTAATGGGTCAAGAGGACCCAAGAAATCCAGCAAGAGGACGGCGAGGGGGAGCGCTCCAGCAGATCAGGAAGTCTCGATAAATGCGGTAAGAGGATGGCGGGTGGGAGCCCCCCCAGTGGTCCAAGAGATCCCAAGAAATCCAGCAAGAGGACGGCAAGGGGGAGCGCTCCAGCAGATCAGGAAATGTCGATAAATGCGGTTAGAGGATGGTGGGTGGGAGCCCCACAGTTGTTTAAGGCATCCCAAGAAATCCAGCAAGAGAACTGCGAGGGGGAGCGCTCCGGCAGGTCAAGCGATGTCAAGAAATCCAGCAAGACCATGGTGGAGAACTCTCCGGCGAGTCACAAGACTCTCCCAAAAAAGGCAAAAGAATGGTGCAGGGGAGCACTCTGGTGGATCAAGAAGCACCCAGGAAAAGGGGAAGAGGATGGTGGGGGGAAACGGCCTGGTTGGTCACAAGACTCCCACAAAAACCACAAGAGGGTGGCAGGGGGAACGCCCTAATGGGTCAAGAAGTCCCAAGAAATCCAGCAAGAGGACGACAGGGAGGAGCTCTTTAGCAGGCCAAAATCCCACTGAGGAAAGGCAAGAGGACAGCGGGGGAGAGCGCTCCAGTTCTTCAAGTGACTTCCCAGGCAGAAGGCAGGAGCATGGCGGGGCAGGACTGCGGCAGGTCAAGAATTCTCAGTCTGGCAATAGGATGGCGGGGAGGAGCGTTCCAGCGGGAGAAGAGCGCCCTGACTAGAGGCAAGACAAGGGTGAGGGAGAGCGCTCGGATGTGTGAAGAAGACTCCCCCAAAAAAGTGCAAGAGGAAGGCCAGGGGGAGAGCAATCCAGCAGATCAGGAAGTCTCAATAAATGCGGTAAGAGGATGGCGGGTGGGAGCCCCCCCAGTGGTCCAAGAGATCCCAAGAAATCCAGCAAGAGGACGGCAAGGGGGAGCGCTCCAGCAGATCAGGAAATGTCGATAAATGCGGTTAGAGGATGGTGGGTGGGAGCCCCACAGTTGTTTAAGGCATCCCAAGAAATCCAGCAAAAGGACGGCGAGGGGGAACGCTCTGGCAGATCAGGACGTCTCAATAAATGCGGTAAGAGGATGGCGGGTGGGAGCCCCCCAGTGGTTCAAAATGTCCCAAGATATCCAGGAAGAGAACTGTGAGGGGGAGCGCTCCGGCAGGTCAAGCGATGTCAACAAATCCAGCAAGACAATGGTGGAGAACGCTCCGGTGAGTCACAAGACTCCACCAAAAAAGGCAAGAGAATGGTTAGAGGATGGTAACAGGCAGCTTTGAGAGCACTCTGGTGGATCAAGAAGCACCCAGGAAAAGGGGAAGAGGATGGTGGGGGGAAACGGCCTGGTTGATCACAAGACTCCCCCAAAAACCACAAGAGGGTGGCAGGGGGAACGCCCTAAGGGGTCAAGAGGTTCCAAGAAATCCAGCAGGAGGACGGCGAGGGGGAGCGCTCCAGCAGGCTGAGATTGTACTAAAGAAAGGCAAAAGGACAGCAGGAGGAGAGACCCAGTGGGTCAAGAGGTCCCAAGAAATCCAGTGAGAGGACAACAGGGAGGAGTGCTCTGGCAGGCCAAAATCTCAGTGAAGAAAGGCAAGAGGACAGCAGGGGGGAGTGCTCCAGTTCTTCAAGTGACTTCCCAGGTAGAAGGCAGAAGGACGGTGGGGTAGCGCTGGGACAGGTCGAGAATTCTCAATCTGGCAATAGGACAGCAGGGAGGAGCATCCAGCGGGACAGGAGCGCCCTGAAAATAGGCAAGACAAGGGTGAGTGAGAGCACTCCGAGATGTCAAGAAGTGTCAAAAAATCTGGTAAAGGATGGCAGGGGGGAGTGCTGTGGATATTCAAGAGACTCCCCAGTAAAAGGCAAGAGGACGGCGCGGGGAAGTGCTCCAGCACGTCAAGATGGCACTGAAGAAAGGCAAGGTCACAGTGGGGGGGAGCATTCCCGTTGTTCCAATGGTTCAAAAGGTCCCAAGAAATCCAACAAGAGAACTGCGAGGGGGAGCGCTCTGGCAAGTCAAGCGGTGTCAATAACCCCAGCAAGGCAACGGCGGAGAGCGCTCTGGTGAGTCACGAGACTCCCCTACAAAGGACGAGAGGATGGTGGAGGGGAGCCCACCAGTGGTTCAAGCAGCACCCAGGAAAAGGGGAGGAGGCTGACGAGGGGCAGGCCTCTGGCGGGCCAAGATCGCTGAGGGAAGGTGCGGGGGAGCTTGCTGGTGGCTCAAGAGACCTCTAGAAAAAGGTAAGAGGGCGGCGGGGGGTGGGAGGGCGCCTCAGCTGGTGAAGAGGAACCCCGAAAACAAGGCAAGAGAATGTTGGTGGGGGGAGCGCTCTGGCGGTTCCAGAGGCTCCCCGAGATCCGCTCAGACGGCAGCGGGTAACGCGGCAGCTCAGCGTCAATCAAAGAAGAACAGGAAGGCGGTTGACCTGCAATTCCAGAGCGAGGAGGAAGACTGGCAACCCGAACGAGGAGCAGCAGAACTTGGCATGGCCTCTGAAATCCTCCTTTAATCTGGGCTCAGGTAAGCTGGAAGCAGGGGACATAGGCTGGGGTTTGGGAGGTGGGCAGGTGAGAAATGATCCGCATTTTTGATCTCCTGAGTGACTGAAGCGCCTGGGAGTTCATTTGGAGTCGTTGCCTTACTTGATTTTACACTGACTTTTGCATTATATTTTAATGACGTAGAATTTTCCGTTTTGACATCGAAACCTAAACTTCTTTGGAAATTCATCCTCTGTCCCTTCAGTCTCAGCTCGTGGCACTTCCACTGTCTCGTGGCCCGCGTTTCAATGTACATTAGATCGCTTCCTGGGCCTTGGATTTTAAGTAATGGTCCGTCACAAGTTTGTTTTTCTTGTCCTTAACAGGCAGCTTTGAGAGCTCTCTAAGGAAAAGTGATATCTTTTTACCTTGTTACTGCTCTTTCCATGTTACGAGCAGCCACCCTCTTTATGATCAGTCTCATGCTTTTCTTCCTTTCTTGCCCAGGTTCAGAATACCAGGAATTCCAAGCTTCAAGTTTCCTGTGGAACATTGCGGGAGACCTTGATAACGTGGCAATGAGGGAGGTGATGAAGAGAAACAATACCTGTTCCTTTCCCATTTCAAGACGTTATTTTTTACCTTCCTGGTAGCTGTGAGATGATTTGCAATCTTGCGCTAGCATCTGCCTGAAAGAGAACACGGACCCTTTGGGTGCCTCCTCAAGAAATACTTGCTCTATGGTTCTGGCGATGTCCAGGCTTCAAGGGTGGGGCATAGGGGAGTGTAAATCTTAGGGGGCCTCCCGGGATGTCTGCAGGTTTGGGTGACCCGTGGCTGGGACGGGGACGCCGAGGTTGTCAATCTTGCCCTGAATCTCTCGCTCCCTCTCTTGCAGCACCCGAGACCGAATGGAGGAGCAAGTGTACGGGAAGTTCCTGCGCCACGCCACAGATCACATTTATCGCTCTCGCCCTGGGAGACCCGGAGAACCAAACCGTTCCCATCGTGCCTTGAAGCAGCCTCTGCTCACGCGCTTCTCCCAGGGAGAAGGCAGAATGGCAGTAGCTCGCCACGTTATACCACAGGGTGCACACTCTGCAGCTTTCAAGCCCAGCTCTGCGTTAGCTCACCCCTGCAATTTTGCACCGCCCACGCAAATTTGAGTTGTCGCTGGTTGTTGCAGCGTTTGGCTTTGGTGAGGACAGCGTGTGTTTGTCAGCAGTTGGTGTAGGGTGGAATCTTGAGGAGAAAGTGATATTTCCGTGCCAGAAGTGGTTGGTGTTTGCATGGTATTGTGGTAGTTGTTCCCGCAGGTGATCAGTGCTGGAGTGTTATTGCAGGATGAGGGGATTTTGAAGGCTTGTCTGTGAGATGCACTAGAGGCAGCAGTTGCAAACGAAAGGCTGAGGTGTGGAGAGTTTGTCGGTGGGTTTTGGACAGTTGTCAGTTGAAGAGTTGGTTGTTTGCAGGTGAGGTGTAGAGCAGAGGGTGAAGCTGACTTTGCCTGGGCGGCGCAACTGGATGGGTGTGCAGAGCTGAGGAGAGCGGGCTTCTGCGGGTGACCCTAAAGCTGGAGAACCAGCCAGCGGCAGCTCCAGACAGTCCCGCTGCCGAGCTTGGCCGTGTAGGGCCAGTGCCCTGGGGCACAGGGAGTGTGACCCTCCGCAAGCACCAAACAGCAGGTGAGGACTGTGGGGATTTGTACTGAGCTATGATATCTCTAAGGCATGTGCGAGGGGCCGGGGCCAAGGCAAGGTGGGCTCGTTGTGGGGTGTGGGGAGGTGTCAGCCCCCGGACTCAGCCCCTGTCTGATTGTAGTGCCCTTGGGCTGGTGTAGCTCAGTCCTCTGTGTGTTTCTCTTCAGGTGGAGCAGCGTGCAAAGGAAAAGCAAGGAAGGAGAGGAAGGTGGTGAACCTATGAGGAAGAGTGTAGCGAATCTGGCGTGGACTCACGGTAAGGTGCCATGAGAGACATTTATTACAAACTCAGGTTTGCATTTATACTCGCTATGATGCTTGCTCAAGCATTTGCTCTTTAGCTAAGTTAGACATTACATGAGCGATGTAACTGCCATATACGCATTTTTTTCTATAGTAAGCTGTCCCTCTGTCCCTGATGTATCAGTCCTGTATCCTGTATCTTAGTAGTCATAATTTTTCCCCAAGTAGATGAATATTTGCAAGCAGCTTTATCTCCAGTCGTTACCTGTTCCTATAATTCTCATTCATCTTTGTGCCATGTCTCCAACTGAAATGTACCAGTTGTAGGAAAGTCTAGCACATGATTAGCCATCCATTCTAATAAACTCACCAATCAGACCCCTGATACATCCTGATTTTGCGTTTGTAGCGCATGTTGAAGGACATCCAGGGTTTGTCTTTGCTTAAGGGATAACTTCCCTCCCATGGTTCCCAATCGCTCACCTTTCGTTGGTGGTGGGCGCGCACTGTCCTGGTTCCCGGTCCTGTTTCCTGGTTCGATTGGGCTTCGCTACCAGAGCGGCTACTGCCTTTATAGGCACGCTGAAAGTCCCTGTTCCAGGGCGCCATTTGTAGCGAATGCGGTACGGACTCTCTTTTAAGGTGCAATGAGAGATGTTTATTACAAATTCAGGCTTGCGTTTATACTCGCTATGATGCTTGCTCAAGCATTTGTTGATTAGCTAAGTTAGTCATTACATAAGTGATGTGTTTTGTGTTCCCACCAAAGTCACTGCCATAAACACCTTTTTTGTCTATCACAAGCTGTCCCTCTGTCCTTGATGCATCAATCCTGTATCAACTCCTCTGTCCTTGATGTATCACATAGCATACAGTCCTTTGTTCTTGTATTTTTCCACTAATGCTTGTTCTCATGCTGTTGACTCTTGCAGTTTCTCATGTGCCCGGTCTTCCGTGTACTGACACAGAAGAGCGATCACGGAAGAGGATTGGAGCGCACCTGTGAGTCAAGCAGAGTCAAGAAAGAAGATGACAGTGGTGGACCTGTGAGTCAGGAGGGGACAAAAGAGGAGAAAGGTGATGGAGCTACGAGTCAAGAGTGAGGAGGAAGATGGGCAGGCTGAGCCAGCGAGAAGGAGAATGTATCCTTAAGCACAGGGAACGATCTGTGATTAGTGCGTCCCCCTCCCACCCCTAGAAACCGTGCTCGGGGGTAAAGTGGTAAAATGGGAGCAGGGGCTGTTGGCTGTGTTTTGGGAGGTGGGGGTGGTGAGCAGGGGCTGGGCTCTTGGACTTGGGAGCAGTTAAGGGAGCAGGGTGGTCATCCCTTGGGAGGTGTCTGTCTGCCAGCAGGTAAAGGAGGGGGAAGAGGATCCTGCCGGGGTGAGGGCCTGGCCAGCTCTCCACTCCCAGGGCTCTTGATGCTGGTGTGGTGTGTTGCTGTAAGTGCCAGGGGTGACTGGCAAAGAAAGTCTTTGTGGGGTGCATGCTGGGAAACTGTGCTGCTACGGAGGGGCTGGGTTGGTGGGAAGGCCTGTGCGGGGGGCCGGGGCCAAGGCAAGGTGGCCTTGTGGTGGGGTGTGGGGATGCGTCAGCGACCGGACTCGCCCCCTCGTGTGACTGTACGGGCCTGGGGTGGGTATATTTTTGTTTTCTGTGCATCTCTGTTCGGGTGGAGCAGCTCGCAAAGGCGAAAGCAAGAAAGAAGAGGAAGGTGGTGAACCTACGAGGAAGAGCGATCAAGAAAGAGGATTGGAGTGCATCTGCAAGTCAACAGGGATCAAGAAAGAAGATGACGGTGGTAGACCTGCGAGTCAGGAGGGATCAAGAAAGAAGAGGAGGAAGGTGATGGAGCTGCGAGTCAGGAGTGAGGAGGAAGAAAATGTCCCCCTTGGGACAGGGACCTCCCTGTAATCAGGACTGCGCCCTCCCACCCCTGGAAACTGCTCAGGGGCCCAGACATCCATGGGAAGGTTGTGTCCGACAACACGAGCCAGATCTTCAGCACTGGCTGCTGTTCAGCTGGGACCAGGGGCTGCTGGTGGGGTTTTGGGAGGCGGGGTGGGTGAGTAGAGGCTGGGCTTTTGTACTCATGAGTGGTTGAGAGAGAGGGCTGGACACCTCTTGGGAGGTGTCTTGTCTGTCTGCCATCAGCTAAAGGAGGGGGAAGAGGATCCTGCCGGGGTGAGGGCCTGGCCAGCTCTCCACTCCCAGGGCTCTTGATGCTGATGTGGTGTGTTGCTGTAAGTGCCAGGGGTGACTGGCAAAGAAAGTCTTTGTGGGGTGCATGCTGGGAAACTGTGCTGCTACGGAGGGGCTGGGTTGGTGGGAAGGCCTGTGCGGGGGGCCGGGGCCAAGGCAAGGTGGGCTTGCTGTGGGATGTGGGGATGCGTCAGCGACCGGACTCACCCCCTATGTGACTGTACGGGCTTGGGGTGGGTGTATTTCTGTCTTCAGGGCATTTCGGTTTGGGTGGAGCAGCTCACAAAGGCGAAAGCAAGAAAGGAAAGTAAGGTTGTGAACTTACGAGAAAGAGTGATCAAGAAAGAGGATTTGAGTTCATCCGGGAGTCGAGGGATCAAGAAAGAAGAGGAGGAAGGTGATGGACGTGCATATTGAAAATGAGAGGGAAGATGGGCAACCTGAAGCATGGAGCAAGGGAATGTCTCCTAGAACAAAGGGACCTTTCTGTAATCAGAGATCCCCCCTCCTACCCTACAAACTGAACAAAGAGGACTGCGAGAGGGAGCGCTCTGACAGGACAAGAGGTATCAGTAAATCTGGCAAGAGGACAGTGGGGGAAGCGCTCTGGCGGATCAACAAGTCTCAATATATGTGGCAAGAGGATGATGGGGGAGAGTTCACCAGTGGTTCAAAAGTCACCCAGAAAAAGGGGAAGAGGATGTCAAGGGGGGAGCGCTCTGGTCGATCACAAGACTCTCCTAAAAAACACACCAGGATGGTGGTGGGGGGGAATGTCCTATATGGGACAAGGGGTCCCGAGAAATCCAGCAAGAGGATGGTGGGGGGGAGCACTCCAGCAGACCAAGAATGTACTAAGGAAAGGCAAAAGGACGGCAGGAGGAGAGACCCAGTGGGTCAAGAGGTACCGAGAAATCCAGCAAGAGGACGACAGGGAGGAGCTCTTTAGCAGGCCAAAATCCCACTGAGGAAAGGCAAGAGGACAGCGGGGGAGAGCGCTCCAGTTCTTCAAGTGACTTCCCAGGCAGAAGGCAGGAGCATGGCGGGGCAGGACTGCGGCAGGTCAAGAATTCTCAGTCTGGCAATAGGATGGCGGGGAGGAGCGTTCCAGCGGGAGAAGAGCGCCCTGACTAGAGGCAAGACGAGGGTGAGGGAGAGCACTCGGACGTGTCAAGAAGACTCCCCCAAAAAGTGCAAGAGGAAGGCCGGTGGGGAGAGCAATCCAGCAGATCAGGAAGTCTCAATAAATGCGGTAAGAAGGTGGCAGGTGGGAGCTCCCCAGTGGTTCAAGAGGTCCCAAGATATCCAGCAAGAGAACTGTGAGGGTGAGCGCTCCAACAGGTCAAGCGGTGTCAAGAAATCCAGCAAGACAATGGTGGAAAACGCTCCGGTGAATCACAAGATTCCCCCCAAAAAAGGCAAGAGAATGGTGCAGGGGAGCACTCTGGTGGATCAAGAAGCACTCAGGAAAAGGGGAAGAAGATGGTGGGGGGGAGCACTCTGGTTGGTCACAAGACTCCCCCAGAAAACACAAGAGGGTGGCAGGGGGAACGCCCTAATGGGTCAAGAGGACCCAAGAAATCCAGCAAGAGGACGGCGAGGGGGAGCGCTCCAGCAGATCAGGAAGTCTCGATAAATGCGGTAAGAGGATGGCGGGTGGGAGCCCCCCCAGTGGTCCAAGAGATCCCAAGAAATCCAGCAAGAGGACGGCAAGGGGGAGCGCTCTGGCAGATCAGGACGTCTCAATAAATGCGGTAAAAGGATGGTGGGTGGGAGCCCCCCAGTGGTTCACAAGGTTCCAGGAAATCCAGCAAGAGGATGGCGTGGGGGAGCGCTGTGGCAGATGAAGAACCCTCAGTACATCTGGCAAGAGGACGGTGAGGGGGTGCTCTGATGGGTCAAGGTTGCTCTGAAAAAAGCCCAAGAGGGTGGTAAGGAGAAGCTCACCGGTGATTCACGAATCACCCAGAAAAAAGGGAAGAGGACAGTGCGGGGGAGCTCTTCAGTTGTTGAAGAGAATCCCCAGAAAAAGGCAGGAGGATGATGAGGGGGAACACTCTGGCGGGTCAAGAAGTCTCAATAAGTCCGGCAAGAAGACGGTGGGGAGGAGAGCTCGTGTGGGTCAAGAGGTCCCAAGAAACCCAGCAAGAGGACAGCAGGGGCGAGCGCTCCGGCAGATCAGGAAATCTCGATAAATGCAGTTAGAGGATGGTGGGTGTGAGCCCCTCAGTTGTTTAAGACGTCCCAAGAAATCCAGCAAGAGAACTGCGAGGGGGAGCGCTCCGGCAGGTCAAGCGATGTCAAGAAATCCAGCAAGACAATGGTGGAGAACTCTCCGGCGAGTCACAAGACTCTCCCAAAAAAGGCAAAAGAATGGTGCAGGGGAGCACTCTGGTGGATCAAGAAGCACCCAGGAAAAGGGGAAGAGGATGGTGGGGGGAAACGGCCTGGTTGGTCACAAGACTCCCCCAAAAACCACAAGAGGGTGGCAGGGGGAACGCCCTAATGGGTCAAGAAGTCCCAAGAAATCCAGCAAGAGGACGACAGGGAGGAGCTCTTTAGCAGGCCAAAATCCCACTGAGGAAAGGCAAGAGGACAGCGGGGGAGAGCGCTCCAGTTCTTCAAGTGACTTCCCAGGCAGAAGGCAGGAGCATGGCGGGGCAGGACTGCGGCAGGTCAAGAATTCTCAGTCTGGCAATAGGATGGCGGGGAGGAGCGTTCCAGCGGGAGAAGAGCGCCCTGACTAGAGGCAAGACAAGGGTGAGGGAGAGCGCTCGGATGTGTGAAGAAGACTCCCCCAAAAAAGTGCAAGAGGAAGGCCAGGGGGAGAGCAATCCAGCAGATCAGGAAGTCTCAATAAATGCGGTAAGAGGATGGGGGGTGGGAGCCCCCCCAGTGGTCCAAGAGATCCCAAGAAATCCAGCAAGAGGACGGCAAGGGGGAGCGCTCCAGCAGATCAGGAAATCTCGATAAATGCGGTTAGAGGATGGTGGGTGGGAGCCCCACAGTTGTTTAAGGCATCCCAAGAAATCCAGCAAGAGGACGGCGAGGGGGAACGCTCTGGCAGATCAGGACGTCTCAATAAATGCGGTAAGAGGATGGCGGGTGGGAGCCCCCCAGTGGTTCAAAATGTCCCAAGATATCCAGGAAGAG
Organism: Patagioenas fasciata; assembly: GCF_037038585.1. Classification (NCBI taxonomy): domain Eukaryota; kingdom Metazoa; phylum Chordata; class Aves; order Columbiformes; family Columbidae; genus Patagioenas; species Patagioenas fasciata. The sequence continues at coordinate 1,645,794 of NC_092525.1, read as the reverse complement.
AACTGTGAGGGGGAGCGCTCCGGCAGGTCAAGCGATGTCAACAAATCCAGCAAGACAATGGTGGAGAACGCTCCGGTGAGTCACAAGACTCCACCAAAAAAGGCAAGAGAATGGTTAGAGGATGGTAACAGGCAGCTTTGAGAGCACTCTGGTGGATCAAGAAGCACCCAGGAAAAGGGGAAGAGGATGGTGGGGGGAAACGGCCTGGTTGATCACAAGACTCCCCCAAAAACCACAAGAGGGTGGCAGGGGGAACGCCCTAAGGGGTCAAGAGGTTCCAAGAAATCCAGCAGGAGGACGGCGAGGGGGAGCGCTCCAGCAGGCTGAGATTGTACTAAAGAAAGGCAAAAGGACAGCAGGAGGAGAAACCCAGTGGGTCAAGAGGTCCCAAGAAATCCAGTGAGAGGACAACAGGGAGGAGTGCTCTGGCAGGCCAAAATCTCAGTGAAGAAAGGCAAGAGGACAGCAGGGGGGAGTGCTCCAGTTCTTCAAGTGACTTCCCAGTTAGAAGGCAGAAGGACGGTGGGGTAGCGCTGGGACAGGTCGAGAATTCTCAATCTGGCAATAGGACAGCAGGGAGGAGCATCCAGCGGGACAGGAGCGCCCTGAAAATAGGCAAGACAAGGGTGAGTGAGAGCACTCCGAGATGTCAAGAAGTGTCAAAAAATCTGGTAAAGGATGGCAGGGGGGAGTGCTGTGGATATTCAAGAGACTCCCCAGTAAAAGGCAAGAGGACGGCGCGGGGAAGTGCTCCAGCACGTCAAGATGGCACTGAAGAAAGGCAAGGTCACAGTGGGGGGGAGCATTCCCGTTGTTCCAATGGTTCAAAAGGTCCCAAGAAATCCAACAAGAGAACTGCGAGGGGGAGCGCTCTGGCAAGTCAAGCGGTGTCAATAACCCCAGCAAGGCAACGGCGGAGAGCGCTCTGGTGAGTCACGAGACTCCCCTACAAAGGACGAGAGGATGGTGGAGGGGAGCCCACCAGTGGTTCAAGCAGCACCCAGGAAAAGGGGAGGAGGCTGACGAGGGGCAGGCCTCTGGCGGGCCAAGATCGCTGAGGGAAGGTGCGGGGGAGCTTGCTGGTGGCTCAAGAGACCTCTAGAAAAAGGTAAGAGGGCGGCGGGGGGTGGGAGGGCGCCTCAGCTGGTGAAGAGGAACCCCGAAAACAAGGCAAGAGAATGTTGGTGGGGGGAGCGCTCTGGCGGTTCCAGAGGCTCCCCGAGATCCGCTCAGACGGCAGCGGGTAACGCGGCAGCTCAGCGTCAATCAAAGAAGAACAGGAAGGCGGTTGACCTGCAATTCCAGAGCGAGGAGGAAGACTGGCAACCCGAACGAGGAGCAGCAGAACTTGGCATGGCCTCTGAAATCCTCCTTTAATCTGGGCTCAGGTAAGCTGGAAGCAGGGGACATAGGCTGGGGTTTGGGAGGTGGGCAGGTGAGAAATGATCCGCATTTTTGATCTCCTGAGTGACTGAAGCGCCTGGGAGTTCATTTGGAGTCGTTGCCTTACTTGATTTTACACTGACTTTTGCATTATATTTTAATGACGTAGAATTTTCCGTTTTGACATCGAAACCTAAACTTCTTTGGAAATTCATCCTCTGTCCCTTCAGTCTCAGCTCGTGGCACTTCCACTGTCTCGTGGCCCGCGTTTCAATGTACATTAGATCGCTTCCTGGGCCTTGGATTTTAAGTAATGGTCCGTCACAAGTTTGTTTTTCTTGTCCTTAACAGGCAGCTTTGAGAGCTCTCTAAGGAAAAGTGATATCTTTTTACCTTGTTACTGCTCTTTCCATGTTACGAGCAGCCACCCTCTTTATGATCAGTCTCATGCTTTTCTTCCTTTCTTGCCCAGGTTCAGAATACCAGGAATTCCAAGCTTCAAGTTTCCTGTGGAACATTGCGGGAGACCTTGATAACGTGGCAATGAGGGAGGTGATGAAGAGAAACAATACCTGTTCCTTTCCCATTTCAAGACGTTATTTTTTACCTTCCTGGTAGCTGTGAGATGATTTGCAATCTTGCGCTAGCATCTGCCTGAAAGAGAACACGGACCCTTTGGGTGCCTCCTCAAGAAATACTTGCTCTATGGTTCTGGCGATGTCCAGGCTTCAAGGGTGGGGCATAGGGGAGTGTAAATCTTAGGGGGCCTCCCGGGATGTCTGCAGGTTTGGGTGACCCGTGGCTGGGACGGGGACGCCGAGGTTGTCAATCTTGCCCTGAATCTCTCGCTCCCTCTCTTGCAGCACCCGAGACCGAATGGAGGAGCAAGTGTACGGGAAGTTCCTGCGCCACGACACAGATCACATTTATCGCTCTCGCCCTGAGAGACCCGGAGAACCAAACCGTTCCCATCGTGCCTTGAAGCAGCCTCTGCTCACGCGCTTCTCCCAGGGAGAAGGCAGAATGGCAGTAGCTCGCCACGTTATAGCACAGGGTGCACACTCTGCAGCTTTCAAGCCCAGCTCTGCGTTAGCTCACCCCTGCAATTTTGCACCGCCCACGCAAATTTGAGTTGTCGCTGGTTGTTGCAGCGTTTGGCTTTGGTGAGGACAGCGTGTGTTTGTCAGCAGTTGGTGTAGGGTGGAATCTTGAGGAGAAAGTGATATTTCCGTGCCAGAACTGGTTGGTGTTTGCCTGGTATTGTGGTAGTTGTTCCCGCAGGTGATCAGTGCTGGAGTATTATTGCAGGATGAGGGGATTTTGAAGGCTTGTCTGTGAGATGCACTAGAGGCAGCAGTTGCAAGCGAAAGGCTGAGATTTGGAGAGTTTGTCGGTGGGTTTTGGACAGTTGTCAGTTGAAAGTTGGTTGTTTGCAGGTGAGGTGTAGAGCAGAGGGTGAAGCTGACTTTGCCTGGGCGGCGCAACTGGATGGGTGTGCAGAGCTGAGGAGAGCGGGCTTCTGCGGGTGACCCTAAAGCTGGAGAACCAGCCAGCGGCAGCTCCAGACACTCCCGCAGGGCCGGGCAGGGCCAGTGTCCTGGGGCACAGGGAGTGTGACCCTCCACAAGCACCAAACAGCAGGTGAGGACCGTGGGGATTTGTACTGAGCTATGATATCTCTAACCCATGAAACTGGGGTCCAGCCTGAGCAGGGCATGTGCGGAAGCTGTGCTGCAGCGGAGGGGCAGAGCTGAGGGGAAGGGCTGTGTGAGGGGCCGGGGCCAAGGCAAGGCGGGCACGCTGTGGGGTGTGGGGAGGTGTCAGCCCCCAGATTCAGCCCCCGTCTGACTGTAGTGCCCTGGGGCTGATGTAGCTCAGTCCTCTGTGTGTTTCTCTTCAGGTGGAGCAGCGTGCAAAGGAAAAGTAAGGAAGGAGGCGAACCTGTGAGGAAGAGTGATCGAGAAAGAGGATTGGAGGGCACCTGTGAGTCAAGAGGGATCAAGAAAGAAGACAACAGTGGTGGAACCGCAGGTCAGGAGAGCTCAAGGAAGGAGAAAGGTGATTGTGGCAGTATTCTGACATTGGGCCTATGAGAAACTGTGAGAGTTGACAGCGTGAGAACAATCATTAGTGGAATAACACAAGAAGCATGTACTGTATGCTACGTGATACATCGAGGACAGAGGGATTGGTACAGGAATGATACATCAAGGGGGATGACGGGGGTAGCTTGTGGTATAGACAACGATGCTTTTATGGCAGTACCAATATATCACTTATGTTATGACGAACTTACCAAATCAGCAAATGCTTGAGCAAGCATCATAGCGAGTATAAATGCAAACCTGAGTTTGTAACAAATGTCTCTTGTCTCACCTTAAAAGAGAGTCGGTGCCACATTCACTACAAATGGCACCCGAACAGGGACTTTGAGTGCGGCTGTAAAGGCAGCAGCCGTTCTGGTGGCAAAGCCCAATTGAACAAGGACAGGGAAACAGAGCCAGGAAACAGAAACCACAGCGTGCACCCATCAGCAAGAAAAGATGAGCAATTTGGAACCATAGGAGGGAAGTTATCCCTTGAACCAAACAAACCCTAGATGTCCTTCAACTTTTATTAAGAAAGCAAAATCACAATGTACCAGTAGTCCGATTAATGACTTTATAAGAAAGGCTTGCTGATCATGTGCTGGACTTTCCTACAACTGGAACATTTTAGTTGGAGGCATGGCAGAAAGTTGAACGAGAATTATATGAACAGGCAGCAACTGGAGATAAAGCTGCTTGTGAATATTTATCTACTTGGGCAAAAATTATGTCTGCTTTAATAGCGACTCAGAAGGAAGTAGTTGCGCGGGTTGCAACTAATTGTGAACCTTCTGCTCCTCCCTTGCCAGGGAAGGAGGGGGATCCTGTAGATAGATTAGGCAAAAATGCACTGACCACAGATGTAGTAGTGGATAAAGGATTGGCTGATAACAAAGCCCCTGCATGTACACTACAGTGAACACTTTTGGCAAATGATGGTTTGTGGGAGTCGCCTGACAAGCCCCTTGATCCTGGCCCGACGGACCCAGAGTAAGAGCCTGATTTATTCCCCCCGGATGTTACTTTGCAACTGAAAGTGCGCACTAATTAAACCATGTGGGATAAATGTAGAGAAGAGGCTTTGAAAACAGGAGACTCGAAAGTGGTTACGGCATGCCCAGTGATCTGTTGTGAACAGCAATCTCCAGGCTTTCAGCAGCTACCATATGATGTTGTAAAGGAATTACCAACATTAGCTAAAGAAAATGGGGTTACTTTATCATTTGTTATACATTTTTGAAGCATTAAGCTCCTCTTACGAACTTACTCCACATGACTGGCGTTCTTTGTTGAAAATGATCTTAACCATACAGTATATTGACTAGTAGTTATCTGATTTTTGGGAGAACTGTACTATAGAGACCGTTGATAATGCATATCGGATGAGATGGATTGATTGCAGTCCTTTAGCTGGGGAATGTGCCCACGCTTTGCCAGATAATCAAGTTGCGTAACCCAGAGAGATATATATGTGGTGTAATAGCAAAACTAGCAATGAAAGTGGTTCGGAAGTTACTGGAGGTTGGGAGAGATGCCAATACGTCCTTTTCAAAAATCTTGCAAGGATCACAGGAACCTTATGCGCTGTTTTTAGACCGCTTGCAAACTGCTTTGGAGAGACAAATTGATAATGACACAGCGCATGAGTTGTTACTAAAATAATTGGCTTTTGAGAATGCTAATGCTGATTGTCAGCGTGTGTTGCAGGATTTGGGGAATAGGGAAAGGTGTACTATAGCAGATATGAGAGTGTGTCAAAACATAAGTCAACTGAACATTATACCAGCTCTCTAGCTGCTGCTTTAGCAGCACAGTTACAAGTATTGGGAACAGAACTGAAATCGAATTGTTTTTGTTGTGGGACACTGGGTCGTGTAAAGAAAGATTACACAAAGTATGCACGCCAGACTTCGAAGGCTGTACCTCCTAGAGATCGTCCAAAATGGGGAAAGGGCAAGCACTGTGTGAGTGAACATCATTCAAGGATTAATGTAAAGGGGGAGCCAATTAACCCTTCCCAGGAGGTGGGGGACAGGACTTCCCCCACCCCCATCAAATAAATTCAAGTCTAAACTCATGACCCGAGATCTCTTCCCTGGAACAGCTGGAAGTGCAGGGCTGGACTTGGCTGCCAGCCCGTCAGTGATGATAATTAATTACTGCTGTGGTATTGCTTATTCCCAGAGGAGTGTGGGGGCCTTTAGTGCCTAGTGTGCATGCTTTGTTAATAGGTTGATCATCTACTACCAAATTGGGTTTGTTTGTTTTACCTGGAGTAATTGACTCTGATTATCAAGGTGAAATCAAAATTATGGCATGGACACCTGTGCCACCTTGCTACATCCTGAGGATGCCCCCAGATTTGCATTTTGTGTTCCTTCACTTAATCAAGAGGAGCCTATGAAGAGATAGCATTGGGTGGTATCACCACAAGGGATGAGAAATAGTCCAACCATTTGCAAGACAGTAGTTGCAGCAGCTGTACAACCTGTGAGGAAGCTGTACCCCTCAGCTTGTATCTGTCGTTATATGGATGATATCTTGCTTGTCATGTTATAAGAGCAGGAACTACAACAAGTAATGCAAGTCCTATGTAACGCTATACAAAAGGCTAGATTACAAATTGCACAAGAAAAAATTCAGAAAACTGCTCCATGGAAATATTTGGGGTGGCAAATAACAGAACAAGAAATCATTCCTTAGCCAGTACCTCTTAAATTCCATAATATCATGACCTTAAATGACTTACAAAATTGCTAGGAGCCATAAATTGGCTCCGACCTATTTTGGGCATTGCCACAGAGGAACTGTGTCTACTTTTTACACTTTTGAAAGGAGACCTGAATTTATTGTCTACTCAGGTATTGGATGACAAAGCTCAGCAGGCCATATAGAAAGTATTCGATGCTGTTGAACAAAAATAGGGATGGGGACGCAATTTGCAGCTGCCAGTTTGGCTGGCACTCATAGCCAATACCGTCCAACCGTTTGCAGTACCGTTTCAATGGGACAAGTCATTAAGTGATTCTTTAAGAGTTGGAATGGGTTTTTCTAGCTCACACACCAATGAAAACAGTTTGGATAATAAAAGAAATGTATGCAAACCCAATAATTAAAGGCAGAGAATGTTTATGTGCTATGTATGGGACAGACTTTGAATGTATATTTATTCCTACAACAAAGGAGAATTTGCAATGGTAATTAACTGAAGATGTGAATTTCCAGATTGCATTGGCAACATATGCAGGGAACATATCAGTTTATTACCCCCAACATAAACTGTGGGCTGAAATTGGTAATTTACCGTTGTAGGGCAAATGCTGCTGTCAGCAACGACCAGTAAGTGACAAGACTGTATTTACTGATGCCTTTGGTCGCTCACGTAAAGTTGTAATTATGTGGCTAAACTCAGATACCCAGTGTTCCAAACACAAGGTAGAAAAAGGAGACCAAGGGTCAAACAAGTTCTTGAGCTGACAGCTGTTAGGATCGCTTTTGAGTGTTCTGTAATGAGCCTTTGAATGTTGTAACTGACTCATATTATGCAGCTGGCATACTTAACCGCCTGGAAGCTTCTTTTCTGAAGGAAGAGGATAATCCTCTTTTGATGGCTGAATTGAGAATGCTATGGTTCCTAATAAATCATAGACGTCATGGTTTTTATGCAGCGCACATCCGCTCTCGCGCTGCCCTTCCAGGACCTCTTGTGGAAGGCAATAGGAGGGCCGATGCACGAGCTGTGCCGCTTACTGTGCCTAAAGCCTTGGAGCAAGGTAAATTATCACATAAACTCTTTCACCAGAATGCAAAGTCGTTAAAACGACAATTTCAAATTACAACGGATCAGGCCAGGAGCGTTCTTATGTCCTGCCCTGATTGCCAACAGTCAGCACCGGTGCCATCCAAAGAGGGTGTTAATCCAGGAGGGATTACTGACATTACGGCCAGCTGATGTAACGCGTTGTTCTGAAGTGGGTAAATACGTATGTGTTTCTGTAGACGCTCATTCCAGATTTCTCGTTGCGGCTGCACGCACTGGTGAAAGAGCACGGGACGTCTGTAAACAGTGGTTGGCGTGTTTTGCTGTTTCAGGAGTTCCAGGATATGTAAAACCAGAGGAAAGCGGAACGCACGCTGGATTAGAGGAGCGATCCCCCGAGTGCCCAGCGCGCCGTAATAAAAGTGCCTGCTTTTTAACACTTTCAAAACAGTGTTAGAGAGTCTGTTTGCCGACTTTTCGGTATCGTTTTCTGGCGACGAGGATGGGATAATCTGCCTGACCTCCCGTGGACCCCAGGATCTCTGGGACCTTGTGCCGGCACCGGGGAATTCCCGGAAGGGATCACGGATCCTCGGGCCAGCTCGAGACGTGGGTAAAACCCCATCAATGAGATAAGGCACTTTCATAGTCTGGTTTGTTTGCAGGCTGCCTGCGCGAGACGTGGGCAACACCAGCGCGTTGGGTCTGCGCATTTTGGTAAATTGGGTAAATTAAAAAGAAATAAAAAACTAAAGAGGAAAATGAGAAAACAATAAATAAAAGAGAAAAACAAGGGAACAGTAATTTGATAAAGGTACCTTTAGTGATTTTGCTGTTTGTGCCTTAGCAATTGTATAATTGTTTGTGTCTTTAGTGATTTGTTGTTACTTGTGTCTTGGGTGATTTTATAGTCCAATACTTACGGTTAACCAATTGTTTGTTATTGTGATTGTGAAATAGGTAGTGGACAAGGGACAGGAGGGATTCGAAAGAAGTCCCCCCCGGCTGTATTTTGTGACATTGGAAAAGGATCGTTTGACTCCCTGGGGAAAGCTACCAGGGGGAATCTGATTGAATATTGTAATTAATGGTGGCCACTGTAAAGAATATTAATATGCTGCACAGGTCTGGGTGGGTATACCTTGAGATGTGTAGTATAGCAATGCACTACATGTAATATATAGTAAGATATATGTTTTAAATCATATATTGTCTATTATATAATGCATATTACACAATACAAAATGTTACATACGCATTGTATTTGAAAAAGGACAATCAGGGAAAGAAATTGAAACCAGTAAAAGGTTTGTTGACGAACAGATATTGGTGTAGAATACACAGAGAACATTAGATCAGGATTGTCCCTTGGTGAATGCAGGGTGGCATCCTGATGTCCTTATATCGGGGGACAGGCTGAATTGGTATGGACAGTGCATTTTATACGGGATTGGACACGCTGTGCCTAAAGCTGTAAATACGCCAAAGCCTTCTGAGATAAAACAGGATCGTCTGTGCCTCATTTGCTACACCCCTTTACCTGTTTCCCAAATTGATTTAGACTGTATTTACCATTGTAAAAATAGAGCTTTCCCCCTTTAATTTTTGTCATGTATTGTAATTCATAGAGATATTGGAGCCCGTCCTACCTAAACTGTAGAAAAGACAGCAGCCATGTGTATTTTTAAATAAAGATTAAATCAAGTCTGCTAGCTCATTATCTTTAAGCGTTCTACTGTGATCACCTCCCTCCCAAGGTTTTGTGTCTATTGTATCAGGGCCTAACACCCACGGCCACAGTGGATGAATCACCATGGGCACAGCACCAGGACCCGCTTGTTGGTGTCCAGGGTATCCACTCCAGCAGACACTGTCAGTAAAAGAGCACATCATGGAACTGGAGAACCATCTAATTGTGTCATTATACACATTCACTGCTCTTTTTTCTGCTTTATACCCCTGGTAGCTTTTTAAAATGGCACAGTTTGAAAAGGATTTCTGTTTTGGCCCTGCACACGGAGGCTGATTTTCCTTTTCTAGGGCCTTCCACCCGGTTCACCGCACCCGTGTGATCACTGCGCTGCACGTGGGCAAAATCAGCTGTGCCCTGTGTTTCTCCCGTAAAATAGTAAGAACGCTAATACAATCGTGCCAGGAACTACCTTCACTGTGAATATTTGAAGGAACCCACTGCTAATGTATTGTTAATGGGTACTTGCATTGGGGATTAGATGCAACAAAAATCCATACTTTCTTTTATCCTTTGCTGTACAGGAGGTGGTTGAACTTTTCTATAGCAGATTCAATCACCTGTTGTAAAGCGAGATGGTTGTCTCCTGTGAGGAAGCAGGGTAGATTTACCCATGCTCTATAAGCACCATGGATGAGCTATATAGAGTAACAGCTTAAAAACAAACCAACCGACAACAAGAAGCTAACGATCAAAACAACAAAAGGAAAAAAACCCCAAACAAACCAACCCAAAAGCGCAGAGGCTCCTGAACGCCCCCTCTCAGTGCTGTGATGTCCGTTTCCAGGGAGCCCGTGGGGTGTCCCCACAACCGCAGACACAGGTGACCCGGCTGGGTGGTGCCAGCAGAGAACAGTTGGTGTGACCCAGCCCGCTGCGCTGCCCTGGGAAAGCCGGGGACAAAGGGCCGGGCCGGGGCATGGGGAGGTTGGTTCCAGCTCACGGATCAGCTCACAGCGACTGCGGAAACAGCCCCGAGCCGGGACGGGCCCGGCCGTGTGCTCCTGTCCCCCGCCGCGGGGGTCCTGGCTCTGGACATCGTTGCACAGGATCGTTTGAGAACCGTTCCTGAAGGATGCGCAGCGCCCAGAGCAGCAGCGCCTGCCCGGCTGCTGCTCAGCCGAGGGTAAGGGCTGGAACTGACCCTGTAGCAGCAGCAGAGCTGCCACAGCTGCGGGCGAGCCGAGTTACTGCTGCAGACAAGACACGGGGCACAGGGAGAGGCAATGTATTTTATTAGGACAGAAGGCATCTTTAGGAAAAAAACACATTTTAGCAATGTCGGGCTATTATCTTTTATCAGTGTGTCTGCCATGTGCGCGGCTCTGGGAAAGCGCGTTCGGGGAGCTCAGGCTGCCCACGGGTCAAGAAAAAGCGCCCGCGCTGCGGGGCCCGGGGGGCGCTGCGTGACCGCGCTCGGTGCTGCCGTCTGGTGGCCACCGCCCGGAACTGCAGCTGGGGAGCGGCGCCCGGTGCCCGTGCCGCGGGTAAGAGGGGGACTCTGCCACTGCGGGCGGCGTCGTGCCCGTCAGAAAGGGGGGGGCAGCGGTCGGACGAGCAGCCGGGAAAAAACGAGGCCCCCGGCTCTCCCGGGGAGGCCCCGCTGCGAGGGGAACGGGCGAGGCGGCGGCAGGAGGCGGCGGCGTCTCCTCGGTCCCGGGCACAGGGGAGAGAAACCTGCCAGCCGGAGCTCCTTAGGGCTCTCTCTGTTCACAATGAATTTAAGGGTAGGTGACCACCCGCCCCCCTTGTCAGCATAAAGCAAAGGAGCGCGGTTTGTTGTTTCCTTTCAAACGCGGCTGCTGGAAGCCGCGCGGGCAAAGGGCGTGGGGGTCCCGGCAGGGCGGAGAGCAGACGGGTGAGGGTGCAGAGCGGGCCAATCAGATGGCGCGGGAAGGCTGGGGGGGGGGGGCGGATCGCTGATAGGCTGCCAAGGCACGTCAATTGCCATTCTGTCCGCCACTCAGATTGCCGGAGGGGCGGGTGTCGGAGGCTCCGTACTGCGCATGAGCAAACTGCGAGTACTGATGGGCCGAGAGAATGGTGATTGACTGGTTCTCGGCAGCCAATCGTGTTGCGGAAGGGAGCGGGTGCTGCTGCCTCCCTACTGTGCATGCCCAAACTGCGAGCGCTGATAGGCGGAGAAAATGGTGATTGACGTGCCTAGGCAGGCTATCATTTTGCCGGAGGGGCGGAGCATCCAATAGAGGGACAGTGTGGGGGGGTGGAAAGCAGCCAATCAGCGCGGGTCCTGGCGAGCGGGTCCGTGGTGTCTCGGGGTGGGTACCGGGAATTAACGGGAACGGGGGTCGGGGCGGTTGCGGAGCGGTTGCTGCAACCGGCGCCCGGGGACCTGGAGGTAGGCGGCTCAGGGCAGCCCTTCGTGAGGTCCCCGGAGGCGGCAGAAAGGCAGAGGGGAAGGAGGCGACAGCCGGGAGCCTCCCGCCGCGGGACGGTGGGAGAGTGCGAGGGGAACGGAGCGGCGAAAGAGGCGGCAGGTGACTGCGTCCGCGGCGAGGGTGACCGTGCCGTTGGAACGGGGGGAGTGGGATGGGCCGGCGCGGTGAGGAGGCGTTCGGTTCGGTTTCCCCGCTGCCCTTACGGCCGAGCTGGCGAAGCTGGTGGGAGCGAAGGCGCGGTTGCAGGCTCGGTGGCGTGGCGGGTCGGGCGCCGCTTCGCCGGGAGCTCGGGGCGAGGCCCGGCGGGTTCTGTGTCCTGTACGTGCGGCTTTCGTTCCGCGGCTCTCTGTGTGCTTTTTTGTTTTGTCGCGTTTGTTTTCTGGGGTTTATTTTGCGGGGTTCCCGCGAAACGCGGCACGACCGCTCGCCCGGGACTGCCGCGGCGGTCTCAGTGCTGCCGCCCTGTGGCGAAACTCGGGTACTGCAGCCCACGGCCGGGGGAAGAGGCGCCGTTTGACCCGAAGCGGTCAGAAGTGCCAGAAACCAACGCCAGAACCGGCAGGAGCTGCGGCTTCGCAGTTCTGTCAGCATTGATCTTAGGACTCTGATTTTGATGCTAGTCGTTTTTACTTACATTACGCTACAGTGTTCTGTTTGGTACTGCTAGTGGGTAACAAATAATTGTGCTGTACCACAACGCGAGATGATAATATTTCGTAGATTTATACTGCCAAAGAGTTTGCAAGTATATTGAAAAGGGGGGAATTCAAGAGAAGCTACCAAGTTAATGTATATTGCGATGAAGTTATAGAAGATGTACCCTTCATTAACCGGTTCACGTGGGGTAAATGCTTTCTGACCGCCTGCACGATGAGGGGATGTTTTTCACGTTTTAGATCCTTCTGCACGACAAGAGGGAGACAGAAGATTTAATAACACATTGTTTAGAAGCTGAGAGCTTAGTTTATATTTAACTAATAGATGTGTTGTGAGTGAGAAACTAAACATTTATAAGTAACTTCATCAATTATTTCTTAGGCTAGATATATTGTATGTTCAAAATTTAAAACAATTGTAATTAATATGTAGCAGCTGTGTGACTATAAGCAATGCAAGAGTATCCAGTCGTGGGAGCACTTACAGAGGACGACCCCCAGAGCTCCCCAGTGCAGATGAAAGAAACATTGCCTGCTTAACGGTGTAATTGACTCTGCTGTCAAACTTATTTCTCCGTTTCAGTACGAGCCCATCCCGTGGCCTCACAGGGCTGTGTCCTGTGGCGGTGCTGTGGGGAAGGGGCGAGATGCTTTCCTGCACCGGTGGATGTGTTTGCTTTTATGCTGAGCGTGTCCTAAACGGTGTCAGTTTGTCTTAATGCTGTCTGGCGTTGCTGCAGTTGCTCTGGTTTTTTGAGGATGCCTTGTGTTTTGAGGTGGCCCGTTTCCCTCGAATCCTCCGTTAGCTCAGCTGCTCTCCTGTCCCTTCTTCTGACTAATTCCTCTGCTTTCTCCTGCTCTACTTTTTTCAGAGGCTGAACTCTAATTTGGAATTTCTGTGTTTCTGAGGGGGAGCTGTGAACGCCCGATGCTCAGCAGACCCCCCAGCCCAGGCGGGGAATGGAACCTGGGGAGCAGCGCCCAGGTGGGAGACGCGGCGCCGTCCTCCGTCCCCAGCGTGCGGCAGAGGAGCAGGAGGCGACAGCCGGCCGGGGGCAGACGCCGGGTGCGTCCCCAGCTCGCCAGAGCTCCCGCCGAGCCTCCTCCCGCGGCCCCGCTCGCCCCGTGCAGCCGCCCCCAGCTCCGGCAGCTCCTGCGAACCCGTCCCGTGTTCCTGGGCCGCTCCCAAGCCCCGTTGTGAAGGCAGCAAGCCGGCCCTCGGCACCTCTCCGGTGGCCCCTGCGGAAGGAGCAGGCTGGGGCAGGGGTGAGCTACGGTGCTAACGGCCGCTGCTTCTTCTCTCCCTCTCCCAGAGGCCGCGCTGAGGATGTGGCCGTTCACTCCCAGCCCAGGGGATGCCGTTGGCTGCGCCCGCCTCGGGCTGGCGAGGCTCGTCTGGCAGCGTGGCGGGAGAAGGGACAGGGGAGCACGTCCCGTGCGTGGACGGGGGCTGCTGCTGCTGGAGCCAGAGAGGTTGGGGAGAGGTAAAGAGGAAGAAATGCGGGGCCGTCGGCCCAATGTCCGCTTCCTGCAGCGGGCGAGAGAGCGAGCCCCTCTCTCCGGGTGGCGAAGGCTCCCTCTGCGCGGCGTGCGGCGGGCCGGGGGCCAACGTGCGCGGCAGGGTCCGTGCGCGTATCCTGGAGCGGGACGGCTGCCTGGCGAGCGAGCCAGCGAGGCTCCATGTCCCCGAAGCCTCGTCTCGTAGGAGCCCTGACACCCCACCGTGTTCTCCTAGGCTGAGGACGGCCGAGCGCCCCGAGTTACCGGAGAGGAAGGGAGGAGAGAAGGAGACGGGAGCGTCTGAGCTGTTAGAAGCCTCCTGGCAGCCACCGAAAGCGAGAGCCGCTGTGAGTCCCTGGCCCTCGGGGCCTCGTCCCCGGCTTGTGTGTCCTGGTGCCTCCCTGCCCCTCCTTGGTGGTGGTTTTGGTTTATTATTATTATTTTAAAATTTTGCTTCCCTATACCTCTCCTTTTCTCTCTATTTTTGTGTCCTGCTCCATCTTCTATAGCTGTTTTTCCCTTTTCCATATCTTTGTCTTGATCTGCATCAGTCTCTTTTTTTCCCCACAGTTTCTCTGGCCTGTTCCCTGCTGTTCTTTTCTTCTCAGTACCTGTACGTGCAGCTCTTATCTCCCACCTTCCTATCTCTCTTCTTCCTGCCTTGCCCTTCTCTCTCTATTCGTTTGTCTTGCTCACTGTTGCTGGCGTTTCTTGTTCAGCATCTCAGCGTTCCATTCCTCCTTCCTGTTCATCTCTTATTCTTTCTGACCTTTAATGCTGCTCCCTGTCCCATTGTTTCTCGCTGTATCCCTGTGTCCTGCTCCCTACCCACAGTCATATTCTTCCCTGTCCTGTTGGCCATCCCAGGTTTCTTCCTCCATCTCCATCCTCGCCCCATCTCTTGGTCCTGCTCCCTACCCACCCCGGTTCCTGTTTCTCTGCCCTTCTTCTTGTCTTACTCCTGGTTTCTCTGTCTTCTTCCCTCTTTGTTTTTGTTTCTCTGTCGCTCTGCCCTGCTCCCTGTCACTGCGTTTCCTCCTTCCTGTCTCTGTCCCGCAGCCCGGCGCCCACTTCTCCTTTGTCTGTCTCTCCCACTGCCCATTCTAGGATTTTTCCCACCGTCTCTGTCTCCTGCTCCTTGTCTCTCATTTTGGCCTCTTCTTCCCTTTGCCCTGCTCCCTGGCCCTTTTGCCCCTCTCTCTGTGTCACCTTGTCTTGCTCCCTGTCCCTATCTTTCTCTGGCAAGCTTACCCTCCTTTTCAAAGGAATCACAAAATCACTTTGTTGGAAAAGATAACTGCAATTTAAAATATCTTTACCCTTTGAAGAAACAGCCTGGAAAAGATAATTTTTGTTTTTTTCCAGTGGGGCGGTTCACGAGGACGGATGGGCTGCTGGGCTCTTCAATGACAGCATCCAGGGCGAGGAAGGAAATCTTGGCTATACTTGGGTGATATCTGTGTCTGTGTTCTGTGTGTATCTGGGAAAATGTGTTCTAGGGAACTCAGACTGCCAATGAGTCAAAAATGGCCTGGTTATCCAAAAAACGCAAACGCTCCAGTGGCCGTATCAACAGCTGTACTGAAGATGGTGCAAAATACTTTTTTCTCCACTCAACTGTAGCCTTCACAAGAAAAAAGGAAGTGTCAGGTTCCTCTCCAGCTTTGTTCTGAAGGGCTTTTCCTCTTTCAGCTGGATGTCTGCTGCCACCGTTTCACCGCGGTTGCCCCGTCTTCTGCTACAGAAGTACCAGACAGACAGAAGGAATCCAGAGCGGTCTGCCCGTACAAGGTACGGCTAGGACGCGTGTCTGCACTTTTCCTCAGGTACTTGTAGAGTGGACTTTAAAGTTAACATTAAGAATGCACCGACTCTCCTTCTATATTTTTAATACGAAATATTTTACCAGGAGTACTAAAAATAAGGTCTGTTCTGGAGCACGGTACACCTGTGCAGAGCTCACCTCCCTCTGGTTATTTTCTCTTCCTGAAAGCGTAATCTTCTGTTTCTGTGGGCTTACTATTGAATGATACTATGGAAATGATTTTGTACTAAAAGAGGAAAGGAGGTGTTTGTAAGAGTTCAGATGTCCAGAAGAAACAACCTGATTCAATGACAAATGCTTTGTTCTTTTTCACTCAATAGGTTTTTAAAATATCTTAGAATAGTACTCAAAAAGCTGACAGAGATACAAGCACCTGGGCAAATCGGTTTTGTTCTGCGTGTTTGCCAGGTGTTCCCAAGAAGCACTTTCAGCCTCGTAACTGGTGGCGGTGAGTCCATGTGTGATTTGGATGAGTTATTGTTTCAATAGTGACTTTTTTCTCTTAACCTACAGTGTGTAGTTCTGACTTCAGTTGGTAAGAAATCTTCCAAAACGGCAGCATTCCTCATTCCAAGAAGCTGCATTTTATGAACCTGCCCTCCGAGTGGATCTTCCCAGGTGATGTAGTGGGCAGTGGCCTCATCAACAACAGGACTGTTCATTTTCTTTGAAACAACCAACCAAAGTCCATTTCCTTCCGCAGAGCCCAGCACAGCAGGCCTGGCAAAGGTTGGTGGCACCGCTGGGCTTCGGGTTCCCGGTTGCGACAGTCGAGCTGTCACGGTCACAGAAACGTGTTCCCCTGTGTGCTGCAGTGCAGCCAAAAGTGTTCGTGAGTCTGACGCTCCTTTTTCGTAGCCTTATGCTGCACTGCAGGAATGGGGATATTTATTTATTTTTTAAAGTAAACCCATGTCTTCTATCTCACTGATTTTCCTATCAATGAAACTTAAAGCAAATAAAATGGTCTAATTTACATGTTGACTTCCATAGTTAAGAGTAATTGTTGAGTAGGTGCAGCATATAATTTATTAGGTGTACTTAAGCAGATGGGTATTTGTTCTAAAAACTGAAAAAGAGAGGCAACTGGATGCTATGAGTGTTTCCCCAATATCTGACAGCGTGCTCTGACGTACTTTGTTTCTGTCTGGCTCTCAGTGGCGCTTTTCCCTGGCAGGTCGGGGTGTCCCTCGTGCTTGAGCCGTGCAGCTGGCCACGTGTCCCTGCTCATCGTGCCACACGCCAAGTGTGAATCGATAGCTCTGTCTAAATATACATAAATGTAATAATATGATTGTAACAATATGCCAACATCTGCAAGTCTAGAAAGATATTTGTGTCCAAAGAGAAGGCTAAACAGGTGCGTAAGTATAAATGGATATTCTAGATAATAAGTGGTGATATATATAAGCATAAACAGATATTCTGTATAAGTTTAAGCAGATATATACATGTAAATGCATACGCAAGTGTGTAGATGTCTAAGTAGATATACATTACAGTGGAAATAGATGATATATATGAATCAAATATATTCCCTAAATACATACGTATGTGTAAAAAGAGACATAGGAGTCAATGTCAGTGATGTACAAGGTTTTTAAAATGCAAAGAAATTCTGTTTATAGAAAGGATTAAAAAACTCATCCTTACCCGGAAATGTCTCTGGCGGGTGCACTTGAGGGAAAGGCCTGAGCTGCCCCCAGGGAGCAGAACGGCACCCGCACCTGGTCAGCGGTGGGAGCAGGGGCTGGGGGGCTCTGTGTGCGAGCCAGACGCTTCGTTCCATAACTGCGGCAGCCGGGGAGCTGCTGCGAGCTCTCTGCTGAATGACTGACTGTGTGGTGATGGTTTTTACTACTCACAGGGCACTGGGCGAGCCCCATTTAGTTTTCTTGTAATCTAACTTAAGTAAAAGCGTACTGAATAGAATTAATCACCCGACTTACAAGGCTGTGTGTCGTCTTTGTGTTTGTGGTTTGTTTTTTTTTTTTTTTTGAATACGCTCTCTGCTTCATGTTGCTGGGAAAACCGTGTGCTGTAAAGTTCTGCTCATATTTACCAAAAGCAGCTACAGGTTACACTGGACATCTGTGAGATCAGGTGTGGTTTGTACTTCGCAGGGAAAGAAACAGAAAACAGGAAAAGAAATAGAACGAGAATTAATAGAAGTAGAAATAATAGAAATAGATGGGGTCGAATAGAAACAGAACAGAGCAGAGCGTCGTGCCGGATATGCAAATCTCCTCGGGGCTTGGGCAGGGAGGTGAGTAGGCGGGGAGAATGCAAATTGAGATTCGAAGCCTGCAAATCAGATTGCGAGAGATAAGAGCAGGGGCGGGGCGCATGGGAACGGCAGGCGGGGCGAGGATGGGGCGGAGAAATGCAAATCAGAGGCGTGGCTACGCAAATAGGGCACTAGAGAGCTCGAACGGGCCGCCGGGAGGTTCCGCCGAGGAGGGTTCTCTGGGTGGGGTGGTTCTCTAGAGCGGATTCTCTGTTCCGCGTTGTCCCGGGTGACTCGTTTGCTGTGGGTGATCCCGGGTGGTCACCCCGGTGCAGGTCACCCCCGCACGCACGCGGACGTTCAGCCCCGGTTCCGCGCATGCGCGGTGGCGCCCCGGTGCTCCCGCGGTGCACCGCCCGCCGGGTGTCGCTGGTGCTGCCGCCCGGTGGCCACAGCGCGGTACTGCAGCCCGGCGCGGGGAGTGCGGCATCGGGCTCAAACCAGAGCTCAAGCCCTGCGCTTGTGGGACGGCCTAGTAGAGCTGGGCTTCGGTTTGGAGGAGTTTTAATGCACGTGTTAAATTCCAGAGGAAAACTTTGTCTAGTCAGTTAATTGATGCGGTTTTAGTGGCATGTATTACATGTTAATATACAAAGCAGGGTTACAGTGTTCTGTAACATGCATAGGAGGACGTATATTTAAGACAATTCTAGATGTAAACAAGCATTATGGTTCTTATTGGGATATTTTGGCATCTAAACTCTTAAATGGGGGAAAACGTGTGAAGCTCCTGCTAGAACCGCTGCAGGCTGGTGAAGAATGAATGTGGGACAGATCACGTTTAGATGCTTCACTCCTGTCACTTTCAGTCCATAAGGAAGCCAAATAACATGTTTGTGATTTATAAACGTTACTTTAATGTTCATGGTTTTTGCAGGTCACACATCCCAGGGTCTCAGCTGCTGCAGTTCACATAATGTACAGTGAACAGGAGGCGCTGGGTGTCCCCAAAGCGCGCTTCAAATCTGTAGGGTACTCTTACCTGGAACCCTCATTTGACATTTACCGTCTTTGGTTTTCTGAGTGTATTCAACTAAGTAGTAGTTTATTTTTAATGCATCATATTCAATTTATGTTAAAACACTTTCTTTCTAATCTGTGAAAGTATGCAACGTGACTCAATATGTTTGAATTGTAATTATTGGCCAGGTGACACGTAGTGGAAATAATCTTTATTATGATAGTGATGTTTTTCTCAAGGATTTTGCTAAGAAAAGCGAATTTCTCAGATTAAATGGGTAGAAGTCAGCCAATACCTTTTTCAAAGAATGTGAGTTTGTCTCTACCTCTGTGACTAGTTGGAAGTATTCGGGTGTACATAATGTATACATTAAAAACAAATAAAGGCATCACTGATGTTCTGTTGTTGTGTATGGGTGTTTTTTCCTGTTGCTTCATAGTGGTCCAGACAAACTAAACAGAACACAACAGCAGAGTATGAGTCAGTGCACCTGGAGCTGGATCGTGTCATCTTGATCTTTATCACAAGAGACGTGTGATTCAATCACACTAAAAGAATATTACCAAATTGATATATGTCCACCTGTAAAATAATTGCTACATGCTTCGGTACAGTCTGTGTAGTTATGACAACATAATTTAGATAGCAGCAATTTTTAACCTGTTTTTTCCCTGGTAAATAATTTGTGAAGATAGAATGGAAGAAAAAGATTAACAAAAGTTTCACTAAATAATTGTGTTCATAAAAAAAAAAAAATAGATTTTGTTATGATTTCCATTCAATTTCTGATCTGTTTACTTTTGTTTTACAGTTATCTCAAAATTCCTGGATACAGAGCAACTACTTTCCATTTCGGCACAGGTTCCAAAGCAGGATAAGGTATGTTTCAAAATGCACCTTAGATGAGCAGTTACCTGGCTATATAAAAGTGTGGCACCTATGCATGATATGGTAGGAAAAAGACTGCGCCTTACAAAGACACGGACTAATGTTGTCATAGTCTGAGAGTATATCTTATTGTACAGCAGCAGGAGATTCTATAGGAGAACGTTAGAAACATTTGGGTTTGCTTCAATATCACGTTTATCTTAATTTATATAAACTGACTGCAAAAGCTGTTGACTTTTTCGTCACTCCCCACTCTCATTCTCTGTAAATGTTCATCCTGTTTGACAGTACCAGGATGAGAGAGGAATTTTCTTCACATCAGCATAAAAGGAAAAAGTGTTAACAGACATTTACTCTCTTATTTTTGGAGGTTAATACAATTTTTAATAGCCAAAAGAAAATTAGGCATCTTTCTTACTAGAAATTAAATACTTTCTTAGCTTTTAGGTAAGACAAATTAAGATAAATCAGTCTTTATTGTCTAGAAAGATCATTTTGAAAATGGTTCTTAAGAAGCACTCTTGACCTGGCTCGGCTGTGCTTGTAATGCAGATAAACCTGTATCGATCACTGAGTCAGCTGTGTGAACACGCGAGGTCAGCGATGAGACGTGGCTCTCGGTTCCCGTGACACAGATGCTGCACGAGCCAAGCGCAGGTTTTTCGTGCAGATGTTCCGTGTTCCCCCCGCACAGCACCGGACAGAAAACGAAGCACGTCCTGGCAGAGCATCAGCCAGAACAGTGTCTGGCAGCCCCTTCTGCGGGCGGTTCTCACCTCGGCCCGTGCTTTTCTGCTGGCCTGTGAATGCAAGGAGCAGCAATGTAGTGAAGAACTGATTCCTGTGAAGTTTTCCCAGGGTCCTGTCTTAGGGATTAAAAGAGTGCCCTGCTCTTATCTGTCACCTTCAATCACATGTCTTACCAGGTGCACCAAAATGAAATGTGGATAAAAGCGCTTATTGCTAAAAGCATAAATAGACAATAGAGCTATAAATGCTTATAACAAGATAGTTTCCTTGAAGGACAAGCAATAGTTGGTGTGTTGATGTTAAAGCTTCATCAGGAAGGCATTTTCTCCCTCAGCGCAGGTTCAGTCTGTGAGCGCGTTGTGCCCCGTGTTGCAGCCCCTGGAGCCTCAGGAGCTGGTGAACAGGGGAGGCTCCGTCACAGAGCGCCCGGGAGAGCTACTGAATGTTCTTCAGGTTCATGTTCCTTACAACCCCCTCTTTCCCCCTCAGGATTTATAGAGAATTTCACCTCTGAAGTCTTCTGGGAGCTGGAGACAGACAGAATCTTTGCCTTGAAAATCACTCCAGTGATCACTTCAGGATCTTTCAGAGAGAGATTTTGTTCATCAGACCTTGACTTGTATATTGATCTGTACGTTAACACGTGCACTACAAATATCAAACCAAGATAAACACGTGTAGCTCACTACTGGATCTGGGTTAGACCAGACACAGCAGTAACCGCTGTGCGCCTGAGGCAGCGGAACCTCAGCTTTTTTCTACCAAGCATATTGTAACCGTTCCATTATAAGTTGCATTTGTCTGCTGTACCTGAGTAGGATATTTCTGCCAATGCGTTGGAGGCTTCTGCTTGCCTGTGTTCGTGCTGGTGTGCCAGCATCCTAGGGACTTACAACTTTGTCACCTCTCCGTGTCTTCTCGCGGGCTGACTTGACTGCTTCCTCAATGACTTATCTAATGCCAGTTAAAGCAATCAGGTACAGGCTCGGTCAAGGTTGTAGTAAATGCAGAAAAATCTCTTTAATGACACATCAGAAAGCTGAATGTTTGTTGCTCCCAGCTTTCATTGCAGAGATCTGTAACACGAAGGAAAGATCAGGTGCGTGACTAAAGCTGGCTGGATGTCTTCGTGTATACAGAGGACCATGCACACCGAACTTGTAACTGCGCTGTTTCCAATCGCAACTGGCCACAATATAGCAGAGCATGTTATCAATGTTAATTCAAGAGCTAACTCTGTTGCTTTTATTAAATGCTGGATTGACCTATTCAGTGTGTTCCCCTCTCCATACAAGTTTTCATTGCAGAACGTCCCCAGCTGTCCGTGTGTGGGGAGGTGACTCCGATTCAGGTCCCCTTAGTTAGAAAAGAGTATATGGGGTACTCAAGGACCATAAACAAAAAAACCCCAACACCTTTTATTTTGCAGCTTGGCCCAATTAGCAGGAAGATTTACGCTACTTAAGCCAAATTGGTGAACAGTTTAACAGCCAAAGGGTTTACACAAAGGAGTTTTGTGGCTCTAAGCCTTAGGTTATACTGCTCATAGAGGGAGAGGAGATGAAATAAGGGTGTAGGAAAGGAAAAGAGAAGCAAAGAAGGAGAACGAAAGGCCCGTCCCCTCCCCTGTCAGCCCGCGGCCTTTGTCTGCGGGCCTCGGCTGGTGTTGGGATGTAAATCGCGATTCACCTTCTCCTGAGTGCCCCATCTGCTGCTGGACACGGTGTCCATACGGGATTGTTTTCGCTCTGAGTGACCCATCGCTGCGGGATGAGCTGTTGTTGCCATAATGTCTGAGACATAATTCTGTTGAGTCTCTGGCGCAGGAGGCAGATGGTGCTTGTCTGAAAAACCCCCAGTTTCAATCACTGCAAGTGTTCATGATTTGTTCAACATGAACGTTCTCTCATCCTAAGGGGGACTGTCAACTGGCAATCTTGGTGAGATGCGTTAACGGAGAAATCGTGTCATCGGTGAAATCAAGTGCTTCCTCTTATGAAATCTGTGTATATAAGCAAATTAAAGGTATCTGGACAAAACAAAACATCCTTAAGAGACCCTCCTGTCTCAGTCATTCTGGCCGGGGTCTGAGTGGCTGGAACATGAGGGTGGGCAGGATCAGGGCAGTGAGCAGCAGGGAACACCAAGAGTCACTCGTCCTTTCTTCTCAGGGCAGCACCGCACTGTGATCATCTGCAGTGCTCAGAATCCTGTGATTTAACAGCACAAATTCTTCTATCATGCAATAGTTCCCACATCTGGTATCTTCTCAGCCAGGAACAAGATGGGTTTAGGGAGGGGATTGCAGATGTAAAGCGTTACCCGCAGTGTGTGGAAAGAAGATGCTCAGAGCCATGAACTGGTTGAGAACTGGGGGTCCCCGGTCTGCAGTTGGTGTTTTGTCTGCTCATCAGACACTGGCGCTAAGTGCTCAAGCAAACTTTCCTTTCCACAGTCAGGCCCACCTGGGAGTTGGTTGAATGCATGAGCTGTCTTTAAAGAACACGTGAATTTATCTGATTCTCCGCTGGATTTTTTTCCCCCGTAGCTTTATGCCACCAGATTTGTTGCATTAATATGTTACTTACATAATTCCCTGCAGACCCACCTCTCAAGCCTCTTGTCATGTTACTTACCTGACACATTCAATGCCTATACATCTCAGTAACAGTGTGCATCTTTGTACAACACAAACATGTGCGTGTGTGTATGCACATAAAGGTATGTAATTTGGGTCAAATCTTTATTTGCTGTATGTAGGTATGATAACACAACTTGCAGAAAAACACAACCTACCAATGAAAACAAGTTTCAGTTCTGCCCATGGGTGTTTTACCCGGATGACTGTTGATTGTTCACCGTTACCCACCGGCGTCCTTTAAAACTCAAAAAGGTATTGGGACTAGATTTGTTTTTTCATAACATGTTTGTATACTTAATGTATAATACATTAATAAAGTGCACATTATACAGTAATTTAAGCAACAAAATAATTTCAGTGGAGATTTCTGGAAGTAAATGAAGGTATAACTGACGTATTTTATAGCTGCCCAATTTGTAGTTAATATGGTCAAAAATGTGCGATTACATGCAGTTATGTTGTGTGTAGATGTGCAGTTGTATACCTTGCTGATAAGTGCATCCTATTGTGGGTATTTTCATAAGAATTGATATGGGAAAATGAATCCAGGTGGTGTTTCTTCCACTCCCCCCTCCCATATTGTTGTGTTTGCTCTTCAGAAACTGTTTCTGATAATACGGCAAGTTGTTATTGTTGGTTTGAATTCCCTGTAGATCACTGAAATGAAACACACACAGCTTCATTTCAGCAGGTTTAATAGAAATGAATGGGAGATATCAGGAGACCCTGAGGGAAATGTATCACATGAACTACTTGTGAGACCATTTAAAACTATTTATTATGTGCTAACTACACTTATTTTGTCCAATTAATAGCTAATTGCACGCTTTCTTAAAGCTATCTTTCTGTTGAGTTATGGCTCCTTACAGAAATAATCCAAAGCACACTGATCCAGTGTCCTTCTTGAGTCAAAAAACCCTCACAAAGTGTGTTTTATTAAACATGACTACAAACATATAGGCATTTATCAGTAAGGGTGGCCTTCAAATTTACTGATTTTTATGGGTGAATTATCTACACAAAGTGACACAATGCATTAATTCTGTAATGCAGAATGGTTACTTTTAGTCCGTTCCTTGCGTTTCCAGCAGAACTGTCTGTTCTGTGTTGTCCTTGCTGCGGGTCGGTTGCTCTGCCGTCTGGTTCAGGAGACTCACTGAGGGTAATGTCGCATGTCAATTTTATGGACATTCTTTCTAGAAACTCTGTGGGGTTTCTATTAACGTGAGGGCCTAGGGGAATTAGAGTTGCATTTGACGTATTGATAAAACACACTTGATTCCATAGCTGTATGTTTAGTTCATTCTCTTGTGAAGCTTTCCTATGAGCTGTTGGCATTTGAGCTGTGTGTCCTGTGTCTGATAGCAGAATTTGACCTGAGATGACGGTATAAACTTGGAATTTGCTTCAAATAAATATGTGCATTTGCCTGTATCTGGCAGAGATGATTGCATTTTATGAGTAACCTCCTATCCTGATGTATGGAGTATGAACTTTATGAGCTTGCTTTGTTTCTCCAAGTTGTGTAAAGTGACAGTATGTGCTGTGCAACAGTTAAATCAGTGTCTCTTTTCAGAATAGTGTGTAAAGTATTGAACAAGACCCGTGAGCGTGTTCATTGTCTGTACAAACTCTGACACCGTGTCGGTGCTGGATTTGCTGCTCTCATTGCCCACGCCTGCACTCTGTCTGATGATGGTGAGTTTCTCCATTGATGACATGATCATGGCCAGATAAAGACCCTCCTGGTGGAGAATAACCAGGCTGTTTGGTCTGGTTCCCCAACTGCTAAGCCCACGCGACGACTTTTTTTGGTCTCCGTAGGCTCTAGGTGGGTGTCTCTGGTCTGTCATTGCTGCTTTTGTGCTGATCTTCTTTCTGTCTCCATTCACTGGAATCACATCCTCCATTCAACTGCTGCAAGTCTGCACAGCCAGTCTGTTCAAGACAGCCAGTTTAAGCGTATTCTATTCAAAAGAAAGAAGTCTTTGGACACTCTGAGTTTACAGCTCTGTTCCGAAAGGGCACAAGTTAATACAGGTGGATCAACATTATGTAAATGCCATAGGACAAAATGTGGCTACTGTTGTTTATCTGCTACAATTTCTGCAGCATTTTCAGACAATTTTAAAAGTAGACTCTTGTAAGGAATCCAGGATCTTGTGCTTACCTGCATATTGCTCATTCTGCACATTGTCTTCAATTAATGCTGACCTGAGGTATTTATCTGCAGTACAACACAGTGTAGATACTAAATCAGGTCTGGAAGCCATCTCAGGAGATGTATTAGCTCATAATTACATCAAAAATAGAAGGAATGCTACTTCCTTGTTTCCTGTGCTTATTGTAATAAGGCACATATGTGGTAGCAAGAGTTCGTGACCCCCATACTTCATATGCTTATAGCAGTGTACAAATAAGTTATTAAAATTAAACTGGCTTTCAGATCTTCTGTTTTAATTACTTTTCCAATTTGACTCTTTGTGTTTTTCTTTATCACTGGAGTCCAACCCCACTCACTGTCCCGCGACTGGGGACTCCAGACAAGGCGACACAGACGTGGGGGTGGCTGCACAGTGGAGCTCAGCGGACTTGAGAACCACTCAGCTGGTGTGAGGATCAGAGACGTACAAAGCAACTTTGCTTTTTAAATGATGAGGATGATGTGCTTTGTTTTGGAAGACATCAGATTTTGAATGTTTAAGGAAGCTGTAACTACCTCGATGTTTCCTTCTTACCGCAGTCGGATTTCTGGTTCTGTCTGTCGAGTTGTGCTCCTCTCCCGCACCAAGTGGTGATCGTGGGGCTCAGGGTGAGGGGGGGCAAGGAGGGCGGGGGTGTCCGTGGACTTGAATAAGTTTTGTTTGGGGTTTTTTAGACGCCTCTGTTGACACATTGTATAAAAACTGATTGCTGCAGTGCTAATGAATGAACAGGATGATAAGCAACAGATTTGAGAACCTGTTTGGGTTTTGGTTTATTGAAAAATTATTATTTAACTCAAAAAGCAATAAGATCTTGCAGTGGTCTTCTAATACTTACTGGTAGCTTTTTAATGTACTGGTTTGGAACTTTGAGATTATATTTGATATGAAGTGGCTGTTCCATCGTGGAATATTGCAGGAGTAAACTCTTGCATTTCAGCATTCCTGGCAGATCTGCAGCTTGATAAAGACCTGAGGCTGTTTAGTTTAATCAGACTTTTGTAGATCCCACCTTCACTGTTCAAAGCACTGGCTGTCAATGTGTTTTCTGGTGTTGTCACTTCTTTCTGAACAAAGACGACAGAGGTACACAGCTCTACTGGTATTGTCTGTTTTATTTAAACATGGAACTTTAACTTGAAAGCTTAGAGAGCTGTGGTCTGTGGTATATCTTTGTAATGTTTGTAAATTCTTATGCAGATACTCTTATGCCAACCAGCACGAACTTTTGTGAGTGTGAACTGCTGTGCAGTTAGAAAGAAGAAAGGTGTGTGAGCTAAACCAGCAGGAAGGCTGCAGCCGTGTAACCTGAGGGGTGCAAACGGCACGAAACGGGCTGCAGCGGCGGAGCCCTCGGTCCCGGGCTGTCCCGGGCAGGCGGCAGAGCCCTCGGTCCCGGGCAGACGCAGCCTGAAAGCTCCCGGCCCCGCCCTGCGGGCGGACAGCGCCGCTCTGCGGCCGCCGGTGGCTCCGGGACGGGAGGCGAGGGGCAGGGGGGGCCAGTGCCGGGCGCGGAGGCGGGGGGGGGGGGGCGCAGCCCGGTGGCGGACGCGGACGGGATTGGCTCCTGCGCGGGATGGGCGGGGACACGCTGCGTAAGTGCGCGGGCCGCGGAGCGCGTGCCGGCGGTGCGGCGGCTGGAGCAGCGCGGGAGGAATGGCGGGGCCGGCGGTGAGCGAGGGGCGGGCGGACAGTGGGGAGACTGGACGGGGACGGCCCGGGACCGGCTGAGGGGCGAGGCTGGAGGGTGACAGACGGGCTGGTTTCGGAAGGAGGAAGGCGAGGGGCAGCCAGCCGCAACAGCGCGGCCCCAGGCCGGGGCGAGGGGGAAACACGCGGGCGGCTGTGAGGGAAGGGAGCCCCGCGCTGAGCGCTGCGCGGGGCTCGGGCGGGGCCGTGGGGCGGAGGGGGGAGCCCCCGTAGTGACACAGGACAGAGGGAGGAAAGCGAGCGGGAGGGGGCAGCGGCGGGTCGGGAGCGCCAAGGGGGGGCGCGAGGGGCGGGGGGGGCCGGGAACGGAGGGAGCGGCGGAGGAACCTGAGGGCGGGACGGCGCGGGAGGAGCTTAGGTGGGAAAAGCTGAGGTACCTCGGGGAGGGGATGATATCGGGGGAGGCTTTGACAGGAAAGGCTGAGGTACCTCGGGGTGGGGATGATATCGGGGGAGGCTTTGACAGGAAAGGCTGAGGTACCTCGGGAAGGGGATGATATCGGGGGAGGTTTTGACAGGAAAGGCTGAGGTACCTCGGGGAGGGGATGATATCGGGGGAGGCTTTGACAGGAAAGGCTGAGGTACCTCGGGGTGGGGATGATATCGGGGGAGGCTTTGACAGGAAAGGCTGAGGTACCTCGGGGTGGGGATGATATCGGGGGAGGTTTTGACAGGAAAGGCTGAGCTACCTCGGGAAGGGGATGATATCGGGGGAGGCTTTGACGGGAATGGCTGAGGTACCTCAGGGAGGGGATGATATTGGGGGAGGCTTTGACGAGAAAGGCTGAGGTACCTCAGGGAGGTGATGACATCGGGGGAGGCTTTGGCGGGAAAGGGTGAGGGACTTAAAGGAGAGGACGGAAGGGAGAGAGGTTTTGGTGGTAAAGGCTGAGGTACCTCAGGGAGGAGATGGCATCGCAGAGGCTGCAGTGGGAAATGCTGAGGTAGCTCTGGGACGGGATGGCACTAAGGTGTGGTTTCAAAGGGAAATGCTGAGGTACTTTGAGGAAAGGATGCTGGGCTAGGAACTATGAACACATCAGATCGGTTAAGAGAATGTTGATGACAGAAATTTATACAGTAAAGTATTCCAGCAAAGACAGGGAGATGAGCAAAACTTATATCAGGCCTCCTAGGATTCCTGCAGGTTAGGGGTCAGGGATGATGAGGTTGTTAACTCGGTCCTAACTTTTTCTTTCTCTCCCTCTCTTGCAGCACCAGACTGAATGGAGAAGCAAGTGGATGGGAAGTTCCTGCGCCACGACACAGACCACATTTATTACTCTCGCCTCCGAGACCCGGAGAACCGAACCGTTCTCATCGTGCCTTGAAGCAACCTCTGCTCATGCGCTTCTCCCAGGGAGAAGGCAGAATGGGAGTGACTCGCCACGTTAAACAACAGGGTGTACACTCTGCAGCTTTCAAGCCCAGCTCTGCATTAGCTCACCCCTGCAATTTTGCACCGCCCACGCAAATTTGAGTTGTCGCTGGTTGTTGCAGCGTTTGGCTTTGGTGAGGACAGCGTGTGTTTGTCAGCAGTTGGTGTAGGGTGGAATCTTGAGGAGAAAGTGATATTTCCGTGCCAGAAGTGGTTGGTGTTTGCATGGTATTGTGGTAGTTGTTCCCGCAGGTGATCAGTGCTGGAGTGTTATTGCAGGATGAGGGGATTTTGAAGGCTTGTCTGTGAGATGCACTAGAGGCAGCAGTTGCAAACGAAAGGCTGAGGTGTGGAGAGTTTGTCGGTGGGTTTTGGACAGTTGTCAGTTGAAGAGTTGGTTGTTTGCAGGTGAGGTGTAGAGCAGAGGGTGAAGCTGACTTTGCCTGGGCGGCGCAACTGGATGGGTGTGCAGAGCTGAGGAGAGCGGGCTTCTGCGGGTGACCCTAAAGCTGGAGAACCAGCCAGCGGCAGCTCCAGACAGTCCCGCTGCCGAGCTTGGCCGTGTAGGGCCAGTGCCCTGGGGCACAGGGAGTGTGACCCTCCGCAAGCACCAAACAGCAGGTGAGGACTGTGGGGATTTGTACTGAGCTATGATATCTCTAAGGCATGTGCGAGGGGCCGGGGCCAAGGCAAGGTGGGCTCGTTGTGGGGTGTGGGGAGGTGTCAGCCCCCGGACTCAGCCCCTGTCTGATTGTAGTGCCCTTGGGCTGGTGTAGCTCAGTCCTCTGTGTGTTTCTCTTCAGGTGGAGCAGCGTGCAAAGGAAAAGCAAGGAAGGAGAGGAAGGTGGTGAACCTATGAGGAAGAGTGTAGCGAATCTGGCGTGGACTCACGGTAAGGTGCCATGAGAGACATTTATTACAAACTCAGGTTTGCATTTATACTCGCTATGATGCTTGCTCAAGCATTTGCTCTTTAGCTAAGTTAGACATGACATGAGCGATGTAACTGCCATATACGCATTTTTTTCTATAGTAAGCTGTCCCTCTGTCCCTGATGTATCAGTCCTGTATCCTGTATCTTAGTAGTCATAATTTTTCCCCAAGTAGATGAATATTTTGCAAGCAGCTTTATCTCCAGTCGTTACCTGTTCATATAATTCTCATTCATCTTTGTGCCATGTCTCCAACTGAAATGTACCAGTTGTAGGAAAGTCTAGCACATGATTAGCAATCCATTCTAATAAACTCACCAATCAGACCCCTGATACATCCTGATTTTGCGTTTGTAGCGCATGTTGAAGGACATCCAGGGTTTGTCTTTGCTTAAGGGATAACTTCCCTCCCATGGTTCCCAATCGCTCACCTTTCGTTGGTGGTGGGCGTGCACTGTCCTGGTTCCCGGTCCTGTTTCCTGGTTCGATTGGGCTTCGCTACCAGAGCGGCTACTGCCTTTATAGGCACGCTGAAAGTCCCTGTTCCAGGGCGCCATTTGTAGCGAATGCGGTACGGACTCTCTTTTAAGGTGCAATGAGAGATGTTTATTACAAATCAGGCTTGCGTTTATACTCGCTATGATGCTTGCTCAAGCATTTGTTGATTAGCTAAGTTAGTCATTACATAAGTGATGTGTTTTGTGTTCCCACCAAAGTCACTGCCATAAACACCTTTTTTGTCTATCACAAGCTGTCCCTCTGTCCTTGATGCATCAATCCTGTATCAACTCCTCTGTCCTTGATGTATCACATAGCATACAGTCCTTTGTTCTTGTATTTTTCCACTAATGCTTGTTCTCATGCTGTTGACTCTTGCAGTTTCTCATGTGCCCGGTCTTCCGTGTACTGACACAGAAGAGCGATCACGAAAGAGGATTGGAGCTACGAGTCAAGAGTGAGGAGGAAGATGGGCAGGCTGAGCCAGCGAGAAGGAGAATGTATCCTTAAGCACAGGGAACGATCTGTGATTAGTGCGTCCCCCTCCCACCCCTAGAAACCGTGCTCGGGGGTAAAGTGGTAAAATGGGAGCAGGGGCTGTTGGCTGTGTTTTGGGAGGTGGGGGTGGTGAGCAGGGGCTGGGCTCTTGGACTTGGGAGCAGTTAAGGGAGCAGGGTGGTCATCCCTTGGGAGGTGTCTGTCTGCCAGCAGGTAAAGGAGGGGGAAGAGGATCCTGCCGGGGTGAGGGCCTGGCCAGCTCTCCACTCCCAGGGCTCTTGATGCTGGTGTGGTGTGTTGCTGTAAGTGCCAGGGGTGACTGGCAAAGAAAGTCTTTGTGGGGTGCATGCTGGGAAACTGTGCTGCTACGGAGGGGCTGGGTTGGTGGGAAGGCCTGTGCGGGGGGCCGGGGCCAAGGCAAGGTGGACTTGTGGTGGGGTGTATGCTGGGAAACTGTGCTGCTACGGAGGGGCTGGGTTGGTGGGAAGGCCTGTGCGGGGGGCCGGGGCCAAGGCAAGGTGGCCTTGTGGTGGGGTGTGGGGATGCGTCAGCGACCGGACTCGCCCCCTCGTGTGACTGTACGGGCCTGGGGTGGGTATACTTTTGTTTTCTGTGCATCTCTGTTCGGGTGGAGCAGCTCGCAAAGGCGAAAGCAAGAAAGAAGAGGAAGGTGGTGAACCTACGAGGAAGAGCGATCAAGAAAGAGGATTGGAGTGCATCTGCAAGTCAACAGGGATCAAGAAAGAAGATGACGGTGGTAGAGCTGCGAGTCAGGAGGGATCAAGAAAGAAGAGGAGGAAGGTGATGGAGCTGCGACTCAGGAGTGAGGAGGAAGAAAATGTCCCCCTTGGGACAGGGACCTCCCTGTAATCAGGACTGCGCCCTCCCACCCCTGGAAACTGCTCAGGGGCCCAGACATCCATGGGAAGGTTGTGTCCGACAACACGAGCCAGATCTTCAGCACTGGCTGCTGTTCAGCTGGGACCAGGGGCTGCTGGTGGGGTTTTGGGAGGCGGGGTGGGTGAGTAGAGGCTGGGCTTTTGTACTCATGAGTGGTTGAGAGAGAGGACTGGACACCTCTTGGGAGGTGTCTTGTCTGTCTGCCATCAGCTAAAGGAGGGGGAAGAGGATCCTGCCGGGGTGAGGGCCTGGCCAGCTCTCCACTCCCAGGGCTCTTGATGCTGATGTGGTGTGTTGCTGTAAGTGCCAGGGGTGACTGGCAAAGAAAGTCTTTGTGGGGTGCATGCTGGGAAACTGTGCTGCTACGGAGGGGCTGGGTTGGTGGGAAGGCCTGTGCGGGGGGCCGGGGCCAAGGCAAGGTGGGCTTGCTGTGGGATGTGGGGATGCGTCAGCGAGCGGACTCACCCCCTATGTGACTGTACGGGCTTGGGGTGGGTGTATTTCTGTCTTCAGGGCATTTCGGTTTGGGTGGAGCAGCTCACAAAGGCGAAAGCAAGAAAGG
The DNA here is from genome assembly GCF_037038585.1 of Patagioenas fasciata. Classification (NCBI taxonomy): domain Eukaryota; kingdom Metazoa; phylum Chordata; class Aves; order Columbiformes; family Columbidae; genus Patagioenas; species Patagioenas fasciata. Next base: position 1,614,225 of record NC_092525.1, on the reverse strand, counting down.
AAAGTAAGGTTGTGAACTTACGAGAAAGAGTGATCAAGAAAGAGGATTTGAGTTCATGCGGGAGTCGAGGGATCAAGAAAGAAGAGGAGGAAGGTGATGGACGTGCATATTGAAAATGAGAGGGAAGATGGGCAACCTGAAGCATGGAGCAAGGGAATGTCTCCTAGAACAAAGGGACCTTTCTGTAATCAGAGATCCCCCCTCCTACCCTACAAACTGAACAAAGAGGACTGCGAGAGGGAGCGCTCTGACAGGACAAGAGGTATCAGTAAATCTGGCAAGAGGACAGTGGGGGAAGCGCTCTGGCGGATCAACAAGTCTCAATATATGTGGCAAGAGGATGATGGGGGAGAGTTCACCAGTGGTTCAAAAGTCACCCAGAAAAAGGGGAAGAGGATGTCAAGGGGGGAGCGCTCTGGTCGATCACAAGACTCTCCTAAAAAACACACCAGGATGGTGGTGGCGGGGAATGTCCTATATGGGACAAGGGGTCCCGAGAAATCCAGCAAGAGGATGGTGGGGGGGAGCACTCCAGCAGACCAAGAATGTACTAAGGAAAGGCAAAAGGACGGCAGGAGGAGAGACCCAGTGGGTCAAGAGGTACCGAGAAATCCAGCAAGAGGACGACAGGGAGGAGCTCTTTAGCAGGCCAAAATCCCACTGAGGAAAGGCAAGAGGACAGCGGGGGAGAGCGCTCCAGTTCTTCAAGTGACTTCCCAGGCAGAAGGCAGGAGCATGGCGGGGCAGGACTGCGGCAGGTCAAGAATTCTCAGTCTGGCAATAGGATGGCGGGGAGGAGCGTTCCAGCGGGAGAAGAGCGCCCTGACTAGAGGCAAGACGAGGGTGAGGGAGAGCACTCGGACGTGTCAAGAAGACTCCCCCAAAAAGTGCAAGAGGAAGGCCGGTGGGGAGAGCAATCCAGCAGATCAGGAAGTCTCAATAAATGCGGTAAGAAGGTGGCAGGTGGGAGCTCCCCAGTGGTTCAAGAGGTCCCAAGATATCCAGCAAGAGAACTGTGAGGGTGAGCGCTCCAACAGGTCAAGCGGTGTCAAGAAATCCAGCAAGACAATGGTGGAAAACGCTCCGGTGAATCACAAGATTCCCCCCAAAAAAGGCAAGAGAATGGTGCAGGGGAGCACTCTGGTGGATCAAGAAGCACTCAGGAAAAGGGGAAGAAGATGGTGGGGGGGAGCACTCTGGTTGGTCACAAGACTCCCCCAGAAAACACAAGAGGGTGGCAGGGGGAACGCCCTAATGGGTCAAGAGGACCCAAGAAATCCAGCAAGAGGACGGCGAGGGGGAGCGCTCCAGCAGATCAGGAAGTCTCGATAAATGCGGTAAGAGGATGGCGGGTGGGAGCCCCCCCAGTGGTCCAAGAGATCCCAAGAAATCCAGCAAGAGGACGGCAAGGGGGAGCGCTCTGGCAGATCAGGACGTCTCAATAAATGCGGTAAAAGGATGGTGGGTGGGAGCCCCCCAGTGGTTCACAAGGTTCCAGGAAATCCAGCAAGAGGATGGCGTGGGGGAGCGCTGTGGCAGATGAAGAACCCTCAGTACATCTGGCAAGAGGACGGTGAGGGGGTGCTCTGATGGGTCAAGGTTGCTCTGAAAAAAGCCCAAGAGGGTGGTAAGGAGAAGCTCACCGGTGATTCACGAATCACCCAGAAAAAAGGGAAGAGGACAGTGCGGGGGAGCTCTTCAGTTGTTGAAGAGAATCCCCAGAAAAAGGCAGGAGGATGATGAGGGGGAACACTCTGGCGGGTCAAGAAGTCTCAATAAGTCCGGCAAGAAGACGGTGGGGAGGAGAGCTCGTGTGGGTCAAGAGGTCCCAAGAAACCCAGCAAGAGGACAGCAGGGGCGAGCGCTCCGGCAGATCAGGAAATCTCGATAAATGCAGTTAGAGGATGGTGGGTGTGAGCCCCTCAGTTGTTTAAGACGTCCCAAGAAATCCAGCAAGAGAACTGCGAGGGGGAGCGCTCCGGCAGGTCAAGCGATGTCAAGAAATCCAGCAAGACAATGGTGGAGAACTCTCCGGCGAGTCACAAGACTCTCCCAAAAAAGGCAAAAGAATGGTGCAGGGGAGCACTCTGGTGGATCAAGAAGCACCCAGGAAAAGGGGAAGAGGATGGTGGGGGGAAACGGCCTGGTTGGTCACAAGACTCCCCCAAAAACCACAAGAGGGTGGCAGGGGGAACGCCCTAATGGGTCAAGAAGTCCCAAGAAATCCAGCAAGAGGACGACAGGGAGGAGCTCTTTAGCAGGCCAAAATCCCACTGAGGAAAGGCAAGAGGACAGCGGGGGAGAGCGCTCCAGTTCTTCAAGTGACTTCCCAGGCAGAAGGCAGGAGCATGGCGGGGCAGGACTGCGGCAGGTCAAGAATTCTCAGTCTGGCAATAGGATGGCGGGGAGGAGCGTTCCAGCGGGAGAAGAGCGCCCTGACTAGAGGCAAGACAAGGGTGAGGGAGAGCGCTCGGATGTGTGAAGAAGACTCCCCCAAAAAAGTGCAAGAGGAAGGCCAGGGGGAGAGCAATCCAGCAGATCAGGAAGTCTCAATAAATGCGGTAAGAGGATGGGGGGTGGGAGCCCCCCCAGTGGTCCAAGAGATCCCAAGAAATCCAGCAAGAGGACGGCAAGGGGGAGCGCTCCAGCAGATCAGGAAATCTCGATAAATGCGGTTAGAGGATGGTGGGTGGGAGCCCCACAGTTGTTTAAGGCATCCCAAGAAATCCAGCAAGAGGACGGCGAGGGGGAACGCTCTGGCAGATCAGGACGTCTCAATAAATGCGGTAAGAGGATGGCGGGTGGGAGCCCCCCAGTGGTTCAAAATGTCCCAAGATATCCAGGAAGAGAACTGTGAGGGGGAGCGCTCCGGCAGGTCAAGCGATGTCAACAAATCCAGCAAGACAATGGTGGAGAACGCTCCGGTGAGTCACAAGACTCCACCAAAAAAGGCAAGAGAATGGTTAGAGGATGGTAACAGGCAGCTTTGAGAGCACTCTGGTGGATCAAGAAGCACCCAGGAAAAGGGGAAGAGGATGGTGGGGGGAAACGGCCTGGTTGATCACAAGACTCCCCCAAAAACCACAAGAGGGTGGCAGGGGGAACGCCCTAAGGGGTCAAGAGGTTCCAAGAAATCCAGCAGGAGGACGGCGAGGGGGAGCGCTCCAGCAGGCTGAGATTGTACTAAAGAAAGGCAAAAGGACAGCAGGAGGAGAAACCCAGTGGGTCAAGAGGTCCCAAGAAATCCAGTGAGAGGACAACAGGGAGGAGTGCTCTGGCAGGCCAAAATCTCAGTGAAGAAAGGCAAGAGGACAGCAGGGGGGAGTGCTCCAGTTCTTCAAGTGACTTCCCAGTTAGAAGGCAGAAGGACGGTGGGGTAGCGCTGGGACAGGTCGAGAATTCTCAATCTGGCAATAGGACAGCAGGGAGGAGCATCCAGCGGGACAGGAGCGCCCTGAAAATAGGCAAGACAAGGGTGAGTGAGAGCACTCCGAGATGTCAAGAAGTGTCAAAAAATCTGGTAAAGGATGGCAGGGGGGAGTGCTGTGGATATTCAAGAGACTCCCCAGTAAAAGGCAAGAGGACGGCGCGGGGAAGTGCTCCAGCACGTCAAGATGGCACTGAAGAAAGGCAAGGTCACAGTGGGGGGGAGCATTCCCGTTGTTCCAATGGTTCAAAAGGTCCCAAGAAATCCAACAAGAGAACTGCGAGGGGGAGCGCTCTGGCAAGTCAAGCGGTGTCAATAACCCCAGCAAGGCAACGGCGGAGAGCGCTCTGGTGAGTCACGAGACTCCCCTACAAAGGACGAGAGGATGGTGGAGGGGAGCCCACCAGTGGTTCAAGCAGCACCCAGGAAAAGGGGAGGAGGCTGACGAGGGGCAGGCCTCTGGCGGGCCAAGATCGCTGAGGGAAGGTGCGGGGGAGCTTGCTGGTGGCTCAAGAGACCTCTAGAAAAAGGTAAGAGGGCGGCGGGGGGTGGGAGGGCGCCTCAGCTGGTGAAGAGGAACCCCGAAAACAAGGCAAGAGAATGTTGGTGGGGGGAGCGCTCTGGCGGTTCCAGAGGCTCCCCGAGATCCGCTCAGACGGCAGCGGGTAACGCGGCAGCTCAGCGTCAATCAAAGAAGAACAGGAAGGCGGTTGACCTGCAATTCCAGAGCGAGGAGGAAGACTGGCAACCCGAACGAGGAGCAGCAGAACTTGGCATGGCCTCTGAAATCCTCCTTTAATCTGGGCTCAGGTAAGCTGGAAGCAGGGGACATAGGCTGGGGTTTGGGAGGTGGGCAGGTGAGAAATGATCCGCATTTTTGATCTGCTGAGTGACTGAAGCGCCTGGGAGTTCATTTGGAGTCGTTGCCTTACTTGATTTTACACTGACTTTTGCATTATATTTTAATGACGTAGAATTTTCCGTTTTGACATCGAAACCTAAACTTCTTTGGAAATTCATCCTCTGTCCCTTCAGTCTCAGCTCGTGGCACTTCCACTGTCTCGTGGCCCGCGTTTCAATGTACATTAGATCGCTTCCTGGGCCTTGGATTTTAAGTAATGGTCCGTCACAAGTTTGTTTTTCTTGTCCTTAACAGGCAGCTTTGAGAGCTCTCTAAGGAAAAGTGATATCTTTTTACCTTGTTACTGCTCTTTCCATGTTACGAGCAGCCACCCTCTTTATGATCAGTCTCATGCTTTTCTTCCTTTCTTGCCCAGGTTCAGAATACCAGGAATTCCAAGCTTCAAGTTTCCTGTGGAACATTGCGGGAGACCTTGATAACGTGGCAATGAGGGAGGTGATGAAGAGAAACAATACCTGTTCCTTTCCCATTTCAAGACGTTATTTTTTACCTTCCTGGTAGCTGTGAGATGATTTGCAATCTTGCGCTAGCATCTGCCTGAAAGAGAACACGGACCCTTTGGGTGCCTCCTCAAGAAATACTTGCTCTATGGTTCTGGCGATGTCCAGGCTTCAAGGGTGGGGCATAGGGGAGTGTAAATCTTAGGGGGCCTCCCGGGATGTCTGCAGGTTTGGGTGACCCGTGGCTGGGACGGGGACGCCGAGGTTGTCAATCTTGCCCTGAATCTCTCGCTCCCTCTCTTGCAGCACCCGAGACCGAATGGAGGAGCAAGTGTACGGGAAGTTCCTGCGCCACGCCACAGATCACATTTATCGCTCTCGCCCTGAGAGACCCGGAGAACCAAACCGTTCCCATCGTGCCTTGAAGCAGCCTCTGCTCACGCGCTTCTCCCAGGGAGAAGGCAGAATGGCAGTAGCTCGCCACGTTATAGCACAGGGTGCACACTCTGCAGCTTTCAAGCCCAGCTCTGCGTTAGCTCACCCCTGCAATTTTGCACCGCCCACGCAAATTTGAGTTGTCGCTGGTTGTTGCAGCGTTTGGCTTTGGTGAGGACAGCGTGTGTTTGTCAGCAGTTGGTGTAGGGTGGAATCTTGAGGAGAAAGTGATATTTCCGTGCCAGAACTGGTTGGTGTTTGCCTGGTATTGTGGTAGTTGTTCCCGCAGGTGATCAGTGCTGGAGTATTATTGCAGGATGAGGGGATTTTGAAGGCTTGTCTGTGAGATGCACTAGAGGCAGCAGTTGCAAGCGAAAGGCTGAGATTTGGAGAGTTTGTCGGTGGGTTTTGGACAGTTGTCAGTTGAAAGTTGGTTGTTTGCAGGTGAGGTGTAGAGCAGAGGGTGAAGCTGACTTTGCCTGGGCGGCGCAACTGGATGGGTGTGCAGAGCTGAGGAGAGCGGGCTTCTGCGGGTGACCCTAAAGCTGGAGAACCAGCCAGCGGCAGCTCCAGACACTCCCGCAGGGCCGGGCAGGGCCAGTGTCCTGGGGCACAGGGAGTGTGACCCTCCACAAGCACCAAACAGCAGGTGAGGACCGTGGGGATTTGTACTGAGCTATGATATCTCTAACCCATGAAACTGGGGTCCAGCCTGAGCAGGGCATGTGCGGAAGCTGTGCTGCAGCGGAGGGGCAGAGCTGAGGGGAAGGGCTGTGTGAGGGGCCGGGGCCAAGGCAAGGCGGGCACGCTGTGGGGTGTGGGGAGGTGTCAGCCCCCAGATTCAGCCCCCGTCTGACTGTAGTGCCCTGGGGCTGATGTAGCTCAGTCCTCTGTGTGTTTCTCTTCAGGTGGAGCAGCGTGCAAAGGAAAAGTAAGGAAGGAGGCGAACCTGTGAGGAAGAGTGATCGAGAAAGAGGATTGGAGGGCACCTGTGAGTCAAGAGGGATCAAGAAAGAAGACAACAGTGGTGGAACCGCAGGTCAGGAGAGCTCAAGGAAGGAGAAAGGTGATTGTGGCAGTATTCTGACATTGGGCCTATGAGAAACTGTGAGAGTTGACAGCGTGAGAACAATCATTAGTGGAATAACACAAGAAGCATGTACTGTATGCTACGTGATACATCGAGGACAGAGGGATTGGTACAGGAATGATACATCAAGGGGGATGACGGGGGTAGCTTGTGGTATAGACAACGATGCTTTTATGGCAGTACCAATATATCACTTATGTTATGACGAACTTACCAAATCAGCAAATGCTTGAGCAAGCATCATAGCGAGTATAAATGCAAACCTGAGTTTGTAACAAATGTCTCTTGTCTCACCTTAAAAGAGAGTCGGTGCCACATTCACTACAAATGGCACCCGAACAGGGACTTTGAGTGCGGCTGTAAAGGCAGCAGCCGTTCTGGTGGCAAAGCCCAATTGAACAAGGACAGGGAAACAGAGCCAGGAAACAGAAACCACAGCGTGCACCCATCAGCAAGAAAAGATGAGCAATTTGGAACCATAGGAGGGAAGTTATCCCTTGAACCAAACAAACCCTAGATGTCCTTCAACTTTTATTAAGAAAGCAAAATCACAATGTACCAGTAGTCCGATTAATGACTTTATAAGAAAGGCTTGCTGATCATGTGCTGGACTTTCCTACAACTGGAACATTTTAGTTGGAGGCATGGCAGAAAGTTGAACGAGAATTATATGAACAGGCAGCAACTGGAGATAAAGCTGCTTGTGAATATTTATCTACTTGGGCAAAAATTATGTCTGCTTTAATAGCGACTCAGAAGGAAGTAGTTGCGCGGGTTGCAACTAATTGTGAACCTTCTGCTCCTCCCTTGCCAGGGAAGGAGGGGGATCCTGTAGATAGATTAGGCAAAAATGCACTGACCACAGATGTAGTAGTGGATAAAGGATTGGCTGATAACAAAGCCCCTGCATGTACACTACAGTGAACACTTTTGGCAAATGATGGTTTGTGGGAGTCGCCTGACAAGCCCCTTGATCCTGGCCCGACGGACCCAGAGTAAGAGCCTGATTTATTCCCCCCGGATGTTACTTTGCAACTGAAAGTGCGCACTAATTAAACCATGTGGGATAAATGTAGAGAAGAGGCTTTGAAAACAGGAGACTCGAAAGTGGTTACGGCATGCCCAGTGATCTGTTGTGAACAGCAATCTCCAGGCTTTCAGCAGCTACCATATGATGTTGTAAAGGAATTACCAACATTAGCTAAAGAAAATGGGGTTACTTTATCATTTGTTATACATTTTTGAAGCATTAAGCTCCTCTTACGAACTTACTCCACATGACTGGCGTTCTTTGTTGAAAATGATCTTAACCATACAGTATATTGACTAGTAGTTATCTGATTTTTGGGAGAACTGTACTATAGAGACCGTTGATAATGCATATCGGATGAGATGGATTGATTGCAGTCCTTTAGCTGGGGAATGTGCCCACGCTTTGCCAGATAATCAAGTTGCGTAACCCAGAGAGATATATATGTGGTGTAATAGCAAAACTAGCAATGAAAGTGGTTCGGAAGTTACTGGAGGTTGGGAGAGATGCCAATACGTCCTTTTCAAAAATCTTGCAAGGATCACAGGAACCTTATGCGCTGTTTTTAGACCGCTTGCAAACTGCTTTGGAGAGACAAATTGATAATGACACAGCGCATGAGTTGTTACTAAAATAATTGGCTTTTGAGAATGCTAATGCTGATTGTCAGCGTGTGTTGCAGGATTTGGGGAATAGGGAAAGGTGTACTATAGCAGATATGAGAGTGTGTCAAAACATAAGTCAACTGAACATTATACCAGCTCTCTAGCTGCTGCTTTAGCAGCACAGTTACAAGTATTGGGAACAGAACTGAAATCGAATTGTTTTTGTTGTGGGACACTGGGTCGTGTAAAGAAAGATTACACAAAGTATGCACGCCAGACTTCGAAGGCTGTACCTCCTAGAGATCGTCCAAAATGGGGAAAGGGCAAGCACTGTGTGAGTGAACATCATTCAAGGATTAATGTAAAGGGGGAGCCAATTAACCCTTCCCAGGAGGTGGGGGACAGGACTTCCCCCACCCCCATCAAATAAATTCAAGTCTAAACTCATGACCCGAGATCTCTTCCCTGGAACAGCTGGAAGTGCAGGGCTGGACTTGGCTGCCAGCCCGTCAGTGATGATAATTAATTACTGCTGTGGTATTGCTTATTCCCAGAGGAGTGTGGGGGCCTTTAGTGCCTAGTGTGCATGCTTTGTTAATAGGTTGATCATCTACTACCAAATTGGGTTTGTTTGTTTTACCTGGAGTAATTGACTCTGATTATCAAGGTGAAATCAAAATTATGGCATGGACACCTGTGCCACCTTGCTACATCCTGAGGATGCCCCCAGATTTGCATTTTGTGTTCCTTCACTTAATCAAGAGGAGCCTATGAAGAGATAGCATTGGGTGGTATCACCACAAGGGATGAGAAATAGTCCAACCATTTGCAAGACAGTAGTTGCAGCAGCTGTACAACCTGTGAGGAAGCTGTACCCCTCAGCTTGTATCTGTCGTTATATGGATGATATCTTGCTTGTCATGTTATAAGAGCAGGAACTACAACAAGTAATGCAAGTCCTATGTAACGCTATACAAAAGGCTAGATTACAAATTGCACAAGAAAAAATTCAGAAAACTGCTCCATGGAAATATTTGGGGTGGCAAATAACAGAACAAGAAATCATTCCTTAGCCAGTACCTCTTAAATTCCATAATATCATGACCTTAAATGACTTACAAAATTGCTAGGAGCCATAAATTGGCTCCGACCTATTTTGGGCATTGCCACAGAGGAACTGTGTCTACTTTTTACACTTTTGAAAGGAGACCTGAATTTATTGTCTACTCAGGTATTGGATGACAAAGCTCAGCAGGCCATATAGAAAGTATTCGATGCTGTTGAACAAAAATAGGGATGGGGACGCAATTTGCAGCTGCCAGTTTGGCTGGCACTCATAGCCAATACCGTCCAACCGTTTGCAGTACCGTTTCAATGGGACAAGTCATTAAGTGATTCTTTAAGAGTTGGAATGGGTTTTTCTAGCTCACACACCAATGAAAACAGTTTGGATAATAAAAGAAATGTATGCAAACCCAATAATTAAAGGCAGAGAATGTTTATGTGCTATGTATGGGACAGACTTTGAATGTATATTTATTCCTACAACAAAGGAGAATTTGCAATGGTAATTAACTGAAGATGTGAATTTCCAGATTGCATTGGCAACATATGCAGGGAACATATCAGTTTATTACCCCCAACATAAACTGTGGGCTGAAATTGGTAATTTACCGTTGTAGGGCAAATGCTGCTGTCAGCAACGACCAGTAAGTGACAAGACTGTATTTACTGATGCCTTTGGTCGCTCACGTAAAGTTGTAATTATGTGGCTAAACTCAGATACCCAGTGTTCCAAACACAAGGTAGAAAAAGGAGACCAAGGGTCAAACAAGTTCTTGAGCTGACAGCTGTTAGGATCGCTTTTGAGTGTTCTGTAATGAGCCTTTGAATGTTGTAACTGACTCATATTATGCAGCTGGCATACTTAACCGCCTGGAAGCTTCTTTTCTGAAGGAAGAGGATAATCCTCTTTTGATGGCTGAATTGAGAATGCTATGGTTCCTAATAAATCATAGACGTCATGGTTTTTATGCAGCGCACATCCGCTCTCGCGCTGCCCTTCCAGGACCTCTTGTGGAAGGCAATAGGAGGGCCGATGCACGAGCTGTGCCGCTTACTGTGCCTAAAGCCTTGGAGCAAGGTAAATTATCACATAAACTCTTTCACCAGAATGCAAAGTCGTTAAAACGACAATTTCAAATTACAACGGATCAGGCCAGGAGCGTTCTTATGTCCTGCCCTGATTGCCAACAGTCAGCACCGGTGCCATCCAAAGAGGGTGTTAATCCAGGAGGGATTACTGACATTACGGCCAGCTGATGTAACGCGTTGTTCTGAAGTGGGTAAATACGTATGTGTTTCTGTAGACGCTCATTCCAGATTTCTCGTTGCGGCTGCACGCACTGGTGAAAGAGCACGGGACGTCTGTAAACAGTGGTTGGCGTGTTTTGCTGTTTCAGGAGTTCCAGGATATGTAAAACCAGAGGAAAGCGGAACGCACGCTGGATTAGAGGAGCGATCCCCCGAGTGCCCAGCGCGCCGTAATAAAAGTGCCTGCTTTTTAACACTTTCAAAACAGTGTTAGAGAGTCTGTTTGCCGACTTTTCGGTATCGTTTTCTGGCGACGAGGATGGGATAATCTGCCTGACCTCCCGTGGACCCCAGGATCTCTGGGACCTTGTGCCGGCACCGGGGAATTCCCGGAAGGGATCACGGATCCTCGGGCCAGCTCGAGACGTGGGTAAAACCCCATCAATGAGATAAGGCACTTTCATAGTCTGGTTTGTTTGCAGGCTGCCTGCGCGAGACGTGGGCAACACCAGCGCGTTGGGTCTGCGCATTTTGGTAAATTGGGTAAATTAAAAAGAAATAAAAAACTAAAGAGGAAAATGAGAAAACAATAAATAAAAGAGAAAAACAAGGGAACAGTAATTTGATAAAGGTACCTTTAGTGATTTTGCTGTTTGTGCCTTAGCAATTGTATAATTGTTTGTGTCTTTAGTGATTTGTTGTTACTTGTGTCTTGGGTGATTTTATAGTCCAATACTTACGGTTAACCAATTGTTTGTTATTGTGATTGTGAAATAGGTAGTGGACAAGGGACAGGAGGGATTCGAAAGAAGTCCCCCCCGGCTGTATTTTGTGACATTGGAAAAGGATCGTTTGACTCCCTGGGGAAAGCTACCAGGGGGAATCTGATTGAATATTGTAATTAATGGTGGCCACTGTAAAGAATATTAATATGCTGCACAGGTCTGGGTGGGTATACCTTGAGATGTGTAGTATAGCAATGCACTACATGTAATATATAGTAAGATATATGTTTTAAATCATATATTGTCTATTATATAATGCATATTACACAATACAAAATGTTACATACGCATTGTATTTGAAAAAGGACAATCAGGGAAAGAAATTGAAACCAGTAAAAGGTTTGTTGACGAACAGATATTGGTGTAGAATACACAGAGAACATTAGATCAGGATTGTCCCTTGGTGAATGCAGGGTGGCATCCTGATGTCCTTATATCGGGGGACAGGCTGAATTGGTATGGACAGTGCATTTTATACGGGATTGGACACGCTGTGCCTAAAGCTGTAAATACGCCAAAGCCTTCTGAGATAAAACAGGATCGTCTGTGCCTCATTTGCTACACCCCTTTACCTGTTTCCCAAATTGATTTAGACTGTATTTACCATTGTAAAAATAGAGCTTTCCCCCTTTAATTTTTGTCATGTATTGTAATTCATAGAGATATTGGAGCCCGTCCTACCTAAACTGTAGAAAAGACAGCAGCCATGTGTATTTTTAAATAAAGATTAAATCAAGTCTGCTAGCTCATTATCTTTAAGCGTTCTACTGTGATCACCTCCCTCCCAAGGTTTTGTGTCTATTGTATCAGGGCCTAACACCCACGGCCACAGTGGATGAATCACCATGGGCACAGCACCAGGACCCGCTTGTTGGTGTCCAGGGTATCCACTCCAGCAGACACTGTCAGTAAAAGAGCACATCATGGAACTGGAGAACCATCTAATTGTGTCATTATACACATTCACTGCTCTTTTTTCTGCTTTATACCCCTGGTAGCTTTTTAAAATGGCACAGTTTGAAAAGGATTTCTGTTTTGGCCCTGCACACGGAGGCTGATTTTCCTTTTCTAGGGCCTTCCACCCGGTTCACCGCACCCGTGTGATCACTGCGCTGCACGTGGGCAAAATCAGCTGTGCCCTGTGTTTCTCCCGTAAAATAGTAAGAACGCTAATACAATCGTGCCAGGAACTACCTTCACTGTGAATATTTGAAGGAACCCACTGCTAATGTATTGTTAATGGGTACTTGCATTGGGGATTAGATGCAACAAAAATCCATACTTTCTTTTATCCTTTGCTGTACAGGAGGTGGTTGAACTTTTCTATAGCAGATTCAATCACCTGTTGTAAAGCGAGATGGTTGTCTCCTGTGAGGAAGCAGGGTAGATTTACCCATGCTCTATAAGCACCATGGATGAGCTATATAGAGTAACAGCTTAAAAACAAACCAACCGACAACAAGAAGCTAACGATCAAAACAACAAAAGGAAAAAAACCCCAAACAAACCAACCCAAAAGCGCAGAGGCTCCTGAACGCCCCCTCTCAGTGCTGTGATGTCCGTTTCCAGGGAGCCCGTGGGGTGTCCCCACAACCGCAGACACAGGTGACCCGGCTGGGTGGTGCCAGCAGAGAACAGTTGGTGTGACCCAGCCCGCTGCGCTGCCCTGGGAAAGCCGGGGACAAAGGGCCGGGCCGGGGCATGGGGAGGTTGGTTCCAGCTCACGGATCAGCTCACAGCGACTGCGGAAACAGCCCCGAGCCGGGACGGGCCCGGCCGTGTGCTCCTGTCCCCCGCCGCGGGGGTCCTGGCTCTGGACATCGTTGCACAGGATCGTTTGAGAACCGTTCCTGAAGGATGCGCAGCGCCCAGAGCAGCAGCGCCTGCCCGGCTGCTGCTCAGCCGAGGGTAAGGGCTGGAACTGACCCTGTAGCAGCAGCAGAGCTGCCACAGCTGCGGGCGAGCCGAGTTACTGCTGCAGACAAGACACGGGGCACAGGGAGAGGCAATGTATTTTATTAGGACAGAAGGCATCTTTAGGAAAAAAACACATTTTAGCAATGTCGGGCTATTATCTTTTATCAGTGTGTCTGCCATGTGCGCGGCTCTGGGAAAGCGCGTTCGGGGAGCTCAGGCTGCCCACGGGTCAAGAAAAAGCGCCCGCGCTGCGGGGCCCGGGGGGCGCTGCGTGACCGCGCTCGGTGCTGCCGTCTGGTGGCCACCGCCCGGAACTGCAGCTGGGGAGCGGCGCCCGGTGCCCGTGCCGCGGGTAAGAGGGGGACTCTGCCACTGCGGGCGGCGTCGTGCCCGTCAGAAAGGGGGGGGCAGCGGTCGGACGAGCAGCCGGGAAAAAACGAGGCCCCCGGCTCTCCCGGGGAGGCCCCGCTGCGAGGGGAACGGGCGAGGCGGCGGCAGGAGGCGGCGGCGTCTCCTCGGTCCCGGGCACAGGGGAGAGAAACCTGCCAGCCGGAGCTCCTTAGGGCTCTCTCTGTTCACAATGAATTTAAGGGTAGGTGACCACCCGCCCCCCTTGTCAGCATAAAGCAAAGGAGCGCGGTTTGTTGTTTCCTTTCAAACGCGGCTGCTGGAAGCCGCGCGGGCAAAGGGCGTGGGGGTCCCGGCAGGGCGGAGAGCAGACGGGTGAGGGTGCAGAGCGGGCCAATCAGATGGCGCGGGAAGGCTGGGGGGGGGGGGCGGATCGCTGATAGGCTGCCAAGGCACGTCAATTGCCATTCTGTCCGCCACTCAGATTGCCGGAGGGGCGGGTGTCGGAGGCTCCGTACTGCGCATGAGCAAACTGCGAGTACTGATGGGCCGAGAGAATGGTGATTGACTGGTTCTCGGCAGCCAATCGTGTTGCGGAAGGGAGCGGGTGCTGCTGCCTCCCTACTGTGCATGCCCAAACTGCGAGCGCTGATAGGCGGAGAAAATGGTGATTGACGTGCCTAGGCAGGCTATCATTTTGCCGGAGGGGCGGAGCATCCAATAGAGGGACAGTGTGGGGGGGTGGAAAGCAGCCAATCAGCGCGGGTCCTGGCGAGCGGGTCCGTGGTGTCTCGGGGTGGGTACCGGGAATTAACGGGAACGGGGGTCGGGGCGGTTGCGGAGCGGTTGCTGCAACCGGCGCCCGGGGACCTGGAGGTAGGCGGCTCAGGGCAGCCCTTCGTGAGGTCCCCGGAGGCGGCAGAAAGGCAGAGGGGAAGGAGGCGACAGCCGGGAGCCTCCCGCCGCGGGACGGTGGGAGAGTGCGAGGGGAACGGAGCGGCGAAAGAGGCGGCAGGTGACTGCGTCCGCGGCGAGGGTGACCGTGCCGTTGGAACGGGGGGAGTGGGATGGGCCGGCGCGGTGAGGAGGCGTTCGGTTCGGTTTCCCCGCTGCCCTTACGGCCGAGCTGGCGAAGCTGGTGGGAGCGAAGGCGCGGTTGCAGGCTCGGTGGCGTGGCGGGTCGGGCGCCGCTTCGCCGGGAGCTCGGGGCGAGGCCCGGCGGGTTCTGTGTCCTGTACGTGCGGCTTTCGTTCCGCGGCTCTCTGTGTGCTTTTTTGTTTTGTCGCGTTTGTTTTCTGGGGTTTATTTTGCGGGGTTCCCGCGAAACGCGGCACGACCGCTCGCCCGGGACTGCCGCGGCGGTCTCAGTGCTGCCGCCCTGTGGCGAAACTCGGGTACTGCAGCCCACGGCCGGGGGAAGAGGCGCCGTTTGACCCGAAGCGGTCAGAAGTGCCAGAAACCAACGCCAGAACCGGCAGGAGCTGCGGCTTCGCAGTTCTGTCAGCATTGATCTTAGGACTCTGATTTTGATGCTAGTCGTTTTTACTTACATTACGCTACAGTGTTCTGTTTGGTACTGCTAGTGGGTAACAAATAATTGTGCTGTACCACAACGCGAGATGATAATATTTCGTAGATTTATACTGCCAAAGAGTTTGCAAGTATATTGAAAAGGGGGGAATTCAAGAGAAGCTACCAAGTTAATGTATATTGCGATGAAGTTATAGAAGATGTACCCTTCATTAACCGGTTCACGTGGGGTAAATGCTTTCTGACCGCCTGCACGATGAGGGGATGTTTTTCACGTTTTAGATCCTTCTGCACGACAAGAGGGAGACAGAAGATTTAATAACACATTGTTTAGAAGCTGAGAGCTTAGTTTATATTTAACTAATAGATGTGTTGTGAGTGAGAAACTAAACATTTATAAGTAACTTCATCAATTATTTCTTAGGCTAGATATATTGTATGTTCAAAATTTAAAACAATTGTAATTAATATGTAGCAGCTGTGTGACTATAAGCAATGCAAGAGTATCCAGTCGTGGGAGCACTTACAGAGGACGACCCCCAGAGCTCCCCAGTGCAGATGAAAGAAACATTGCCTGCTTAACGGTGTAATTGACTCTGCTGTCAAACTTATTTCTCCGTTTCAGTACGAGCCCATCCCGTGGCCTCACAGGGCTGTGTCCTGTGGCGGTGCTGTGGGGAAGGGGCGAGATGCTTTCCTGCACCGGTGGATGTGTTTGCTTTTATGCTGAGCGTGTCCTAAACGGTGTCAGTTTGTCTTAATGCTGTCTGGCGTTGCTGCAGTTGCTCTGGTTTTTTGAGGATGCCTTGTGTTTTGAGGTGGCCCGTTTCCCTCGAATCCTCCGTTAGCTCAGCTGCTCTCCTGTCCCTTCTTCTGACTAATTCCTCTGCTTTCTCCTGCTCTACTTTTTTCAGAGGCTGAACTCTAATTTGGAATTTCTGTGTTTCTGAGGGGGAGCTGTGAACGCCCGATGCTCAGCAGACCCCCCAGCCCAGGCGGGGAATGGAACCTGGGGAGCAGCGCCCAGGTGGGAGACGCGGCGCCGTCCTCCGTCCCCAGCGTGCGGCAGAGGAGCAGGAGGCGACAGCCGGCCGGGGGCAGACGCCGGGTGCGTCCCCAGCTCGCCAGAGCTCCCGCCGAGCCTCCTCCCGCGGCCCCGCTCGCCCCGTGCAGCCGCCCCCAGCTCCGGCAGCTCCTGCGAACCCGTCCCGTGTTCCTGGGCCGCTCCCAAGCCCCGTTGTGAAGGCAGCAAGCCGGCCCTCGGCACCTCTCCGGTGGCCCCTGCGGAAGGAGCAGGCTGGGGCAGGGGTGAGCTACGGTGCTAACGGCCGCTGCTTCTTCTCTCCCTCTCCCAGAGGCCGCGCTGAGGATGTGGCCGTTCACTCCCAGCCCAGGGGATGCCGTTGGCTGCGCCCGCCTCGGGCTGGCGAGGCTCGTCTGGCAGCGTGGCGGGAGAAGGGACAGGGGAGCACGTCCCGTGCGTGGACGGGGGCTGCTGCTGCTGGAGCCAGAGAGGTTGGGGAGAGGTAAAGAGGAAGAAATGCGGGGCCGTCGGCCCAATGTCCGCTTCCTGCAGCGGGCGAGAGAGCGAGCCCCTCTCTCCGGGTGGCGAAGGCTCCCTCTGCGCGGCGTGCGGCGGGCCGGGGGCCAACGTGCGCGGCAGGGTCCGTGCGCGTATCCTGGAGCGGGACGGCTGCCTGGCGAGCGAGCCAGCGAGGCTCCATGTCCCCGAAGCCTCGTCTCGTAGGAGCCCTGACACCCCACCGTGTTCTCCTAGGCTGAGGACGGCCGAGCGCCCCGAGTTACCGGAGAGGAAGGGAGGAGAGAAGGAGACGGGAGCGTCTGAGCTGTTAGAAGCCTCCTGGCAGCCACCGAAAGCGAGAGCCGCTGTGAGTCCCTGGCCCTCGGGGCCTCGTCCCCGGCTTGTGTGTCCTGGTGCCTCCCTGCCCCTCCTTGGTGGTGGTTTTGGTTTATTATTATTATTTTAAAATTTTGCTTCCCTATACCTCTCCTTTTCTCTCTATTTTTGTGTCCTGCTCCATCTTCTATAGCTGTTTTTCCCTTTTCCATATCTTTGTCTTGATCTGCATCAGTCTCTTTTTTTCCCCACAGTTTCTCTGGCCTGTTCCCTGCTGTTCTTTTCTTCTCAGTACCTGTACGTGCAGCTCTTATCTCCCACCTTCCTATCTCTCTTCTTCCTGCCTTGCCCTTCTCTCTCTATTCGTTTGTCTTGCTCACTGTTGCTGGCGTTTCTTGTTCAGCATCTCAGCGTTCCATTCCTCCTTCCTGTTCATCTCTTATTCTTTCTGACCTTTAATGCTGCTCCCTGTCCCATTGTTTCTCGCTGTATCCCTGTGTCCTGCTCCCTACCCACAGTCATATTCTTCCCTGTCCTGTTGGCCATCCCAGGTTTCTTCCTCCATCTCCATCCTCGCCCCATCTCTTGGTCCTGCTCCCTACCCACCCCGGTTCCTGTTTCTCTGCCCTTCTTCTTGTCTTACTCCTGGTTTCTCTGTCTTCTTCCCTCTTTGTTTTTGTTTCTCTGTCGCTCTGCCCTGCTCCCTGTCACTGCGTTTCCTCCTTCCTGTCTCTGTCCCGCAGCCCGGCGCCCACTTCTCCTTTGTCTGTCTCTCCCACTGCCCATTCTAGGATTTTTCCCACCGTCTCTGTCTCCTGCTCCTTGTCTCTCATTTTGGCCTCTTCTTCCCTTTGCCCTGCTCCCTGGCCCTTTTGCCCCTCTCTCTGTGTCACCTTGTCTTGCTCCCTGTCCCTATCTTTCTCTGGCAAGCTTACCCTCCTTTTCAAAGGAATCACAAAATCACTTTGTTGGAAAAGATAACTGCAATTTAAAATATCTTTACCCTTTGAAGAAACAGCCTGGAAAAGATAATTTTTGTTTTTTTCCAGTGGGGCGGTTCACGAGGACGGATGGGCTGCTGGGCTCTTCAATGACAGCATCCAGGGCGAGGAAGGAAATCTTGGCTATACTTGGGTGATATCTGTGTCTGTGTTCTGTGTGTATCTGGGAAAATGTGTTCTAGGGAACTCAGACTGCCAATGAGTCAAAAATGGCCTGGTTATCCAAAAAACGCAAACGCTCCAGTGGCCGTATCAACAGCTGTACTGAAGATGGTGCAAAATACTTTTTTCTCCACTCAACTGTAGCCTTCACAAGAAAAAAGGAAGTGTCAGGTTCCTCTCCAGCTTTGTTCTGAAGGGCTTTTCCTCTTTCAGCTGGATGTCTGCTGCCACCGTTTCACCGCGGTTGCCCCGTCTTCTGCTACAGAAGTACCAGACAGACAGAAGGAATCCAGAGCGGTCTGCCCGTACAAGGTACGGCTAGGACGCGTGTCTGCACTTTTCCTCAGGTACTTGTAGAGTGGACTTTAAAGTTAACATTAAGAATGCACCGACTCTCCTTCTATATTTTTAATACGAAATATTTTACCAGGAGTACTAAAAATAAGGTCTGTTCTGGAGCACGGTACACCTGTGCAGAGCTCACCTCCCTCTGGTTATTTTCTCTTCCTGAAAGCGTAATCTTCTGTTTCTGTGGGCTTACTATTGAATGATACTATGGAAATGATTTTGTACTAAAAGAGGAAAGGAGGTGTTTGTAAGAGTTCAGATGTCCAGAAGAAACAACCTGATTCAATGACAAATGCTTTGTTCTTTTTCACTCAATAGGTTTTTAAAATATCTTAGAATAGTACTCAAAAAGCTGACAGAGATACAAGCACCTGGGCAAATCGGTTTTGTTCTGCGTGTTTGCCAGGTGTTCCCAAGAAGCACTTTCAGCCTCGTAACTGGTGGCGGTGAGTCCATGTGTGATTTGGATGAGTTATTGTTTCAATAGTGACTTTTTTCTCTTAACCTACAGTGTGTAGTTCTGACTTCAGTTGGTAAGAAATCTTCCAAAACGGCAGCATTCCTCATTCCAAGAAGCTGCATTTTATGAACCTGCCCTCCGAGTGGATCTTCCCAGGTGATGTAGTGGGCAGTGGCCTCATCAACAACAGGACTGTTCATTTTCTTTGAAACAACCAACCAAAGTCCATTTCCTTCCGCAGAGCCCAGCACAGCAGGCCTGGCAAAGGTTGGTGGCACCGCTGGGCTTCGGGTTCCCGGTTGCGACAGTCGAGCTGTCACGGTCACAGAAACGTGTTCCCCTGTGTGCTGCAGTGCAGCCAAAAGTGTTCGTGAGTCTGACGCTCCTTTTTCGTAGCCTTATGCTGCACTGCAGGAATGGGGATATTTATTTATTTTTTAAAGTAAACCCATGTCTTCTATCTCACTGATTTTCCTATCAATGAAACTTAAAGCAAATAAAATGGTCTAATTTACATGTTGACTTCCATAGTTAAGAGTAATTGTTGAGTAGGTGCAGCATATAATTTATTAGGTGTACTTAAGCAGATGGGTATTTGTTCTAAAAACTGAAAAAGAGAGGCAACTGGATGCTATGAGTGTTTCCCCAATATCTGACAGCGTGCTCTGACGTACTTTGTTTCTGTCTGGCTCTCAGTGGCGCTTTTCCCTGGCAGGTCGGGGTGTCCCTCGTGCTTGAGCCGTGCAGCTGGCCACGTGTCCCTGCTCATCGTGCCACACGCCAAGTGTGAATCGATAGCTCTGTCTAAATATACATAAATGTAATAATATGATTGTAACAATATGCCAACATCTGCAAGTCTAGAAAGATATTTGTGTCCAAAGAGAAGGCTAAACAGGTGCGTAAGTATAAATGGATATTCTAGATAATAAGTGGTGATATATATAAGCATAAACAGATATTCTGTATAAGTTTAAGCAGATATATACATGTAAATGCATACGCAAGTGTGTAGATGTCTAAGTAGATATACATTACAGTGGAAATAGATGATATATATGAATCAAATATATTCCCTAAATACATACGTATGTGTAAAAAGAGACATAGGAGTCAATGTCAGTGATGTACAAGGTTTTTAAAATGCAAAGAAATTCTGTTTATAGAAAGGATTAAAAAACTCATCCTTACCCGGAAATGTCTCTGGCGGGTGCACTTGAGGGAAAGGCCTGAGCTGCCCCCAGGGAGCAGAACGGCACCCGCACCTGGTCAGCGGTGGGAGCAGGGGCTGGGGGGCTCTGTGTGCGAGCCAGACGCTTCGTTCCATAACTGCGGCAGCCGGGGAGCTGCTGCGAGCTCTCTGCTGAATGACTGACTGTGTGGTGATGGTTTTTACTACTCACAGGGCACTGGGCGAGCCCCATTTAGTTTTCTTGTAATCTAACTTAAGTAAAAGCGTACTGAATAGAATTAATCACCCGACTTACAAGGCTGTGTGTCGTCTTTGTGTTTGTGGTTTGTTTTTTTTTTTTTTTTGAATACGCTCTCTGCTTCATGTTGCTGGGAAAACCGTGTGCTGTAAAGTTCTGCTCATATTTACCAAAAGCAGCTACAGGTTACACTGGACATCTGTGAGATCAGGTGTGGTTTGTACTTCGCAGGGAAAGAAACAGAAAACAGGAAAAGAAATAGAACGAGAATTAATAGAAGTAGAAATAATAGAAATAGATGGGGTCGAATAGAAACAGAACAGAGCAGAGCGTCGTGCCGGATATGCAAATCTCCTCGGGGCTTGGGCAGGGAGGTGAGTAGGCGGGGAGAATGCAAATTGAGATTCGAAGCCTGCAAATCAGATTGCGAGAGATAAGAGCAGGGGCGGGGCGCATGGGAACGGCAGGCGGGGCGAGGATGGGGCGGAGAAATGCAAATCAGAGGCGTGGCTACGCAAATAGGGCACTAGAGAGCTCGAACGGGCCGCCGGGAGGTTCCGCCGAGGAGGGTTCTCTGGGTGGGGTGGTTCTCTAGAGCGGATTCTCTGTTCCGCGTTGTCCCGGGTGACTCGTTTGCTGTGGGTGATCCCGGGTGGTCACCCCGGTGCAGGTCACCCCCGCACGCACGCGGACGTTCAGCCCCGGTTCCGCGCATGCGCGGTGGCGCCCCGGTGCTCCCGCGGTGCACCGCCCGCCGGGTGTCGCTGGTGCTGCCGCCCGGTGGCCACAGCGCGGTACTGCAGCCCGGCGCGGGGAGTGCGGCATCGGGCTCAAACCAGAGCTCAAGCCCTGCGCTTGTGGGACGGCCTAGTAGAGCTGGGCTTCGGTTTGGAGGAGTTTTAATGCACGTGTTAAATTCCAGAGGAAAACTTTGTCTAGTCAGTTAATTGATGCGGTTTTAGTGGCATGTATTACATGTTAATATACAAAGCAGGGTTACAGTGTTCTGTAACATGCATAGGAGGACGTATATTTAAGACAATTCTAGATGTAAACAAGCATTATGGTTCTTATTGGGATATTTTGGCATCTAAACTCTTAAATGGGGGAAAACGTGTGAAGCTCCTGCTAGAACCGCTGCAGGCTGGTGAAGAATGAATGTGGGACAGATCACGTTTAGATGCTTCACTCCTGTCACTTTCAGTCCATAAGGAAGCCAAATAACATGTTTGTGATTTATAAACGTTACTTTAATGTTCATGGTTTTTGCAGGTCACACATCCCAGGGTCTCAGCTGCTGCAGTTCACATAATGTACAGTGAACAGGAGGCGCTGGGTGTCCCCAAAGCGCGCTTCAAATCTGTAGGGTACTCTTACCTGGAACCCTCATTTGACATTTACCGTCTTTGGTTTTCTGAGTGTATTCAACTAAGTAGTAGTTTATTTTTAATGCATCATATTCAATTTATGTTAAAACACTTTCTTTCTAATCTGTGAAAGTATGCAACGTGACTCAATATGTTTGAATTGTAATTATTGGCCAGGTGACACGTAGTGGAAATAATCTTTATTATGATAGTGATGTTTTTCTCAAGGATTTTGCTAAGAAAAGCGAATTTCTCAGATTAAATGGGTAGAAGTCAGCCAATACCTTTTTCAAAGAATGTGAGTTTGTCTCTACCTCTGTGACTAGTTGGAAGTATTCGGGTGTACATAATGTATACATTAAAAACAAATAAAGGCATCACTGATGTTCTGTTGTTGTGTATGGGTGTTTTTTCCTGTTGCTTCATAGTGGTCCAGACAAACTAAACAGAACACAACAGCAGAGTATGAGTCAGTGCACCTGGAGCTGGATCGTGTCATCTTGATCTTTATCACAAGAGACGTGTGATTCAATCACACTAAAAGAATATTACCAAATTGATATATGTCCACCTGTAAAATAATTGCTACATGCTTCGGTACAGTCTGTGTAGTTATGACAACATAATTTAGATAGCAGCAATTTTTAACCTGTTTTTTCCCTGGTAAATAATTTGTGAAGATAGAATGGAAGAAAAAGATTAACAAAAGTTTCACTAAATAATTGTGTTCATAAAAAAAAAAAAATAGATTTTGTTATGATTTCCATTCAATTTCTGATCTGTTTACTTTTGTTTTACAGTTATCTCAAAATTCCTGGATACAGAGCAACTACTTTCCATTTCGGCACAGGTTCCAAAGCAGGATAAGGTATGTTTCAAAA
This sequence comes from Patagioenas fasciata, assembly GCF_037038585.1. Taxonomy (NCBI): domain Eukaryota; kingdom Metazoa; phylum Chordata; class Aves; order Columbiformes; family Columbidae; genus Patagioenas; species Patagioenas fasciata. The sequence continues at coordinate 1,591,876 of NC_092525.1, read as the reverse complement.
TGCACCTTAGATGAGCAGTTACCTGGCTATATAAAAGTGTGGCACCTATGCATGATATGGTAGGAAAAAGACTGCGCCTTACAAAGACACGGACTAATGTTGTCATAGTCTGAGAGTATATCTTATTGTACAGCAGCAGGAGATTCTATAGGAGAACGTTAGAAACATTTGGGTTTGCTTCAATATCACGTTTATCTTAATTTATATAAACTGACTGCAAAAGCTGTTGACTTTTTCGTCACTCCCCACTCTCATTCTCTGTAAATGTTCATCCTGTTTGACAGTACCAGGATGAGAGAGGAATTTTCTTCACATCAGCATAAAAGGAAAAAGTGTTAACAGACATTTACTCTCTTATTTTTGGAGGTTAATACAATTTTTAATAGCCAAAAGAAAATTAGGCATCTTTCTTACTAGAAATTAAATACTTTCTTAGCTTTTAGGTAAGACAAATTAAGATAAATCAGTCTTTATTGTCTAGAAAGATCATTTTGAAAATGGTTCTTAAGAAGCACTCTTGACCTGGCTCGGCTGTGCTTGTAATGCAGATAAACCTGTATCGATCACTGAGTCAGCTGTGTGAACACGCGAGGTCAGCGATGAGACGTGGCTCTCGGTTCCCGTGACACAGATGCTGCACGAGCCAAGCGCAGGTTTTTCGTGCAGATGTTCCGTGTTCCCCCCGCACAGCACCGGACAGAAAACGAAGCACGTCCTGGCAGAGCATCAGCCAGAACAGTGTCTGGCAGCCCCTTCTGCGGGCGGTTCTCACCTCGGCCCGTGCTTTTCTGCTGGCCTGTGAATGCAAGGAGCAGCAATGTAGTGAAGAACTGATTCCTGTGAAGTTTTCCCAGGGTCCTGTCTTAGGGATTAAAAGAGTGCCCTGCTCTTATCTGTCACCTTCAATCACATGTCTTACCAGGTGCACCAAAATGAAATGTGGATAAAAGCGCTTATTGCTAAAAGCATAAATAGACAATAGAGCTATAAATGCTTATAACAAGATAGTTTCCTTGAAGGACAAGCAATAGTTGGTGTGTTGATGTTAAAGCTTCATCAGGAAGGCATTTTCTCCCTCAGCGCAGGTTCAGTCTGTGAGCGCGTTGTGCCCCGTGTTGCAGCCCCTGGAGCCTCAGGAGCTGGTGAACAGGGGAGGCTCCGTCACAGAGCGCCCGGGAGAGCTACTGAATGTTCTTCAGGTTCATGTTCCTTACAACCCCCTCTTTCCCCCTCAGGATTTATAGAGAATTTCACCTCTGAAGTCTTCTGGGAGCTGGAGACAGACAGAATCTTTGCCTTGAAAATCACTCCAGTGATCACTTCAGGATCTTTCAGAGAGAGATTTTGTTCATCAGACCTTGACTTGTATATTGATCTGTACGTTAACACGTGCACTACAAATATCAAACCAAGATAAACACGTGTAGCTCACTACTGGATCTGGGTTAGACCAGACACAGCAGTAACCGCTGTGCGCCTGAGGCAGCGGAACCTCAGCTTTTTTCTACCAAGCATATTGTAACCGTTCCATTATAAGTTGCATTTGTCTGCTGTACCTGAGTAGGATATTTCTGCCAATGCGTTGGAGGCTTCTGCTTGCCTGTGTTCGTGCTGGTGTGCCAGCATCCTAGGGACTTACAACTTTGTCACCTCTCCGTGTCTTCTCGCGGGCTGACTTGACTGCTTCCTCAATGACTTATCTAATGCCAGTTAAAGCAATCAGGTACAGGCTCGGTCAAGGTTGTAGTAAATGCAGAAAAATCTCTTTAATGACACATCAGAAAGCTGAATGTTTGTTGCTCCCAGCTTTCATTGCAGAGATCTGTAACACGAAGGAAAGATCAGGTGCGTGACTAAAGCTGGCTGGATGTCTTCGTGTATACAGAGGACCATGCACACCGAACTTGTAACTGCGCTGTTTCCAATCGCAACTGGCCACAATATAGCAGAGCATGTTATCAATGTTAATTCAAGAGCTAACTCTGTTGCTTTTATTAAATGCTGGATTGACCTATTCAGTGTGTTCCCCTCTCCATACAAGTTTTCATTGCAGAACGTCCCCAGCTGTCCGTGTGTGGGGAGGTGACTCCGATTCAGGTCCCCTTAGTTAGAAAAGAGTATATGGGGTACTCAAGGACCATAAACAAAAAAACCCCAACACCTTTTATTTTGCAGCTTGGCCCAATTAGCAGGAAGATTTACGCTACTTAAGCCAAATTGGTGAACAGTTTAACAGCCAAAGGGTTTACACAAAGGAGTTTTGTGGCTCTAAGCCTTAGGTTATACTGCTCATAGAGGGAGAGGAGATGAAATAAGGGTGTAGGAAAGGAAAAGAGAAGCAAAGAAGGAGAACGAAAGGCCCGTCCCCTCCCCTGTCAGCCCGCGGCCTTTGTCTGCGGGCCTCGGCTGGTGTTGGGATGTAAATCGCGATTCACCTTCTCCTGAGTGCCCCATCTGCTGCTGGACACGGTGTCCATACGGGATTGTTTTCGCTCTGAGTGACCCATCGCTGCGGGATGAGCTGTTGTTGCCATAATGTCTGAGACATAATTCTGTTGAGTCTCTGGCGCAGGAGGCAGATGGTGCTTGTCTGAAAAACCCCCAGTTTCAATCACTGCAAGTGTTCATGATTTGTTCAACATGAACGTTCTCTCATCCTAAGGGGGACTGTCAACTGGCAATCTTGGTGAGATGCGTTAACGGAGAAATCGTGTCATCGGTGAAATCAAGTGCTTCCTCTTATGAAATCTGTGTATATAAGCAAATTAAAGGTATCTGGACAAAACAAAACATCCTTAAGAGACCCTCCTGTCTCAGTCATTCTGGCCGGGGTCTGAGTGGCTGGAACATGAGGGTGGGCAGGATCAGGGCAGTGAGCAGCAGGGAACACCAAGAGTCACTCGTCCTTTCTTCTCAGGGCAGCACCGCACTGTGATCATCTGCAGTGCTCAGAATCCTGTGATTTAACAGCACAAATTCTTCTATCATGCAATAGTTCCCACATCTGGTATCTTCTCAGCCAGGAACAAGATGGGTTTAGGGAGGGGATTGCAGATGTAAAGCGTTACCCGCAGTGTGTGGAAAGAAGATGCTCAGAGCCATGAACTGGTTGAGAACTGGGGGTCCCCGGTCTGCAGTTGGTGTTTTGTCTGCTCATCAGACACTGGCGCTAAGTGCTCAAGCAAACTTTCCTTTCCACAGTCAGGCCCACCTGGGAGTTGGTTGAATGCATGAGCTGTCTTTAAAGAACACGTGAATTTATCTGATTCTCCGCTGGATTTTTTTCCCCCGTAGCTTTATGCCACCAGATTTGTTGCATTAATATGTTACTTACATAATTCCCTGCAGACCCACCTCTCAAGCCTCTTGTCATGTTACTTACCTGACACATTCAATGCCTATACATCTCAGTAACAGTGTGCATCTTTGTACAACACAAACATGTGCGTGTGTGTATGCACATAAAGGTATGTAATTTGGGTCAAATCTTTATTTGCTGTATGTAGGTATGATAACACAACTTGCAGAAAAACACAACCTACCAATGAAAACAAGTTTCAGTTCTGCCCATGGGTGTTTTACCCGGATGACTGTTGATTGTTCACCGTTACCCACCGGCGTCCTTTAAAACTCAAAAAGGTATTGGGACTAGATTTGTTTTTTCATAACATGTTTGTATACTTAATGTATAATACATTAATAAAGTGCACATTATACAGTAATTTAAGCAACAAAATAATTTCAGTGGAGATTTCTGGAAGTAAATGAAGGTATAACTGACGTATTTTATAGCTGCCCAATTTGTAGTTAATATGGTCAAAAATGTGCGATTACATGCAGTTATGTTGTGTGTAGATGTGCAGTTGTATACCTTGCTGATAAGTGCATCCTATTGTGGGTATTTTCATAAGAATTGATATGGGAAAATGAATCCAGGTGGTGTTTCTTCCACTCCCCCCTCCCATATTGTTGTGTTTGCTCTTCAGAAACTGTTTCTGATAATACGGCAAGTTGTTATTGTTGGTTTGAATTCCCTGTAGATCACTGAAATGAAACACACACAGCTTCATTTCAGCAGGTTTAATAGAAATGAATGGGAGATATCAGGAGACCCTGAGGGAAATGTATCACATGAACTACTTGTGAGACCATTTAAAACTATTTATTATGTGCTAACTACACTTATTTTGTCCAATTAATAGCTAATTGCACGCTTTCTTAAAGCTATCTTTCTGTTGAGTTATGGCTCCTTACAGAAATAATCCAAAGCACACTGATCCAGTGTCCTTCTTGAGTCAAAAAACCCTCACAAAGTGTGTTTTATTAAACATGACTACAAACATATAGGCATTTATCAGTAAGGGTGGCCTTCAAATTTACTGATTTTTATGGGTGAATTATCTACACAAAGTGACACAATGCATTAATTCTGTAATGCAGAATGGTTACTTTTAGTCCGTTCCTTGCGTTTCCAGCAGAACTGTCTGTTCTGTGTTGTCCTTGCTGCGGGTCGGTTGCTCTGCCGTCTGGTTCAGGAGACTCACTGAGGGTAATGTCGCATGTCAATTTTATGGACATTCTTTCTAGAAACTCTGTGGGGTTTCTATTAACGTGAGGGCCTAGGGGAATTAGAGTTGCATTTGACGTATTGATAAAACACACTTGATTCCATAGCTGTATGTTTAGTTCATTCTCTTGTGAAGCTTTCCTATGAGCTGTTGGCATTTGAGCTGTGTGTCCTGTGTCTGATAGCAGAATTTGACCTGAGATGACGGTATAAACTTGGAATTTGCTTCAAATAAATATGTGCATTTGCCTGTATCTGGCAGAGATGATTGCATTTTATGAGTAACCTCCTATCCTGATGTATGGAGTATGAACTTTATGAGCTTGCTTTGTTTCTCCAAGTTGTGTAAAGTGACAGTATGTGCTGTGCAACAGTTAAATCAGTGTCTCTTTTCAGAATAGTGTGTAAAGTATTGAACAAGACCCGTGAGCGTGTTCATTGTCTGTACAAACTCTGACACCGTGTCGGTGCTGGATTTGCTGCTCTCATTGCCCACGCCTGCACTCTGTCTGATGATGGTGAGTTTCTCCATTGATGACATGATCATGGCCAGATAAAGACCCTCCTGGTGGAGAATAACCAGGCTGTTTGGTCTGGTTCCCCAACTGCTAAGCCCACGCGACGACTTTTTTTGGTCTCCGTAGGCTCTAGGTGGGTGTCTCTGGTCTGTCATTGCTGCTTTTGTGCTGATCTTCTTTCTGTCTCCATTCACTGGAATCACATCCTCCATTCAACTGCTGCAAGTCTGCACAGCCAGTCTGTTCAAGACAGCCAGTTTAAGCGTATTCTATTCAAAAGAAAGAAGTCTTTGGACACTCTGAGTTTACAGCTCTGTTCCGAAAGGGCACAAGTTAATACAGGTGGATCAACATTATGTAAATGCCATAGGACAAAATGTGGCTACTGTTGTTTATCTGCTACAATTTCTGCAGCATTTTCAGACAATTTTAAAAGTAGACTCTTGTAAGGAATCCAGGATCTTGTGCTTACCTGCATATTGCTCATTCTGCACATTGTCTTCAATTAATGCTGACCTGAGGTATTTATCTGCAGTACAACACAGTGTAGATACTAAATCAGGTCTGGAAGCCATCTCAGGAGATGTATTAGCTCATAATTACATCAAAAATAGAAGGAATGCTACTTCCTTGTTTCCTGTGCTTATTGTAATAAGGCACATATGTGGTAGCAAGAGTTCGTGACCCCCATACTTCATATGCTTATAGCAGTGTACAAATAAGTTATTAAAATTAAACTGGCTTTCAGATCTTCTGTTTTAATTACTTTTCCAATTTGACTCTTTGTGTTTTTCTTTATCACTGGAGTCCAACCCCACTCACTGTCCCGCGACTGGGGACTCCAGACAAGGCGACACAGACGTGGGGGTGGCTGCACAGTGGAGCTCAGCGGACTTGAGAACCACTCAGCTGGTGTGAGGATCAGAGACGTACAAAGCAACTTTGCTTTTTAAATGATGAGGATGATGTGCTTTGTTTTGGAAGACATCAGATTTTGAATGTTTAAGGAAGCTGTAACTACCTCGATGTTTCCTTCTTACCGCAGTCGGATTTCTGGTTCTGTCTGTCGAGTTGTGCTCCTCTCCCGCACCAAGTGGTGATCGTGGGGCTCAGGGTGAGGGGGGGCAAGGAGGGCGGGGGTGTCCGTGGACTTGAATAAGTTTTGTTTGGGGTTTTTTAGACGCCTCTGTTGACACATTGTATAAAAACTGATTGCTGCAGTGCTAATGAATGAACAGGATGATAAGCAACAGATTTGAGAACCTGTTTGGGTTTTGGTTTATTGAAAAATTATTATTTAACTCAAAAAGCAATAAGATCTTGCAGTGGTCTTCTAATACTTACTGGTAGCTTTTTAATGTACTGGTTTGGAACTTTGAGATTATATTTGATATGAAGTGGCTGTTCCATCGTGGAATATTGCAGGAGTAAACTCTTGCATTTCAGCATTCCTGGCAGATCTGCAGCTTGATAAAGACCTGAGGCTGTTTAGTTTAATCAGACTTTTGTAGATCCCACCTTCACTGTTCAAAGCACTGGCTGTCAATGTGTTTTCTGGTGTTGTCACTTCTTTCTGAACAAAGACGACAGAGGTACACAGCTCTACTGGTATTGTCTGTTTTATTTAAACATGGAACTTTAACTTGAAAGCTTAGAGAGCTGTGGTCTGTGGTATATCTTTGTAATGTTTGTAAATTCTTATGCAGATACTCTTATGCCAACCAGCACGAACTTTTGTGAGTGTGAACTGCTGTGCAGTTAGAAAGAAGAAAGGTGTGTGAGCTAAACCAGCAGGAAGGCTGCAGCCGTGTAACCTGAGGGGTGCAAACGGCACGAAACGGGCTGCAGCGGCGGAGCCCTCGGTCCCGGGCTGTCCCGGGCAGGCGGCAGAGCCCTCGGTCCCGGGCAGACGCAGCCTGAAAGCTCCCGGCCCCGCCCTGCGGGCGGACAGCGCCGCTCTGCGGCCGCCGGTGGCTCCGGAAGGGAGGCGAGGGGCAGGGGGGGCCAGTGCCGGGCGCGGAGGCGGGGGGGGGGGGCGCAGCCCGGTGGCGGACGCGGACGGGATTGGCTCCTGCGCGGGATGGGCGGGGACACGCTGCGTAAGTGCGCGGGCCGCGGAGCGCGTGCCGGCGGTGCGGCGGCTGGAGCAGCGCGGGAGGAATGGCGGGGCCGGCGGTGAGCGAGGGGCGGGCGGACAGTGGGGAGACTGGACGGGGACGGCCCGGGACCGGCTGAGGGGCGAGGCTGGAGGGTGACAGACGGGCTGGTTTCGGAAGGAGGAAGGCGAGGGGCAGCCAGCCGCAACAGCGCGGCCCCAGGCCGGGGCGAGGGGGAAACACGCGGGCGGCTGTGAGGGAAGGGAGCCCCGCGCTGAGCGCTGCGCGGGGCTCGGGCGGGGCCGTGGGGCGGAGGGGGGAGCCCCCGTAGTGACACAGGACAGAGGGAGGAAAGCGAGCGGGAGGGGGCAGCGGCGGGTCGGGAGCGCCAAGGGGGGGCGCGAGGGGCGGGGGGGGCCGGGAACGGAGGGAGCGGCGGAGGAACCTGAGGGCGGGACGGCGCGGGAGGAGCTTAGGTGGGAAAAGCTGAGGTACCTCGGGGAGGGGATGATATCGGGGGAGGCTTTGACAGGAAAGGCTGAGGTACCTCGGGGTGGGGATGATATCGGGGGAGGCTTTGACAGGAAAGGCTGAGGTACCTCGGGAAGGGGATGATATCGGGGGAGGTTTTGACAGGAAAGGCTGAGGTACCTCGGGGAGGGGATGATATCGGGGGAGGCTTTGACAGGAAAGGCTGAGGTACCTCGGGGTGGGGATGATATCGGGGGAGGCTTTGACAGGAAAGGCTGAGGTACCTCGGGGTGGGGATGATATCGGGGGAGGTTTTGACAGGAAAGGCTGAGCTACCTCGGGAAGGGGATGATATCGGGGGAGGCTTTGACGGGAATGGCTGAGGTACCTCAGGGAGGGGATGATATTGGGGGAGGCTTTGACGAGAAAGGCTGAGGTACCTCAGGGAGGTGATGACATCGGGGGAGGCTTTGGCGGGAAAGGGTGAGGGACTTAAAGGAGAGGACGGAAGGGAGAGAGGTTTTGGTGGTAAAGGCTGAGGTACCTCAGGGAGGAGATGGCATCGCAGAGGCTGCAGTGGGAAATGCTGAGGTAGCTCTGGGACGGGATGGCACTAAGGTGTGGTTTCAAAGGGAAATGCTGAGGTACTTTGAGGAAAGGATGCTGGGCTAGGAACTATGAACACATCAGATCGGTTAAGAGAATGTTGATGACAGAAATTTATACAGTAAAGTATTCCAGCAAAGACAGGGAGATGAGCAAAACTTATATCAGGCCTCCTAGGATTCCTGCAGGTTAGGGGTCAGGGATGATGAGGTTGTTAACTCGGTCCTAACTTTTTCTTTCTCTCCCTCTCTTGCAGCACCAGACTGAATGGAGAAGCAAGTGGATGGGAAGTTCCTGCGCCACGACACAGACCACATTTATTACTCTCGCCTCCGAGACCCGGAGAACCGAACCGTTCTCATCGTGCCTTGAAGCAACCTCTGCTCATGCGCTTCTCCCAGGGAGAAGGCAGAATGGGAGTGACTCGCCACGTTAAACAACAGGGTGTACACTCTGCAGCTTTCAAGCCCAGCTCTGCATTAGCTCACCCCTGCAATTTTGCACCGCCCACGCAAATTTGAGTTGTCGCTGGTTGTTGCAGCGTTTGGCTTTGGTGAGGACAGCGTGTGTTTGTCAGCAGTTGGTGTAGGGTGGAATCTTGAGGAGAAAGTGATATTTCCGTGCCAGAAGTGGTTGGTGTTTGCATGGTATTGTGGTAGTTGTTCCCGCAGGTGATCAGTGCTGGAGTGTTATTGCAGGATGAGGGGATTTTGAAGGCTTGTCTGTGAGATGCACTAGAGGCAGCAGTTGCAAACGAAAGGCTGAGGTGTGGAGAGTTTGTCGGTGGGTTTTGGACAGTTGTCAGTTGAAGAGTTGGTTGTTTGCAGGTGAGGTGTAGAGCAGAGGGTGAAGCTGACTTTGCCTGGGCGGCGCAACTGGATGGGTGTGCAGAGCTGAGGAGAGCGGGCTTCTGCGGGTGACCCTAAAGCTGGAGAACCAGCCAGCGGCAGCTCCAGACAGTCCCGCTGCCGAGCTTGGCCGTGTAGGGCCAGTGCCCTGGGGCACAGGGAGTGTGACCCTCCGCAAGCACCAAACAGCAGGTGAGGACTGTGGGGATTTGTACTGAGCTATGATATCTCTAAGGCATGTGCGAGGGGCCGGGGCCAAGGCAAGGTGGGCTCGTTGTGGGGTGTGGGGAGGTGTCAGCCCCCGGACTCAGCCCCTGTCTGATTGTAGTGCCCTTGGGCTGGTGTAGCTCAGTCCTCTGTGTGTTTCTCTTCAGGTGGAGCAGCGTGCAAAGGAAAAGCAAGGAAGGAGAGGAAGGTGGTGAACCTATGAGGAAGAGTGTAGCGAATCTGGCGTGGACTCACGGTAAGGTGCCATGAGAGACATTTATTACAAACTCAGGTTTGCATTTATACTCGCTATGATGCTTGCTCAAGCATTTGCTCTTTAGCTAAGTTAGACATGACATGAGCGATGTAACTGCCATATACGCATTTTTTTCTATAGTAAGCTGTCCCTCTGTCCCTGATGTATCAGTCCTGTATCCTGTATCTTAGTAGTCATAATTTTTCCCCAAGTAGATGAATATTTTGCAAGCAGCTTTATCTCCAGTCGTTACCTGTTCATATAATTCTCATTCATCTTTGTGCCATGTCTCCAACTGAAATGTACCAGTTGTAGGAAAGTCTAGCACATGATTAGCAATCCATTCTAATAAACTCACCAATCAGACCCCTGATACATCCTGATTTTGCGTTTGTAGCGCATGTTGAAGGACATCCAGGGTTTGTCTTTGCTTAAGGGATAACTTCCCTCCCATGGTTCCCAATCGCTCACCTTTCGTTGGTGGTGGGCGTGCACTGTCCTGGTTCCCGGTCCTGTTTCCTGGTTCGATTGGGCTTCGCTACCAGAGCGGCTACTGCCTTTATAGGCACGCTGAAAGTCCCTGTTCCAGGGCGCCATTTGTAGCGAATGCGGTACGGACTCTCTTTTAAGGTGCAATGAGAGATGTTTATTACAAATCAGGCTTGCGTTTATACTCGCTATGATGCTTGCTCAAGCATTTGTTGATTAGCTAAGTTAGTCATTACATAAGTGATGTGTTTTGTGTTCCCACCAAAGTCACTGCCATAAACACCTTTTTTGTCTATCACAAGCTGTCCCTCTGTCCTTGATGCATCAATCCTGTATCAACTCCTCTGTCCTTGATGTATCACATAGCATACAGTCCTTTGTTCTTGTATTTTTCCACTAATGCTTGTTCTCATGCTGTTGACTCTTGCAGTTTCTCATGTGCCCGGTCTTCCGTGTACTGACACAGAAGAGCGATCACGAAAGAGGATTGGAGCTACGAGTCAAGAGTGAGGAGGAAGATGGGCAGGCTGAGCCAGCGAGAAGGAGAATGTATCCTTAAGCACAGGGAACGATCTGTGATTAGTGCGTCCCCCTCCCACCCCTAGAAACCGTGCTCGGGGGTAAAGTGGTAAAATGGGAGCAGGGGCTGTTGGCTGTGTTTTGGGAGGTGGGGGTGGTGAGCAGGGGCTGGGCTCTTGGACTTGGGAGCAGTTAAGGGAGCAGGGTGGTCATCCCTTGGGAGGTGTCTGTCTGCCAGCAGGTAAAGGAGGGGGAAGAGGATCCTGCCGGGGTGAGGGCCTGGCCAGCTCTCCACTCCCAGGGCTCTTGATGCTGGTGTGGTGTGTTGCTGTAAGTGCCAGGGGTGACTGGCAAAGAAAGTCTTTGTGGGGTGCATGCTGGGAAACTGTGCTGCTACGGAGGGGCTGGGTTGGTGGGAAGGCCTGTGCGGGGGGCCGGGGCCAAGGCAAGGTGGACTTGTGGTGGGGTGTATGCTGGGAAACTGTGCTGCTACGGAGGGGCTGGGTTGGTGGGAAGGCCTGTGCGGGGGGCCGGGGCCAAGGCAAGGTGGCCTTGTGGTGGGGTGTGGGGATGCGTCAGCGACCGGACTCGCCCCCTCGTGTGACTGTACGGGCCTGGGGTGGGTATACTTTTGTTTTCTGTGCATCTCTGTTCGGGTGGAGCAGCTCGCAAAGGCGAAAGCAAGAAAGAAGAGGAAGGTGGTGAACCTACGAGGAAGAGCGATCAAGAAAGAGGATTGGAGTGCATCTGCAAGTCAACAGGGATCAAGAAAGAAGATGACGGTGGTAGAGCTGCGAGTCAGGAGGGATCAAGAAAGAAGAGGAGGAAGGTGATGGAGCTGCGACTCAGGAGTGAGGAGGAAGAAAATGTCCCCCTTGGGACAGGGACCTCCCTGTAATCAGGACTGCGCCCTCCCACCCCTGGAAACTGCTCAGGGGCCCAGACATCCATGGGAAGGTTGTGTCCGACAACACGAGCCAGATCTTCAGCACTGGCTGCTGTTCAGCTGGGACCAGGGGCTGCTGGTGGGGTTTTGGGAGGCGGGGTGGGTGAGTAGAGGCTGGGCTTTTGTACTCATGAGTGGTTGAGAGAGAGGACTGGACACCTCTTGGGAGGTGTCTTGTCTGTCTGCCATCAGCTAAAGGAGGGGGAAGAGGATCCTGCCGGGGTGAGGGCCTGGCCAGCTCTCCACTCCCAGGGCTCTTGATGCTGATGTGGTGTGTTGCTGTAAGTGCCAGGGGTGACTGGCAAAGAAAGTCTTTGTGGGGTGCATGCTGGGAAACTGTGCTGCTACGGAGGGGCTGGGTTGGTGGGAAGGCCTGTGCGGGGGGCCGGGGCCAAGGCAAGGTGGGCTTGCTGTGGGATGTGGGGATGCGTCAGCGAGCGGACTCACCCCCTATGTGACTGTACGGGCTTGGGGTGGGTGTATTTCTGTCTTCAGGGCATTTCGGTTTGGGTGGAGCAGCTCACAAAGGCGAAAGCAAGAAAGGAAAGTAAGGTTGTGAACTTACGAGAAAGAGTGATCAAGAAAGAGGATTTGAGTTCATGCGGGAGTCGAGGGATCAAGAAAGAAGAGGAGGAAGGTGATGGACGTGCATATTGAAAATGAGAGGGAAGATGGGCAACCTGAAGCATGGAGCAAGGGAATGTCTCCTAGAACAAAGGGACCTTTCTGTAATCAGAGATCCCCCCTCCTACCCTACAAACTGAACAAAGAGGACTGCGAGAGGGAGCGCTCTGACAGGACAAGAGGTATCAGTAAATCTGGCAAGAGGACAGTGGGGGAAGCGCTCTGGCGGATCAACAAGTCTCAATATATGTGGCAAGAGGATGATGGGGGAGAGTTCACCAGTGGTTCAAAAGTCACCCAGAAAAAGGGGAAGAGGATGTCAAGGGGGGAGCGCTCTGGTCGATCACAAGACTCTCCTAAAAAACACACCAGGATGGTGGTGGCGGGGAATGTCCTATATGGGACAAGGGGTCCCGAGAAATCCAGCAAGAGGATGGTGGGGGGGAGCACTCCAGCAGACCAAGAATGTACTAAGGAAAGGCAAAAGGACGGCAGGAGGAGAGACCCAGTGGGTCAAGAGGTACCGAGAAATCCAGCAAGAGGACGACAGGGAGGAGCTCTTTAGCAGGCCAAAATCCCACTGAGGAAAGGCAAGAGGACAGCGGGGGAGAGCGCTCCAGTTCTTCAAGTGACTTCCCAGGCAGAAGGCAGGAGCATGGCGGGGCAGGACTGCGGCAGGTCAAGAATTCTCAGTCTGGCAATAGGATGGCGGGGAGGAGCGTTCCAGCGGGAGAAGAGCGCCCTGACTAGAGGCAAGACGAGGGTGAGGGAGAGCACTCGGACGTGTCAAGAAGACTCCCCCAAAAAGTGCAAGAGGAAGGCCGGTGGGGAGAGCAATCCAGCAGATCAGGAAGTCTCAATAAATGCGGTAAGAAGGTGGCAGGTGGGAGCTCCCCAGTGGTTCAAGAGGTCCCAAGATATCCAGCAAGAGAACTGTGAGGGTGAGCGCTCCAACAGGTCAAGCGGTGTCAAGAAATCCAGCAAGACAATGGTGGAAAACGCTCCGGTGAATCACAAGATTCCCCCCAAAAAAGGCAAGAGAATGGTGCAGGGGAGCACTCTGGTGGATCAAGAAGCACTCAGGAAAAGGGGAAGAAGATGGTGGGGGGGAGCACTCTGGTTGGTCACAAGACTCCCCCAGAAAACACAAGAGGGTGGCAGGGGGAACGCCCTAATGGGTCAAGAGGACCCAAGAAATCCAGCAAGAGGACGGCGAGGGGGAGCGCTCCAGCAGATCAGGAAGTCTCGATAAATGCGGTAAGAGGATGGCGGGTGGGAGCCCCCCCAGTGGTCCAAGAGATCCCAAGAAATCCAGCAAGAGGACGGCAAGGGGGAGCGCTCTGGCAGATCAGGACGTCTCAATAAATGCGGTAAAAGGATGGTGGGTGGGAGCCCCCCAGTGGTTCACAAGGTTCCAGGAAATCCAGCAAGAGGATGGCGTGGGGGAGCGCTGTGGCAGATGAAGAACCCTCAGTACATCTGGCAAGAGGACGGTGAGGGGGTGCTCTGATGGGTCAAGGTTGCTCTGAAAAAAGCCCAAGAGGGTGGTAAGGAGAAGCTCACCGGTGATTCACGAATCACCCAGAAAAAAGGGAAGAGGACAGTGCGGGGGAGCTCTTCAGTTGTTGAAGAGAATCCCCAGAAAAAGGCAGGAGGATGATGAGGGGGAACACTCTGGCGGGTCAAGAAGTCTCAATAAGTCCGGCAAGAAGACGGTGGGGAGGAGAGCTCGTGTGGGTCAAGAGGTCCCAAGAAACCCAGCAAGAGGACAGCAGGGGCGAGCGCTCCGGCAGATCAGGAAATCTCGATAAATGCAGTTAGAGGATGGTGGGTGTGAGCCCCTCAGTTGTTTAAGACGTCCCAAGAAATCCAGCAAGAGAACTGCGAGGGGGAGCGCTCCGGCAGGTCAAGCGATGTCAAGAAATCCAGCAAGACAATGGTGGAGAACTCTCCGGCGAGTCACAAGACTCTCCCAAAAAAGGCAAAAGAATGGTGCAGGGGAGCACTCTGGTGGATCAAGAAGCACCCAGGAAAAGGGGAAGAGGATGGTGGGGGGAAACGGCCTGGTTGGTCACAAGACTCCCCCAAAAACCACAAGAGGGTGGCAGGGGGAACGCCCTAATGGGTCAAGAAGTCCCAAGAAATCCAGCAAGAGGACGACAGGGAGGAGCTCTTTAGCAGGCCAAAATCCCACTGAGGAAAGGCAAGAGGACAGCGGGGGAGAGCGCTCCAGTTCTTCAAGTGACTTCCCAGGCAGAAGGCAGGAGCATGGCGGGGCAGGACTGCGGCAGGTCAAGAATTCTCAGTCTGGCAATAGGATGGCGGGGAGGAGCGTTCCAGCGGGAGAAGAGCGCCCTGACTAGAGGCAAGACAAGGGTGAGGGAGAGCGCTCGGATGTGTGAAGAAGACTCCCCCAAAAAAGTGCAAGAGGAAGGCCAGGGGGAGAGCAATCCAGCAGATCAGGAAGTCTCAATAAATGCGGTAAGAGGATGGGGGGTGGGAGCCCCCCCAGTGGTCCAAGAGATCCCAAGAAATCCAGCAAGAGGACGGCAAGGGGGAGCGCTCCAGCAGATCAGGAAATCTCGATAAATGCGGTTAGAGGATGGTGGGTGGGAGCCCCACAGTTGTTTAAGGCATCCCAAGAAATCCAGCAAGAGGACGGCGAGGGGGAACGCTCTGGCAGATCAGGACGTCTCAATAAATGCGGTAAGAGGATGGCGGGTGGGAGCCCCCCAGTGGTTCAAAATGTCCCAAGATATCCAGGAAGAGAACTGTGAGGGGGAGCGCTCCGGCAGGTCAAGCGATGTCAACAAATCCAGCAAGACAATGGTGGAGAACGCTCCGGTGAGTCACAAGACTCCACCAAAAAAGGCAAGAGAATGGTTAGAGGATGGTAACAGGCAGCTTTGAGAGCACTCTGGTGGATCAAGAAGCACCCAGGAAAAGGGGAAGAGGATGGTGGGGGGAAACGGCCTGGTTGATCACAAGACTCCCCCAAAAACCACAAGAGGGTGGCAGGGGGAACGCCCTAAGGGGTCAAGAGGTTCCAAGAAATCCAGCAGGAGGACGGCGAGGGGGAGCGCTCCAGCAGGCTGAGATTGTACTAAAGAAAGGCAAAAGGACAGCAGGAGGAGAAACCCAGTGGGTCAAGAGGTCCCAAGAAATCCAGTGAGAGGACAACAGGGAGGAGTGCTCTGGCAGGCCAAAATCTCAGTGAAGAAAGGCAAGAGGACAGCAGGGGGGAGTGCTCCAGTTCTTCAAGTGACTTCCCAGTTAGAAGGCAGAAGGACGGTGGGGTAGCGCTGGGACAGGTCGAGAATTCTCAATCTGGCAATAGGACAGCAGGGAGGAGCATCCAGCGGGACAGGAGCGCCCTGAAAATAGGCAAGACAAGGGTGAGTGAGAGCACTCCGAGATGTCAAGAAGTGTCAAAAAATCTGGTAAAGGATGGCAGGGGGGAGTGCTGTGGATATTCAAGAGACTCCCCAGTAAAAGGCAAGAGGACGGCGCGGGGAAGTGCTCCAGCACGTCAAGATGGCACTGAAGAAAGGCAAGGTCACAGTGGGGGGGAGCATTCCCGTTGTTCCAATGGTTCAAAAGGTCCCAAGAAATCCAACAAGAGAACTGCGAGGGGGAGCACTCTGGCAAGTCAAGCGGTGTCAATAACCCCAGCAAGGCAACGGCGGAGAGCGCTCTGGTGAGTCACGAGACTCCCCTACAAAGGACGAGAGGATGGTGGAGGGGAGCCCACCAGTGGTTCAAGCAGCACCCAGGAAAAGGGGAGGAGGCTGACGAGGGGCAGGCCTCTGGCGGGCCAAGATCGCTGAGGGAAGGTGCGGGGGAGCTTGCTGGTGGCTCAAGAGACCTCTAGAAAAAGGTAAGAGGGCGGCGGGGGGTGGGAGGGCGCCTCAGCTGGTGAAGAGGAACCCCGAAAACAAGGCAAGAGAATGTTGGTGGGGGGAGCGCTCTGGCGGTTCCAGAGGCTCCCCGAGATCCGCTCAGACGGCAGCGGGTAACGCGGCAGCTCAGCGTCAATCAAAGAAGAACAGGAAGGCGGTTGACCTGCAATTCCAGAGCGAGGAGGAAGACTGGCAACCCGAACGAGGAGCAGCAGAACTTGGCATGGCCTCTGAAATCCTCCTTTAATCTGGGCTCAGGTAAGCTGGAAGCAGGGGACATAGGCTGGGGTTTGGGAGGTGGGCAGGTGAGAAATGATCCGCATTTTTGATCTGCTGAGTGACTGAAGCGCCTGGGAGTTCATTTGGAGTCGTTGCCTTACTTGATTTTACACTGACTTTTGCATTATATTTTAATGACGTAGAATTTTCCGTTTTGACATCGAAACCTAAACTTCTTTGGAAATTCATCCTCTGTCCCTTCAGTCTCAGCTCGTGGCACTTCCACTGTCTCGTGGCCCGCGTTTCAATGTACATTAGATCGCTTCCTGGGCCTTGGATTTTAAGTAATGGTCCGTCACAAGTTTGTTTTTCTTGTCCTTAACAGGCAGCTTTGAGAGCTCTCTAAGGAAAAGTGATATCTTTTTACCTTGTTACTGCTCTTTCCATGTTACGAGCAGCCACCCTCTTTATGATCAGTCTCATGCTTTTCTTCCTTTCTTGCCCAGGTTCAGAATACCAGGAATTCCAAGCTTCAAGTTTCCTGTGGAACATTGCGGGAGACCTTGATAACGTGGCAATGAGGGAGGTGATGAAGAGAAACAATACCTGTTCCTTTCCCATTTCAAGACGTTATTTTTTACCTTCCTGGTAGCTGTGAGATGATTTGCAATCTTGCGCTAGCATCTGCCTGAAAGAGAACACGGACCCTTTGGGTGCCTC
This sequence comes from Patagioenas fasciata, assembly GCF_037038585.1. Taxonomy (NCBI): domain Eukaryota; kingdom Metazoa; phylum Chordata; class Aves; order Columbiformes; family Columbidae; genus Patagioenas; species Patagioenas fasciata. The sequence continues at coordinate 1,574,891 of NC_092525.1, read as the reverse complement.
CTCAAGAAATACTTGCTCTATGGTTCTGGCGATGTCCAGGCTTCAAGGGTGGGGCATAGGGGAGTGTAAATCTTAGGGGGCCTCCCGGGATGTCTGCAGGTTTGGGTGACCCGTGGCTGGGACGGGGACGCCGAGGTTGTCAATCTTGCCCTGAATCTCTCGCTCCCTCTCTTGCAGCACCCGAGACCGAATGGAGGAGCAAGTGTACGGGAAGTTCCTGCGCCACGACACAGATCACATTTATCGCTCTCGCCCTGAGAGACCCGGAGAACCAAACCGTTCCCATCGTGCCTTGAAGCAGCCTCTGCTCACGCGCTTCTCCCAGGGAGAAGGCAGAATGGCAGTAGCTCGCCACGTTATAGCACAGGGTGCACACTCTGCAGCTTTCAAGCCCAGCTCTGCGTTAGCTCACCCCTGCAATTTTGCACCGCCCACGCAAATTTGAGTTGTCGCTGGTTGTTGCAGCGTTTGGCTTTGGTGAGGACAGCGTGTGTTTGTCAGCAGTTGGTGTAGGGTGGAATCTTGAGGAGAAAGTGATATTTCCGTGCCAGAACTGGTTGGTGTTTGCCTGGTATTGTGGTAGTTGTTCCCGCAGGTGATCAGTGCTGGAGTATTATTGCAGGATGAGGGGATTTTGAAGGCTTGTCTGTGAGATGCACTAGAGGCAGCAGTTGCAAGCGAAAGGCTGAGATTTGGAGAGTTTGTCGGTGGGTTTTGGACAGTTGTCAGTTGAAAGTTGGTTGTTTGCAGGTGAGGTGTAGAGCAGAGGGTGAAGCTGACTTTGCCTGGGCGGCGCAACTGGATGGGTGTGCAGAGCTGAGGAGAGCGGGCTTCTGCGGGTGACCCTAAAGCTGGAGAACCAGCCAGCGGCAGCTCCAGACACTCCCGCAGGGCCGGGCAGGGCCAGTGTCCTGGGGCACAGGGAGTGTGACCCTCCACAAGCACCAAACAGCAGGTGAGGACCGTGGGGATTTGTACTGAGCTATGATATCTCTAACCCATGAAACTGGGGTCCAGCCTGAGCAGGGCATGTGCGGAAGCTGTGCTGCAGCGGAGGGGCAGAGCTGAGGGGAAGGGCTGTGTGAGGGGCCGGGGCCAAGGCAAGGCGGGCACGCTGTGGGGTGTGGGGAGGTGTCAGCCCCCAGATTCAGCCCCCGTCTGACTGTAGTGCCCTGGGGCTGATGTAGCTCAGTCCTCTGTGTGTTTCTCTTCAGGTGGAGCAGCGTGCAAAGGAAAAGTAAGGAAGGAGGCGAACCTGTGAGGAAGAGTGATCGAGAAAGAGGATTGGAGGGCACCTGTGAGTCAAGAGGGATCAAGAAAGAAGACAACAGTGGTGGAACCGCAGGTCAGGAGAGCTCAAGGAAGGAGAAAGGTGATTGTGGCAGTATTCTGACATTGGGCCTATGAGAAACTGTGAGAGTTGACAGCGTGAGAACAATCATTAGTGGAATAACACAAGAAGCATGTACTGTATGCTACGTGATACATCGAGGACAGAGGGATTGGTACAGGAATGATACATCAAGGGGGATGACGGGGGTAGCTTGTGGTATAGACAACGATGCTTTTATGGCAGTACCAATATATCACTTATGTTATGACGAACTTACCAAATCAGCAAATGCTTGAGCAAGCATCATAGCGAGTATAAATGCAAACCTGAGTTTGTAACAAATGTCTCTTGTCTCACCTTAAAAGAGAGTCGGTGCCACATTCACTACAAATGGCACCCGAACAGGGACTTTGAGTGCGGCTGTAAAGGCAGCAGCCGTTCTGGTGGCAAAGCCCAATTGAACAAGGACAGGGAAACAGAGCCAGGAAACAGAAACCACAGCGTGCACCCATCAGCAAGAAAAGATGAGCAATTTGGAACCATAGGAGGGAAGTTATCCCTTGAACCAAACAAACCCTAGATGTCCTTCAACTTTTATTAAGAAAGCAAAATCACAATGTACCAGTAGTCCGATTAATGACTTTATAAGAAAGGCTTGCTGATCATGTGCTGGACTTTCCTACAACTGGAACATTTTAGTTGGAGGCATGGCAGAAAGTTGAACGAGAATTATATGAACAGGCAGCAACTGGAGATAAAGCTGCTTGTGAATATTTATCTACTTGGGCAAAAATTATGTCTGCTTTAATAGCGACTCAGAAGGAAGTAGTTGCGCGGGTTGCAACTAATTGTGAACCTTCTGCTCCTCCCTTGCCAGGGAAGGAGGGGGATCCTGTAGATAGATTAGGCAAAAATGCACTGACCACAGATGTAGTAGTGGATAAAGGATTGGCTGATAACAAAGCCCCTGCATGTACACTACAGTGAACACTTTTGGCAAATGATGGTTTGTGGGAGTCGCCTGACAAGCCCCTTGATCCTGGCCCGACGGACCCAGAGTAAGAGCCTGATTTATTCCCCCCGGATGTTACTTTGCAACTGAAAGTGCGCACTAATTAAACCATGTGGGATAAATGTAGAGAAGAGGCTTTGAAAACAGGAGACTCGAAAGTGGTTACGGCATGCCCAGTGATCTGTTGTGAACAGCAATCTCCAGGCTTTCAGCAGCTACCATATGATGTTGTAAAGGAATTACCAACATTAGCTAAAGAAAATGGGGTTACTTTATCATTTGTTATACATTTTTGAAGCATTAAGCTCCTCTTACGAACTTACTCCACATGACTGGCGTTCTTTGTTGAAAATGATCTTAACCATACAGTATATTGACTAGTAGTTATCTGATTTTTGGGAGAACTGTACTATAGAGACCGTTGATAATGCATATCGGATGAGATGGATTGATTGCAGTCCTTTAGCTGGGGAATGTGCCCACGCTTTGCCAGATAATCAAGTTGCGTAACCCAGAGAGATATATATGTGGTGTAATAGCAAAACTAGCAATGAAAGTGGTTCGGAAGTTACTGGAGGTTGGGAGAGATGCCAATACGTCCTTTTCAAAAATCTTGCAAGGATCACAGGAACCTTATGCGCTGTTTTTAGACCGCTTGCAAACTGCTTTGGAGAGACAAATTGATAATGACACAGCGCATGAGTTGTTACTAAAATAATTGGCTTTTGAGAATGCTAATGCTGATTGTCAGCGTGTGTTGCAGGATTTGGGGAATAGGGAAAGGTGTACTATAGCAGATATGAGAGTGTGTCAAAACATAAGTCAACTGAACATTATACCAGCTCTCTAGCTGCTGCTTTAGCAGCACAGTTACAAGTATTGGGAACAGAACTGAAATCGAATTGTTTTTGTTGTGGGACACTGGGTCGTGTAAAGAAAGATTACACAAAGTATGCACGCCAGACTTCGAAGGCTGTACCTCCTAGAGATCGTCCAAAATGGGGAAAGGGCAAGCACTGTGTGAGTGAACATCATTCAAGGATTAATGTAAAGGGGGAGCCAATTAACCCTTCCCAGGAGGTGGGGGACAGGACTTCCCCCACCCCCATCAAATAAATTCAAGTCTAAACTCATGACCCGAGATCTCTTCCCTGGAACAGCTGGAAGTGCAGGGCTGGACTTGGCTGCCAGCCCGTCAGTGATGATAATTAATTACTGCTGTGGTATTGCTTATTCCCAGAGGAGTGTGGGGGCCTTTAGTGCCTAGTGTGCATGCTTTGTTAATAGGTTGATCATCTACTACCAAATTGGGTTTGTTTGTTTTACCTGGAGTAATTGACTCTGATTATCAAGGTGAAATCAAAATTATGGCATGGACACCTGTGCCACCTTGCTACATCCTGAGGATGCCCCCAGATTTGCATTTTGTGTTCCTTCACTTAATCAAGAGGAGCCTATGAAGAGATAGCATTGGGTGGTATCACCACAAGGGATGAGAAATAGTCCAACCATTTGCAAGACAGTAGTTGCAGCAGCTGTACAACCTGTGAGGAAGCTGTACCCCTCAGCTTGTATCTGTCGTTATATGGATGATATCTTGCTTGTCATGTTATAAGAGCAGGAACTACAACAAGTAATGCAAGTCCTATGTAACGCTATACAAAAGGCTAGATTACAAATTGCACAAGAAAAAATTCAGAAAACTGCTCCATGGAAATATTTGGGGTGGCAAATAACAGAACAAGAAATCATTCCTTAGCCAGTACCTCTTAAATTCCATAATATCATGACCTTAAATGACTTACAAAATTGCTAGGAGCCATAAATTGGCTCCGACCTATTTTGGGCATTGCCACAGAGGAACTGTGTCTACTTTTTACACTTTTGAAAGGAGACCTGAATTTATTGTCTACTCAGGTATTGGATGACAAAGCTCAGCAGGCCATATAGAAAGTATTCGATGCTGTTGAACAAAAATAGGGATGGGGACGCAATTTGCAGCTGCCAGTTTGGCTGGCACTCATAGCCAATACCGTCCAACCGTTTGCAGTACCGTTTCAATGGGACAAGTCATTAAGTGATTCTTTAAGAGTTGGAATGGGTTTTTCTAGCTCACACACCAATGAAAACAGTTTGGATAATAAAAGAAATGTATGCAAACCCAATAATTAAAGGCAGAGAATGTTTATGTGCTATGTATGGGACAGACTTTGAATGTATATTTATTCCTACAACAAAGGAGAATTTGCAATGGTAATTAACTGAAGATGTGAATTTCCAGATTGCATTGGCAACATATGCAGGGAACATATCAGTTTATTACCCCCAACATAAACTGTGGGCTGAAATTGGTAATTTACCGTTGTAGGGCAAATGCTGCTGTCAGCAACGACCAGTAAGTGACAAGACTGTATTTACTGATGCCTTTGGTCGCTCACGTAAAGTTGTAATTATGTGGCTAAACTCAGATACCCAGTGTTCCAAACACAAGGTAGAAAAAGGAGACCAAGGGTCAAACAAGTTCTTGAGCTGACAGCTGTTAGGATCGCTTTTGAGTGTTCTGTAATGAGCCTTTGAATGTTGTAACTGACTCATATTATGCAGCTGGCATACTTAACCGCCTGGAAGCTTCTTTTCTGAAGGAAGAGGATAATCCTCTTTTGATGGCTGAATTGAGAATGCTATGGTTCCTAATAAATCATAGACGTCATGGTTTTTATGCAGCGCACATCCGCTCTCGCGCTGCCCTTCCAGGACCTCTTGTGGAAGGCAATAGGAGGGCCGATGCACGAGCTGTGCCGCTTACTGTGCCTAAAGCCTTGGAGCAAGGTAAATTATCACATAAACTCTTTCACCAGAATGCAAAGTCGTTAAAACGACAATTTCAAATTACAACGGATCAGGCCAGGAGCGTTCTTATGTCCTGCCCTGATTGCCAACAGTCAGCACCGGTGCCATCCAAAGAGGGTGTTAATCCAGGAGGGATTACTGACATTACGGCCAGCTGATGTAACGCGTTGTTCTGAAGTGGGTAAATACGTATGTGTTTCTGTAGACGCTCATTCCAGATTTCTCGTTGCGGCTGCACGCACTGGTGAAAGAGCACGGGACGTCTGTAAACAGTGGTTGGCGTGTTTTGCTGTTTCAGGAGTTCCAGGATATGTAAAACCAGAGGAAAGCGGAACGCACGCTGGATTAGAGGAGCGATCCCCCGAGTGCCCAGCGCGCCGTAATAAAAGTGCCTGCTTTTTAACACTTTCAAAACAGTGTTAGAGAGTCTGTTTGCCGACTTTTCGGTATCGTTTTCTGGCGACGAGGATGGGATAATCTGCCTGACCTCCCGTGGACCCCAGGATCTCTGGGACCTTGTGCCGGCACCGGGGAATTCCCGGAAGGGATCACGGATCCTCGGGCCAGCTCGAGACGTGGGTAAAACCCCATCAATGAGATAAGGCACTTTCATAGTCTGGTTTGTTTGCAGGCTGCCTGCGCGAGACGTGGGCAACACCAGCGCGTTGGGTCTGCGCATTTTGGTAAATTGGGTAAATTAAAAAGAAATAAAAAACTAAAGAGGAAAATGAGAAAACAATAAATAAAAGAGAAAAACAAGGGAACAGTAATTTGATAAAGGTACCTTTAGTGATTTTGCTGTTTGTGCCTTAGCAATTGTATAATTGTTTGTGTCTTTAGTGATTTGTTGTTACTTGTGTCTTGGGTGATTTTATAGTCCAATACTTACGGTTAACCAATTGTTTGTTATTGTGATTGTGAAATAGGTAGTGGACAAGGGACAGGAGGGATTCGAAAGAAGTCCCCCCCGGCTGTATTTTGTGACATTGGAAAAGGATCGTTTGACTCCCTGGGGAAAGCTACCAGGGGGAATCTGATTGAATATTGTAATTAATGGTGGCCACTGTAAAGAATATTAATATGCTGCACAGGTCTGGGTGGGTATACCTTGAGATGTGTAGTATAGCAATGCACTACATGTAATATATAGTAAGATATATGTTTTAAATCATATATTGTCTATTATATAATGCATATTACACAATACAAAATGTTACATACGCATTGTATTTGAAAAAGGACAATCAGGGAAAGAAATTGAAACCAGTAAAAGGTTTGTTGACGAACAGATATTGGTGTAGAATACACAGAGAACATTAGATCAGGATTGTCCCTTGGTGAATGCAGGGTGGCATCCTGATGTCCTTATATCGGGGGACAGGCTGAATTGGTATGGACAGTGCATTTTATACGGGATTGGACACGCTGTGCCTAAAGCTGTAAATACGCCAAAGCCTTCTGAGATAAAACAGGATCGTCTGTGCCTCATTTGCTACACCCCTTTACCTGTTTCCCAAATTGATTTAGACTGTATTTACCATTGTAAAAATAGAGCTTTCCCCCTTTAATTTTTGTCATGTATTGTAATTCATAGAGATATTGGAGCCCGTCCTACCTAAACTGTAGAAAAGACAGCAGCCATGTGTATTTTTAAATAAAGATTAAATCAAGTCTGCTAGCTCATTATCTTTAAGCGTTCTACTGTGATCACCTCCCTCCCAAGGTTTTGTGTCTATTGTATCAGGGCCTAACACCCACGGCCACAGTGGATGAATCACCATGGGCACAGCACCAGGACCCGCTTGTTGGTGTCCAGGGTATCCACTCCAGCAGACACTGTCAGTAAAAGAGCACATCATGGAACTGGAGAACCATCTAATTGTGTCATTATACACATTCACTGCTCTTTTTTCTGCTTTATACCCCTGGTAGCTTTTTAAAATGGCACAGTTTGAAAAGGATTTCTGTTTTGGCCCTGCACACGGAGGCTGATTTTCCTTTTCTAGGGCCTTCCACCCGGTTCACCGCACCCGTGTGATCACTGCGCTGCACGTGGGCAAAATCAGCTGTGCCCTGTGTTTCTCCCGTAAAATAGTAAGAACGCTAATA